>NW_026652277.1:120687056-120703869 GCF_009828535.3 Hylobates moloch | reverse complement strand
CAGAGAAAAGTGGGGGAACTGGTTGTTTTAATTCAGGTAGAGATTAGGCTGAGTTAAAGCTGGATTGCATTTAATGCTTTAAGGCTCATTTTACATTTGGTTTGTGCCTGTCCCAGTGTGTAGTTTTAGGACATTCAGTTAAGAGTCTAATGTTTTGGCTGGGTGAGGTGGCTCACACCTGTTATTCTAGCACTTTGGGAGGTCGAGGTGGGTGGATCACCTGAGGTCAGGAGTTCAAGTCCAACCTGACCAACATGGTGAAACCCTGTCTCTACTAAATACAAAAAATTAGCCAGGCGTGGTAGCAGACGCCTGTAATCCAAGCTACTTGGGAGGCTGAGGCAGGAGAATCACTTGAACCTGGGAGGCGGATGTTGCAGTGAGCCAAGATTGCACCATTGCACTCCAGCCTGGGCAACAATAGTAAACACTCCGTCTCAAAAAAAAAAAAAAAAAAAAAAAGAATCTGATGTTTCACCAGAGACCCTCTCTGGGAACGTCCTATATTTTAATATTTCTTCCTAAAATAGTAAGACTGAAAAAAAAAAATCCTTCCTCTATTTTCTACAGAGTTTTTAAACTTACGTATTAAATATCCCATCTTGCACAGCTTCTGCATCACAAATTGTTTTCAGGTTAAAAGAGTACATATCATTAGCTGGACTCTCCTAAATTATTTGCTTCTTATAATCTTCACCGCTCTACTCCTTGTTGGTTCCCAATTTCTGATGCCACTACACATATTTTTAAAAACCATTATTTCATTGTTGAAGTTGTTTCTTCCAGAAGTATTGGTCTCCAACAATTTTTTTATCCTACAATAAATCAGTGGCCCTTAATTTTTTGTCTAAAAATATTACATATTTTTCACTTTCTATGCCACTTTTCCTATTCTTTCTGTCATTTTGTTACCTCATATTTCTCTTTTTCTTGAGTCCATTTTTCTCTGGAGAGGTTAAGAACTATTTTCTTTTATTTCATTTATGTAATTTTTTTCTTTTGGCTTATTTATTGTACGTTACCTTTTTTCTATCCTTTTCTTTCATTTTAGAGTCTGCTAGTCTTTCAAGAATAATGTGGAAAAAATAGTTTAAACTGGAAAAAAAAATAGTACCCTATATTTTGTATGTTGCCTCAAAAAACTCACAGAAATTCTGCTTATCTCTGACCTTTATGTGTATCTGTTCCATTATCTTTTGCTGCATAACAAACTACCCCAAATCTCAGTGGCATAAAACAATCATCATTTTAATGTATCTGATCAGTTTGTTAACCACGAATTCAGGCATGCTGACTGTTCCATTCCACATGTCAATAGATGTCACAGAGTATTTTTTATTTGGCAGAGAGGCTGGTCTGAACCATCCAAGATAGCCTCCCTTACATGTTTTTTTGTCTTGGCAGGGAGAGAGTTAGAAGGCTGGGCTGAAATGGGAATGCTGATCAGAGTATATAAAAGAAGTGTCAACAGTGTTGTAGATAGACTTCTTATATGACAGTTCAGACCTCCCTGAGTGTTCTAAAACTCCTAGATGAAAGACGAGATTCTTATGTTCTTGCTTCAGATGTCCTAGAATATAATTATTGGTATGTTTGATTGGTCAAATTATTAAGGGCAGCACAGAAACACAAATTCTAGGGAGAGGAATTAAAACCTACCTGTCAATGAGAGGAGTAGCAACAATTAAGGATATAGCTATCCTTAACATACCACAGTATCGCTCCTCAGTATTTAGAATTTGCCTTACATCTATCTCCCACATCTTTTTAGGGAGAGCAGGTTATAAAAGTGGGCATACAAAATAACTCACAGTAAAGGCATGTAAGTCCATTATTATATAAGGTTATTTAGTGCCTAATTATCAGTTCTTAGTTTACTCTCTCTGCAGCTATGTAGGCAACTGTTGCTTTATCTCTTTCACATGCTGAGCCATAAAGTTAAGACATTTCTCATGGTTAGGAGTCCTAATTAGAGTTTGAAACTATGAGTCTTATTAGTGCTGGGTGTGAACTATTTGACTCTCAGCTTTAAATCCATACTTCTATACTTTGCTTTTTGATGCTGGTGTGAGGGTTCTTTAAGCCTACAATTCTTTATCAAGTGGATTTATGTTATGCTTTTCCAGTACAGGCACTGGAGGGAGACTGAAATTTGAGAGGAAGAAAGAAGTGACTTGTTTAGTTCAATTCCCTTGTTGTTCCTGTCAGTGTTATTTCATCAGTGTTGCTACATTGTGACTGCAGTAGTGGTTTCCAATTTCCCACTTATTTTGGTTCTTTCACAACCATCCTGATCACCTCTTACTCTAAAGGATTACCAGGACTAGGCTGACTTCTAGCTTTATGAGGGGCTTTAGACCTCTTCTCTAAATAAATGTGACATCAGCACCAACAGACCATGCCACCTCCTGAGGGGCCTCACCTCAGAGCTTATGGGATGCTTACTTTAAGCTCCTGAAAGAGTAAGTGCCATTTCTTGTCTTAAGGTGTAAGTTATAGTTTATAATACCCCTCCTTTCTGCTCCTGGGTTTCCATACTACCTGTCTGTCACTCCCTCCTCAAATGTTTGATTCCCAAATCTATGGGGATCCTACTCTTGGCCTCTAAAATCTGAAAACCCTGAACATTTTACTTTTCCCCCAACTTTAAAGGCAACACCCATATCCTCATCTACTAATTCTGCCTTACTTCATTTGTTTTCATTTTGCCAGGTGAGTTTTCTGACATCTCATTTTTTGTGTTAAATTCTCTCTGTTGAAATAGCTAGTGTAGTTTCTGTTTTTCTAAGTGAACTCTCGCTAACACATTGTACCAACCCTCCTTTATTCCTTATTCCCTTATTGATTGTCTCAGAAAACACAAGGTAAAATTCTGAGAAATTTGGGGTGGCTCAACTTTCTTCAATTCATTTAGTAATTTTGAAATAACCCAGTCTATAGATAAAATAACTTTTTGCTAAAATAATTTAAGTAGTTTCTTCATCTTGAAACAAAACATAGCCTAATACAGAACTTGACCTGGAGAAAACAACAGGAAAAATGACTGAGATCAAGATCTAAGAGAGAACACATAACAATAATGAATGAAATCTTTTCTATTTTGCCATTTTTTAACTCTATGTATGTTTCCTTTCTCTCTATAATAATAAAATCTTCTAAAATGCTTGGATACTAGTTTCTTTTTTCTTAGGAATTATTTTTCATTTCTAACCTGGACCATTCAACTTCAGTTGTGGACTAAATTTATTGCAGCTTTCTTCCTCCCTTATATAGTGGAGAACGCCACTAACATAGACTGATATGGTTTGGCTCTGTGTCCCCACCCAAATCTCATCTCAAATGGTAATCTCCATGATCTCCATGTGTCAAGGGCAGAACCAGGTCGAGGTAATTGGAACATGGGTGCAGTTTCCTCCATGGTGTTCTTGTGCTAGTGAGTGAGTTCTCATGAGATCTGATGGTTTTATAAGCATCTGGCATTTCCCCTACTTGCACACACTACGTCCTGCCACCCTGTGAAGAAGGTGCCTGCTTCTCCTTTGCCTTCTGCTGTGACTGTAAGTTTCCTTATATTAATGGTGGAGAGTGTCCAGGTTCCTGGAATCTTGAACAAAGAACTGGACAAAACACACAAACAAAGCAAGAAAGGAAGGAAGGGATTTGTTGAAAATGAAACTACACTCCACAGTGTGGGAGCTGCCCTGAGCACAGGGGCTCAAAGGCCTTGTTAGAAAATTTTGGGGAGTTTAAATACCCCGTAGAGGATTCTATTGGTTACTTGAAGCATGCCCTATGTAAATGAAGAAGATGAAGTGAAGTTACAGAGTCATTTACAGCATAAGTACTATGGAGAGTATATTTCCTGTTATAGCTGAAGTGTAAATCGGCCTTATATTCCCTTCCTCCAGACCCTATTTTCCTGCCTCACCTAAGCCTCTTCCTCCCTGCAGAACTGTAAGTCATTTAAACCTCTTTCCTTTACAGAATTACCCGGTCTCAGGTATGTCTTGTTAGCAGTGTGAGAATGGACTAATACAGTAAATTCGTTCCACAGAGAGTGGGGCATTGCTGTAAAGTTACCCGAAAATGCGGAAGTGACTTTGGAATTGGGTAATAGGTAGAGCTTGGAACAGTTTGGAGAGCTCAGAAGAAGATAGGAAAATATGTGAAAGTGTGGAACTTTAGACACTTGTTGAATGGTTTTGATGAAAATGCTGATAGTGATATGGACAATGAAGTCCAGGCTGAGGTGGTCTCAGATGGAGATGAAGAACTTTGGGAACTGGAGCAGAGGTGACTGTTGCTGTGCTTTAGCAAAGAGACTGGTGGCATTTTACTTCTGTTCTAGAGATCTGTGGAACTTTCAACTTGTGAGAAATGATTTAGGGTATCTGGAGAAAGAAATTTCTAAGCAGCAAAGCATTCAAGAGGTGACAGATTATAAAAGTTTGGAAAATTTGCATCCTGACCATGGAATAGAAAATAAAAATTCATTTTCTGTGGAGAAATTCAAGCTGGTTGCAGAAATTTAAATAAATAATGAGGAACCAAATGTTAATCGCCAAGACAATGGGGAAAATGTTTCCAGGGCATATCAGAAACTTTACTGCAGCCCTTCCCATCACAGGCCTAGAGGCTTAGCGGGGAAAAATTGTTTTGTGGGTCGGGCCAAGGGCCCCCCGCTATGTGCTGCCTTGGGACTTGGTGCCTTGCATTGTAGCCACTCTGGCCCTGGATAAAATGGGCCAAGGTACAGCTTAGGCTTTCGCTTCAGAGGATGCAAGCCCCAGGCCTTGGTGGCTTCCATGTGGTGTTGAACTTGAGGATGTGTCCGGAGTTGGTTCCTGCTGGTGTGTTCATGGTCTGGCTGACTTCAAGAATGAAGCCACGGACCTTTGTAGTGAGTGTTACAGCTCTTAAAGATGGCATGGACCCAAAGAGTGAGTGGTAGCAAGGTTTATTGTGAAGAGCAACAGTACAAATCTTCCACAGCGTGGAAGGGGACCCGAGTGGGTTGCTGCTGCTGGCTGGAGTGGCCAGCTTTTATTCCCTTATCGTCCCCTCCCACGTTCCATTTCTGTCCTATCAGAGTGCCCATTTTTCAATCCTCCCTGAGATTGGCTACTTTTATTTTATTTATTTATTTATTTATTTATTTTGAGACGGAGTATCGCTCTGTCACCCAGGCTGGAGTGCAGTGGCGTGATCTCCGCTCACTGCAAGCTCTGCCTCCCGGGTTCACGCCATTCTCCTGCCTCAGCCTCCCCGGCGGCTGGGACTACAGGCACCCACCACCGTGCCCGGCTAACTTTTTTTTGTATTTTTAGTGGAGACGGGGTTTCACTATGTTAGCCAGTATGGTCTCCATCTCCTGACCTCGTGATCCGCCTGCCTCTGCCTCCCAAAATGCTGGGATTACATGCTGAGCCACTGCGCCTGGCTGAGATTGGCTACTTTTAGAATCCTGCTGATTGGTGTGTTTTACAGAGCACTGATTGGTGTGTTTTACAGAGTGCTGATTGGTGCATTTACAGAGCACTGATTGGTGCATTTTACAGAGCACTGATTGGTATGTTTTACAGAGCACTGATTGGTATGTTTTACAGAGTGCTGATTGGTGCATTTACAGAGCACTGACTGGTGCATTTTACAATACTCTTGTAAGGCAGGAAAGTTCACCAGTTCCCCACTCGACCTAGGAAGTCCAGCTGGCCTTACTTCTCAAGGTTCATGGAAGTCAAGAACTGAGTTTTGGGAACCTCCGTCTGGATTTCAGAGGATGTATGGAAATGTCTAGATGTCTAGGCAAAAGTTTGCTTCAGGGGCGAGACCCTCAGGGAGAATCTCTGCTAGGGCAGTGTGGAAGGGAAATGTGGGGTTGGAGCACCCACACAGTCTCCACTGGGGCATTGCATATTGGAGCTGAGAGAAGAGGGCCACTGTCCTCCAGATTCCAGAATGATAGCTCCACTGACAGCTTGCACTGTGCACCTGGAAAAGCCTCAGACACTGAATGCCAGCCCATGAAAGCAGCTGGGAGGTGGCTTGTACTCTCTAGAGCCAAAGGAGTGGAGCTGCCGAAGGCCATGAGAGCCCACCTCTTGCATCAGCATGCCTTGGATTTGAGACATGGAGTCAAAGGAGATCATTTTGGCTTTAAGGTTTAATGACTGCCCCACTGGATTTCAGACTTGCATGGGCCTATAGCTCCTTTGTTTTGATCAATTTCTTTCATTTGGAATGGGAACATTTATCCAATGCCTGCACCCCATTGTATCTAGGAAGTAACTAACTTGCTTTTGATTTAACAGGCTCATAGGTGGAAGGGACTTGCCTTGTCTCAGATGAGACTTTGGACTGTGGACTTTTGAGTTAATGCTGAAAAGAGTGAAGACTTTGGGAACTGTTTGGAAGGCATGACTGGTTTTGAAATGTGAAAAGACATGAGGTTTGGGAGGGACCTGGGGCAGAATGATATGATTTGGCTCTGTGTCTCCACCCAAATCTCACCTCAGTTTGTAATCCCTATAATCCCCATGTATCAAGGGCAGGACTGGGTAGAGCTATTTAGATCATGGAGGTGGTTCCCACCATGCTGTTCTTGTGATAGTGTGTTCTCATGAGATCTGATGGTTTTATAAGCATCTGGCATTTCCCTTGTTTGCATTCATTCCGTCCTGTAGCCTTGTGAAGGTGCCTGCTTCTCCTTTGCCTTCCACCATTATTGCCTTCTCCCTAGCAATGCAGAACTGTGAGTCAATTAAACCTCTTTTCTTTATAAATCACACAATCTCAGTATTTCTTCATAGCAGCATGAGAACGGACTACTACGTAGACCATGTTTTAAGTACTATGAAAAGTGTTATGGTAATTTCAGAAAAAAGTTATATAATTCCACATAAGGAGCTTTAGATATGGCTTTAGCTGTCTAAAGATAATTTATAAGAGGGATGTGTTGGAATTACCACAGTTAAAGAGACAGAAAAACATGGGGGCCGAAATAGCTGTTAGAAAATTGTATTCTTGGACCAATCCTTGATTTATTCATCACGGCTTGTGAAGCCTTATATGAGTAACTCATGGATTCAGCGAATTTGCTCAGATTTGCATATTATATTACCCTGATATTGAGCTCCAGTTACTGCCAAAAATATTTTATTCCTTATTCTTTAGGCTTTACATTGTCTTTTTATTCAAAAACCCAAATGTGTCATATCTTCCCTCAAATACCTGACCTCTTTTTTAACTTGATTTCATTATGTACTTCACCCACCAAGTACAGCATTAATTCTATAGCCAGATGTCATAATTGAGTCATTATACCTCTTAAAGGATCTCTCAAGTGCTAACTCCTATTCATTCAAGTGAGTGCCTATGGTATTATCATGACTTCTTGACCCATGTGTTTGCTGAAATTTCCAGTTTCCTCCTATACTTTAAATTCTCATTGATGGTTCATCTTGCAAAGCCTACGTGACTTTCTGCTGCCAGACTTACTTTATAGTCTTCATATATATAACTTCTTAGTGGGGCAATAATAAATAAATAATAGTAAATATATATATTTTATTTCTTAGTGGGGCAATAATATAAGGAGCTTAGAAAGATAAATGGTGAGAATCTCTTGAAAGATAAAAATTTCTGGGTATTGTGAAAGCAAAGAAGGAGACAAATGAGGATTCGATACACAACCTAGAGGGCATTGATGACAGTACATAAACAGAAAGCTGACTGTGAATTTTATTACTTGGTCAAAGAGGAAGACTGAGGAAACAAAAATATCATAGATGCTATCTTTTTAAAGGCAGCTATTTAGGATAATAGTTTCCAAACTCTTATATGAATGTAAGTTATGGCCTTATTACAGAGGCCACAGTTTTAGGATTATTTATAAATTATTTTGTATATAACATTTAAGATGGAATCATCAAAATGTCCTGGTAAGACTACCAGGATTGCATACACAGTGTAACTATATTGATCTGGCCATGATAATAGAGCAAACTCAGGTATACCTTATTCCAAATCCTGTGGCACTTTTCCTACTATATCTTACTTCTTAATATAGTGTATGGAGGCACAGCCCATACTGTAGTATATTCAAGGTGAGAGAAAGAATACAAATATTATTCAGATACATTCCACTTTTAAATTACATAAGGCAAATACATTTAGTACTGTTTTGTTTCAATATCTCAATTCATTTGTTATTCAATTCACTATGCAGTGATATGAAAAAGAAAAAAGGAAGTTAATATCATTCGCTGATCTGGCTTCCCCACTAGAGACCAGCTTTCTTTCTAATTCAGTCATCTTCTCCTTACTAGATAAATTTATGCAGCCACTCAGTCTTTTACACTAATTGAAAAAATGCTGATTTTGTGCACTGATGGACTACAAAACTTCACTGGAGATTTTCTGTGATCATAAGTACATTTGATCATTTTAAATGGCACTTAGGGACTACATAACAGACAGACTAATTCATCTATGTTTGGAAGGTCTATACCCAGCACAAAGAGGCATTTCATATTCTACTCATTACTTCTTCCAAGAAAGAGAACCTTAAGTATTTTATCAGAGTTCTAACAAGGAAAAATTCACTTTAATAATGCAATCTAAAACATATATATGATTTTTGAATACTATAGGATGGGCAGAATACATGATATAATAGGGGTTATTATATCATTTCTGTTATAATCTATTAACATTATAAAGTTATATTTATTTAAATTAGATACCAAAATTACTTTTAATGATGTGCAATTCATGCCTTTATATCTCATCAGTTTGTCAGTATAAACGATGCTAAAATAATGTTAATATCAATAGCAGACTTCCTTGTTTTTTCAGAATACAGATTCTTTTCCTCTTTGCCACTTTAAGGAACACCCCATCACTAATTGAGGGAATTAATGGTTTTCTGGTGCTTTCTACAAAAGATTTGCTCCAAAATATAAGTATGGATTAGAAAGAACTGCCTTTCTTCAAACACTGTATTTTCTTGCATTCTTAAGTAATGCTGCTTTTTTAAAAAAATTAAACAATGGCTATGTGGCAGGATCTATATTTTAGATGCTAGGAATTTAAATGATGAATAAGAAAATCAAAGACTCCGCTCTCATAAACTATAGATCTGAGGAAGATAATAAGAGACAAACAGTAAAGAAGGGAACATCAACTGAAAAGGAGGAAAACTATAAATTAAATAAGGAAATGACCAGGCAAAATGAAAAGGTAGATGCTTTTTTACATGAAAGGATCAGGGAAGACCTCCCTAAGAAAATGACATAAGCTGAAACCTAAGGAATGAAAAGGAGTTAGCCACAAACAAAGAACTAGAGAAAATGTGGCTTGCTGAGGTAAAGGAAACAGCTAATACAAAGCCCCTGACGAGTGAATAAATGTTTTTTGTTAAAAACAAATACCCGAAAAGGATTTGAGTGAACCCTGTGACCAGAACTTCAAAATCACTGAAAGAAGCAGCTAAATACAGGACCTGGTACAATGGCTCCCTGCCAGGTTCCGTTCTCTAATTCTACCAAAAGCAAGCAAACAAACTCCTGCTTTCTTAACCCCTTCAAAAATAGAATATTGGCTGGGTGCAGTGGCTCATGCCTTTAATCCCAGCACTTTGGGAGGCCGAGGTGGGTGGATCACCTGAGGTCAGGAGTTCGAGACCAAGCTGGCCAACATGGTGAAACCCCATCTCTACTAAAAATACAAAAATTAGCTGGGCGTAGTTGTACATGCCTGTAATCCCAGCTGCTTGGGAGGCTGAGGCAGGGGAATCGGTTGAACCCAGGAGGCAGAGGTTGCAGTGACTGAAATTGTGCCACTGCACTCTAGCCTGGATAAAAAGAGCAAAACTCTGTCTCAAAAAAAAAAAAAAAGAAAGAATCTTACAATCTTACATCTCGGATATTCATCTGTCAGGGTTTGGTAGAAAATGGAATATAATACAAACAATTCAGGAGAGCGTCATGAAGGTAAAACTTTCATATCGGCAATCCATGTGGCTCAAAAAGGAATATCAAGATATCCAGATACTAGCAATAGCTGAAAGTTATTATTACTCCTAAGACAAAAGAGATAAAGTGGGGATATTATGTTCTTGAAATCCAAGGAGAGCTAGAAACCTTAAGTATTGGCCATGAGGAAAAAAATATGGTAAAGGGAGAGATTCAGTCACTGCCTAAACATGGTACAAAACAGAAAAAAGAGAAATGAATATCCCATTCTTTCTTTGTCTCTTACTTTCTCAACTCCTGTCAGTACCTCTCACTGGTGAAACCCAGTGGCATACTAGCTGACCTAGGGGCACAAGAAATGCAGTGTCTGAGGGTAAAGTTCTTGGGCACAGAGCAGTCAAGGAAGAAATGTAATGCACCTGAGGTATGGAAGGTGCTAACTGAAAAAAATAAACACAGCATGCAGAAAGACATGTCCAGAAAAGCAATGCCTGAGAACCAAATTCAGGCGAGCAAATTTCTCTTTTATACATCAATGAAATTTAACAAGAGGACAAATATATGCCCTTGTTTTGAACATATGTAAGGGAAATATGTCGAAAAACTTGAAACCTTACTGACTGAGATCAGTCATTTGTCTAAATCAACCCTAAAATAAAATTTGTAGCGTTTTTAACAAAATAAGGAGATTTTAACTTTGGAAAGAAAACTGGGAGGTAGACAAAAGAAAAGCTCGTGACAATCAGACATGAAGTTTATTTTATGACTGATGAATAGTTATTAATTTGAGAATGAATGAAAATCTGTAACTGTGACTACCTTCAGCACCCTCGGGGCAAAGTGTGCCTCTGCCTGATTGATTGAGCACATCAGAATATTACAGCTTAATAATAAAAGGCATTAGGTTCTTTCATTCTCTCTAGCTTCAATAAGCAATTTCTCATTTATTAATTCAGTTTTGTTTCAGGCTCCTACTAAGATACTGAAATAGAATACATTCCTGGCTCATTTCACTGAGGTCCCAGAGAAACTACAGAAGTGGGAAGAGGCAGGAGGTGGGGGTCAAGATAAGAAGTCAGTGAGACAACTGCAGTGTTGGAGAATTCTCTTGAAGTAGTATAGGTAAACTGGTTGTACCAATCCTGAGCAGGGAACCTCTGGCTTAATTATGGAAAAGCATGTGAAAGGTGCTAATCTGGGAACTCTACTATCTTTACTTGGGACAATCAATGCCTTCTCATGTATCTGCAGATACTCAAACTACTGATGGAGGTGACCTAATGAGTAAAATAAGGACAGTGCAGAAAGTCTTCAAAGATGAGTTGAGAAAAACAGGGAGGGGTTTTGACTTGCCTAAAGTTGTGATTTCCATCTTCCTCTAACGAGACTATGAGGACAGGTGGACGAAAATCTATGGAGTGAAGCTCCCACTGACTATAACTAGACAGCCTCATGAAATATGTAAATAACTATCTTTAGAAATTGAACAAAGGCAGTAGAGAATTGTGATTTCTGACAGAAAGAGAAGAAAGGAGATAAACTGAAAGATGACATTATCTTTCCTTCTGGAAGAATTTCCAGACCATGGTAAAAAAAGGGGCAGTTTAGGCAGGATTTTGCAGGCTTTGTAAGTTGTGAAAAATGCTGGAGTTCTAGAAGTCTGAAATAGCTGAATTTCCTAAGAAAGAGACCAAAGGAGAGCTAGATGTGCAGAAAATATGCCCTAAATCCTGTATAAGGCCTCCACTGAGGAAACTGTTGAATGTTAAACTTTGTATGCATAAGATTATATGATGCTGGATACAGAAATACTGCCAAAAATTGTTCAAAGCTCTTCAAAGAAAGATATAACTGGTCACTTAACAATGTTAGAATTTATAATAACCAGCATGTAACAATAACAATAGACATACAAAAAGCAGGATAACATGAACCATAACCAAGAAGAAGTCCATTCTTGGCACCTCAGATACTTTGCATTTTTACTCATTGTTTCAGCTCTGATATGGGATGGGGACACCAACCAGGGCTGGGGGGTGGGAGTAAGGCTGCCAGCATGGTGAGCTCAGAAGACAGAGCCTCAACCCAAAGACGATTATTCTCAAGACCCCAAAATTCATGTGTTGAAGACTTAACCCCTAGTTCCTCAAATGACTCAGAATGGAAATAAGGTATTTACAGAGGTGACTAAGTTAAAATGAGGCCATTAGGGTGGGCACTGATCCAGTATGACTGGTGTCCTCATAAGGAGAAGAAATTTGCACATAGACACCAGAGAGGGAAGACAATGTGAAGGCACTGCGAGAAGACTTCCATTTGCCAGCAAAGGAGAGAAGCCTGAGTCCGTCTTCACTCACGGCCCTCAGTAGAAACCAACCCTGCTGATGCCATGATCTCGGACTTCGGAACTAAAGAACTGTGAGAAAATGAACTTCTGTCATTTAATCCACCCATTGTGTGGCACTTTGTTATGGTAGCCCTAGCAAACTGATATATACCCCAAGATTTTTAATCAGAAGGGTATTAAGTAGACAGCATTGACTCAAACAACAAAGAATGAGATCCACATGAGATACAAATTGTAACGTATTAATTTTCATGCTTTTCCTTTTCACTTTTCTGAATCAGCTGGTTAAGATATCTGGATTAATTACTACTTAACTGTGACACCAATTATATCCTTAGTCTTAATATTGCTTGCTTATTTATTTATTTATTTATTTATTTATTTATTTATTGAGACAGTGTCTCACTGTGTTGCCCAGGCTGGAGTGCAGTGGCATAATAGTGGCTCACTGCAGCCTCAACTTCCTTGGGCTCAGGTGATCCTCCCACCTCAGACTCTCTAGTAGCTGGTACAATAGGTGTGTGCTACCACGCCTGGCTAATTTTTCTATTTTTTGTAGAGATGAGGTTTTGTCTTGTTGCCCAGGCTGGTCTTGAACTCCTGGGCTCAAGCAATCCACCTGCCTTGGCCTCCCAAAGTGCTGGGATTACAGGCAGAGCCACTGTGCCCAGCCTTAATATTGCTTTTTACATTCAATGTCATTCTTTTGTATCAGTGCTATACTAGCTATAATTTCCTTATTATTGTCTAAGTCATACAATGGAACCAACTGGTCATTGAGTTTGTAGTTTTTGAGGGGCTACTCAGTTTCCTTTGCTATTATTTTCTTGTAAGAAATGATTTGCTTACCTGAGTAGTTCAACCACAAAGTGACTTTTTATATGTCAAACATTCCCACAAACCAAACAGTTAGAAAAAAAAAAAATCACTGTATCTATTCTACAGCTCATTAGGTTAGGAATTGAATCAATTCTATTGATTTAAGTTTTGTAGTCTCTGTTCCCTGTTTGGAAATCAACAGTGAACTCTAATTATAATCTTTCTCTTTATGTATGTGTATGTTGTAGTGCTCAAATGTATGTTCTCCAGAATCTTCCTTGCTGCTGTACAGCCACTATTCTCTCAATGATACAACAGTTTTCTTCCACAGAAAAACAAGTAAATCTGACACAGAGGTTGGAACAAGCAGTGTCAAAAACTACACACGGACCCTTAAACATCCAACAATGGTATATATGTATGTGTGTATATATATATGCATGTCTATTGATCATATCCTGTAATTAAATGATTCAGCTTATGCTAAAGAATGACCAAAAGAGGACCGAGAATTTCAACCAATATGCTAAACAATTTTTGGGCCAACCACATTTCCTGTCTGTGCTGAACAATTCTGAGACCAAATGAACTTTGCTGCTTCTAAGCTAAATAATACTTGTAGTTGGTAAAATAACTTCATTGTTCACTTCAGGAAATATTTGTTCCTGGAAGCCTGGACTATGAAAAAATTAAATTAGATTATTTTCCCATACTAACATTTTGCTCATTAAGGACTTCCCAAAAATACAAAGCTATTTTGCATAAAAACTGCTTCATTTCAACCAGTCCTCTACTTTGGATGATCTGTCTTAAAATTACTAAGGGTGGCTCATAAAATCATGTGGATATTATTGTATAAATTCTGATAATGAGACAAAACTACTATTTGCTCAATGTGACTTTCTCTACGAAGATGCTAAGTCCAATAAACTCAGCTTTGCTTGTCCAGCTGTCAATGATTTTGGCCAATATTTTTTAAAGCAATAGAGAATTTTGAAGGATTTTTAGCAAATGATTATAGTCAAATCTGCATTTGGAAAAGATTATCGTGAATAGAGTAGCAAGAGAAGATTTGCAGAGTCCAGTGAATAGCTTCAAACTCCTAAGCTTTTAGTGTGATAACATTCTAAATTCTCATAATTATTTTTTATTTAGACATTCTTACAGTTAAAATAATAAACTTTTAAATAGTATTTATGGACTTTCTGATATTTTATATATCACTATAAATCAGTGAATATATTCATATCAACATTAATCTGTGAAGTTACTTATGTGGTAATATTGATATTCAGGGATATTAGAGCCAAGAACTAGGTCTCAATTTCCAATGACTGCAAGCAGGAATTGCCTACCTGAAAGTCTCTAGATAAGTCAGCCAGCTCGTTTGCTATCTCTTAATAGCAATGTTACTGTCAGTCAATCCAGTCATCCAGTTTTAAAGATAAAGTATTGACATGAAAGTAATCAAGTTATTTAATGGAAAATTGTTTCTTCATATTGTTTGCTGACTGATTCTATATAATTCACTAGTCAAGAGCTCTCATTAAATTTATACACATTATAATGTATTTTCAATTCATATTGCATTCAGAAGAATTCTAAGTACATTCTTGTATACAGAACTATAATCCCAATACTGATCAGTTTGTACTCATGTTCAAAGCTTGTGATTACTGGGAACATTTCTCCTAGAATTGCCCAGCCTCTAAGGCTATTGATCTAGTGCCAAACCTTACTGCATTTATCCATCTATTTTTAACTGATGTGATGGATATGACCTTTGCTATGTTCTGTAATTTTACTTCTCTGAAATTCCTTGTAGTGAATACGTCTACGACAATAAATCGCTCCTTAAATGTAGTCCTTGAATTAACTGTAAGCTTTAATAGAGCAGAGTAGCTTATTTATCAGTTTATTTCGTATTTTTTCTGAATGATTATCTTAATCACCAGTTCTGGTTTTATTTATTTAACAAGTTACATGTAGTCACATATTATTTAAAGTTCTATGATTTATTTTATTGTGTATCATGAGGTTTTGAATTTGAAAGCTATGGAAAAGTATAAATCATTATACAAATGTTTGATGCTTTATTAATAATTTCACTATAACATGTATTTTTATTCTTCAGTGAAAATACATTATATAATGTAAATACTTCTGAAGAATTTTTATCTTGAATCATAGTAATGGAGTGGAGGTATTTGTGTAGCTATGAATGAATCTATACTTCATTTCTATGTTACTGTGATGGTTTCTAAAGGCTTTCTTCCTCTTAACTTCATCTCAACCTGTTTTCCACCCCAACTCTAAGCAAAAATTCCATTCATTCATACTCATTTCCAAGATTAAAGGTTATTATTATATTCAGTTTCACTGAAGATACTGCTACCACAATGTAACTAGTAAAGACAATATGAGAATGTCTCTAGGCTTTCCATAAGAAATACTTCAACTTTTCAAAACAGCCTTAGAAAGAGTAATTAACACCTAAAGGATAGATACACTTAGGGTGTTTCTAACAGGCTACAATAATGTCTGTAATCATTTAAAGACGGAAATACACAATAGGGGAAAACTTGGCTCAGCAGCACAACGTTGACCTCTAATGTTG
Organism: Hylobates moloch; assembly: GCF_009828535.3. Taxonomy (NCBI): domain Eukaryota; kingdom Metazoa; phylum Chordata; class Mammalia; order Primates; family Hylobatidae; genus Hylobates; species Hylobates moloch. The sequence goes on along the minus strand of NW_026652277.1, from coordinate 120,688,112 downwards.
GAATCACAACAAATCTGGTGTGGATTCTGGTGTTTACATCAAGAGAAGAACTGACTTTTCTCTTAGACATGCATGCTCTAAACTGCATAATCTAATGGTCCTTCCACTTTTAGGCGACAGTTTTAGACTCATTTGAAATAATATCAGCGTTTGATTAAAATTAGATAGAATAATTTTCAGGGGAGTAGGGAGAAGGAGTTGAGTGTTAGCAGGGGAAGATACATTGTAGTGATCTCTGGTAAAATTACTCTAGTAAAACAGAAACAGGTTTATACATTTTAGACATTATTCAGCAAATATATATGGCTCCTCTCTATGTAGGTATTCTTTCTTAATAGTTATTCAAGACCATACTACTTAATTTGACCAACGAAATATTAGTGTCGGGAAGAACCTGAAGAGCCTGTGTTGTGCACTCATGCCTTTTTCCCCTGCATTAACAGTCATGGACTCATGCAGCAAGATGGAATTTCTGCCAGTCTGTGCGTCTGCAATGTTGACATACTTTGAATGATAGCTGTATTTGTGTTTTTTTTTAAGGCACTGAGATTTGTACATATTTTATCACTGCATTCTAACTTAGTTCATCCTAACTGATACAAATGTTGGTTAAGTTCAACTCATTCTAAGATCTGTAAAACAACAAATCAATTGAGTGTTCAAAGAGTAAAGTTCTATCGCTGTTATATAACTCCTCTGTTCATTATTAGGCTTTTATAAAGAGTTATATTAGTTTTTATTCCTTCTTACTTTCCTTTGCTTCTAAAATGGTTGAAATTTAGTTTGCACTCTGACATCCAAAATGAAACTTCTGTAACTAAGCTACCTAACAGCCTTCTTACTCACAAGTGTAATCAATATTTTAAACCTGATCTTATTCATACTTTCACAATATTTGATTCTTCCTCTTTGACCTCCCCCTTGTTTGACTTCTGGGGCATAATTTACTTTTGGACAATCATCTAACTTCTTGGACTCTCATTCTCTTTGAAGCCTGCCAATACTTTCCTCTCCCTGCCAACACTCTAAATACTAACGGTTTTTAGAGTTTTATCT
>NW_026652277.1:120627744-120686656 GCF_009828535.3 Hylobates moloch | reverse complement strand
TCCCTGTCAACACTCTAAATACTAACGGTTTTTAGAGTTTTATCTTTAGCAGTCTTTCTCTCATCAAGCATTGCTATTAGGCAACCTGACCAAGTCTATGGTCTTTAACCTTTCCTAAAGACTGTTCAGGTTTCATGTTTTCTATGAGCTTCAGATTAAAATTTCTTACTATCTAAAGGATATTGTTTATGCCCTGAGGCAACTTACTTTCATTATGATATGGAAGTGCTGGGAAGGGAAGAGCGTGGTCTCTTTAAAGGATCTGAAAGTGGGGAAGGGAAGTGCTGGGAAGGGAAGAGCGTGGTCTCTTTAAAGGATCTGAAAGTGGGGAAGGGAAGTGCTGGGTAGAGGAGGGTGTGGCCGCTGGCTAGGGCTCCATCGCCAGGAACCTTGGTGAGGACAAGCATTTCCTGCCCAAATGTTGCATTTCCCGCCCAAATGTTGCATTTCCCGCCCAAATGTTGCATTTCCCAAGACCAGCCTGGCCTGCCATGCCCCCATCCTGTGCCTATAAAAACCCCCGAGACTGTAGCAGGCAGATAACACAAGCTGCTGGACGTCAAGAGGAGCACATCGGCAGAGAAACACAGAAGCGGCTAGATGTCGAGAGGAACCCACTGACCGGCACTGGGCATGCTGGCAGGCCACTGACCAGCAGAACAAAGCGAAGTTTGGCTGGAGCAGTCAGAAGAGAGCCTGGGCCACTGAGCTGCCCTACTCCAGGGGAAAACCTTCCCAATCCATCCCCTTCTGGCTTCCCCCATCTGCTGAGAGCTATCTCCGCTCAATAAAACCTTGCACTTAACTCTCCAAGCCCAGGTATGATCCAACTCTTCCAGTGCATCAAGGCAAGAACCAGGGATACAGAAAGCCCTCTTTCCTGAAGACAAAGTAGAGGGCTGGTTAACATAAGCCACCTACAGGGGACAAAACTAAAAGAGCACCCTGTAACACATGCCCACTGGGGCTTCAGGAGCTGTAAGCATTCATCCCTAGACATTGCCATGGGGTCGGAGCCCCATAGCCTGCCGGTCTGTCTGCTCCCTAGAGGTTTGAGCATCAGAGCATTGAAGAAGTGAGCCGCACCCCCATCGCTCGTTCTGTGAGGGGGACAAGGGAACTTTTCCCATTTTAATTATTCCTACTATTTTGCCCGTATTTGTACAATCACTAAGCCCAAAATTTGTGTTTAATTCTGTATACCACCTTCCGTTCACTGTCCTCTAGTTGCTTCCTATGCCTTCCTATACTACAGTTTGCAAAAACATATCGTTTTCTCTCACTTAATATGTCTTGAATCTTTTTCCTTCTTATGATAACCATTGTTGCTCCATTTATGTAGGGCTTTATCTTTCATTTTGAAATGCTGCCTCCTCCATCTTTATACTGGATTAATGTTTCAAGTTCCAGTATATGTTTCAAACGCAAGATAGTTTGATTCCAAGGAACACTTCATCTTTTTTTGTTTTGCTTACATTATTTCCATGGCTCTCCAATTCAATTTTTAAGCTTTTTAAGTTTCATATATTCCATAGACATATAAACAACTAGAATGCATAAAATAAATACATCTACCTGATTGCTGATGGAGATGCAGATTTTTTTTCACTGACCTTGTTCTTTAACCCCAATCTGATTATATACCATAAATTGCCCTCTAGGAATCCTTAGGGCTCCTTGGAATTAAATTTTGAAACCAATATCAAATACCTTACTAATACTAAAAGCCAGTAGCAGTAATAGATATAGTACAAATTAGATGGCACATGTTACTCTTTATGATTCAGATTTATGTTACTTTGTACCTTCCTTTTACTATATACCATGTATAATACTTACTTTTAGTTTCATTTATAGTTTTATCAGCCTGAAGTGCTTTTCCTACCGCTCTTTTTGGTTCACTTTTATGAAGATTAATTAAAATTAGTTGAAAGCTTTAGTCTTGGATTTATACCCAAGGTTGTTCTATGTTCAGCCCCTCTTCTTCTTACTATTCTTTTCATGTGTCTATTTTAAAAACAGATTGATCAAAATCCTAGGTCAGTATTACAGGCTGCAGTATTCAAAGTCTTCCAAATAATTTTTGAAGTTGGTTCTAACGAGAGCAAAAAAAGAGTGTATTTTCTTACCCAAGATTAAAAACTCTTGAGCTGTTAGTTTTCCATCATTTTCTGGATGACATTCTGCAATAAAAGAAAATAACATGTAAAGCAATGAATGAATGATGGAAAGGAAATTATGGAAACATGTGAATCCTCGTTTTAGTGGTTCCTAGGGTTTAGGTGTATTCTTGCCTTTCTGGTGGGTTGAATGTTCAATCTTTCATTATGTAAACTGCACTGGTGTCCACAACATACTCTAAGTGTGTTAGCTAATTTGAATTAAAATTCCTTAATTTATACCTGGCTTAAAAAAATTATACACACATAATCACAAAAACTTGCATGTATTTCAGGAACTTTAAAATTTTTCTAGATCCTACCCAAGGACGTCAACTTGAGTAACACTGTTCCGGGCAAAGTTCATTCATTTTTCCTCAGTGTTCCGGTAGTTCCTCATTTAGAAGTCATTTGCAGTTGAATCACGCCTCTTTAATAACTTGGTTCATAGCTTGTCACTACTCTCTCCCATACTCTGAACTCTTTAATGGAAGAAATTGTGCTCCATTCACCTTTATTTAACGAGTTCTCTTTATTCTATGATTATATTTTAATGTTTGAATGTAGAAGATGGTAGAGCATATTTATCTTGTGTGATACTCTGAAGATTATCCCAGACTTTTGAAAGTTAAAAAGAGCAACACTTTTTGAGAGGCCGAGGCAGGCGGATCATGATCAAGAGATCAAGACAAACATGGTGAAACCCCATCGTCTCTACTAAAAATACAAAAATTAGCTGGGCATGGTGGCATGTGCCTGTAGTCCCAGCTACTTGGGGGGTTGAGGCAGCTTGAAATCCGGGAGGTGGAGGTTTCAGTGAGCCAAGAACGCGCCACTGCACTCCAGTCTGGAGACAGAGGGAGGCTCTGTCTCAAAAAACAACATAAAACAAATCAAACAGCAAAAGAGCATTGGAGGTTGGGTAATTTTGTGTCCCAACCTACATAAACATCTATTTTTGAAAGCTTTGGAAAACTGGTCATCCATCTCTGTTTAAATATGGTATTGATTCATGACATAACTTGTTCTATCAATGGGTAATGTTAGCTCATGTATATTGATACACAATTTCAATGTCAATTTTTAATCTCCAAAATGACAGGAAATACTTACCCATTTTAAGTAACTATTAGTCAGCTAGGACTGCCATAACAAAATATCATAGACTGGGTGGCTTAAGTAAAAGAAAATTATTTTATCACAGTTCTGGAGGCCGAAAGTCTAAGATCAAAGAGCTGATAAGGCTGTCTTCTCCAGAGGCTCCTTTTCTTTCTCATCCAATGGCTGCCTTCTCACTGTGTCCTCATGTGGTATTTTCTCTGTTTGTGCTCATGCTGGTATGTCTGTCTCTTCTTAGGACACCAGTCATACTGTGTTAGCGGCCCTCCCTTATGACCTTATTTAACCTATATATTCTTCTTCAAGAACCTCTCTCCAAATACACTCACATTGAAGATTAAGATTTCAACAGATGAATTTGGATCTGTGGGACACAATTCAGTCCAGAACAGTAATAAAATGTTTATGATTAGCTTAACTCCTGCTCACATAATTAGAAAGGCATCTTTATATTTTAATTTTTGAACAATGATTCTGAAAAAATTCTATTTGATCTCAGAATTTAAAATTGTTCTTTATAGTTCAATCTCTCAGTATCTGTGAGCCACCTCATAGTCTGAATAATTTACAAATGTATTGATTATTTAGAACTAGTGCCACAATAATTATGTTTTTCTTCTCAAATTTGTCAAAAAATGGTATTTCCTTCACTCATCTTTAGGAAGTATGATTCATTTCCTGATGAAAATTACTAATTTTATGAAGTATGAGTAAAATAAAGCAGGGAGAACAATTTTTCTAAAGAGTCACTTCAATTTTTATTAACAGAAACTTATTCAAAATACAAAGAATATCTGCTTATATTTCCACTAAAATCACTTTGGTTGTAAATTAGAGAGTATTTGTTTGAAAATAAATATACATATTTCATCTTATTCTGAATGACAGCTACCATATGCAGTTTTTCAACCACATAAATTATATTAGACATAAATCAGTAGCATGGCCAAGTTAATGGCATATGTTTGGGATCATTTTTCTTTCAACTTTTAAGTTCAGTATTTTAATTATAACTAAAACACGTTTTATAATAATCTAAGAGTTTCTGAATATGCCAGTAATAATCTCTTGACATTCATCTTATATTGATTAAATTTCTGCATTTTGTTTATATTTTTGGAAGTTATTGGTAGTATGGATATAAAAAATTCTTGAGTGCTTCAATTTAATTGATAAGGTGATTATAATGCCTTACTGCTTATAATATTTACCATGTTCTCACAATGTAGTAACTACTGTTATTTCTGTAGACCTTAATAACAGTAGTTATTTTCACTTGAGTGCTGTTTATATAGAGACGAAAGTACATAAATTAAAATATTTTTCTTACCAAGTATACTGAGTGAATACCTCTTGTACCATCTCAGAGTCAAAATAAGAAAGGGGATCACAACAATAAACAGAAAAGTACTGTCATATAGAAAAAAGGAAATAGACATTCTATGTTTTCAAGGAGGATGTATGTTTACTAGAGAAAATTTTCAGAAGAGTAGTATTCTTTGTGATTATAGAAAGGTTTATTTGAATTATATATTTATGCATGTTATCTTCTATATAGTGGCTTTTTACTATTTCGGTGAAAGATGACATTTTACTACTTAGGTTAATAAATTTGAGTACTCTAAGTAGGCTCTATAACCAACATATTAAATGAAGCTTTTCTTTTTAGTTGATTAGTACAGATTAGAAAATTGGGTGTTCGGCCTACTAATTTAAAAATAATACACAAAATTTAGTTACATGATTAATTTTATAACTTCTTTTCTTATATAAAAATCCTATAAAAAAGAAAATCCTTAGCAATATATAATTATGAACGCTGTGACAATTCTTTAGCAGTAAAGAATCTATTCTGCCACAATCTAGCTTTATAACCTTAGCACACTCAACTTCTTAAAATTATAGGTGGATTTTAAGGCAGGAACTTCGTACACTGGAGACTAAAAGGAAGATAAGTGGATGATAATACGTCAGGTATTTTTTAATATACCTCTCAGGTATTAACTTAAACAAAACTTGCTGGAGGTAGTGATGATCTCTAGTTGAGACAATGGGGACCTGTGGCAGAACCAGAGATGTCTTTCTAAGGATCTTACCTCCCAAGGATCTCTATGACAAGGTTAAATTACCTTTAGAGGTCAGGTGGAGTATGTATACTTTTGGAGAGCTTCTGGCTACTTTAGAACAAATGGATAGATACACTCTTTGTTACATTAGAAATCCAGAATTTATTTTCACTTTTTTTCTATCTATTTTTGAGATATAGTATTTTCAGATAAGCACATATTGTACATATTTGACAATGTAAGTTTAAGTTTCTGGAATGATCTGCTCTATTACAAGTTATAATCTGTATCTTGTGGCTTCAGAAAGCTTGGAAATTGTTACAGAAGAGAAACAGCAATGTGGTAGCTGTCTTATTAAGGCAAGCACACAAGCTATTTAAAAAAAAAATGTGTAGAAAAACGGTTAACATAAAAGGGGAAAAATCCACAAGGAATTTGTTACTATGGAAACATTATAGTGTATATATGCTATCAAAAAATCAAATCAGCAAATTAACTCATGTATCTTTTCTAATATGTAATTCTATAATTTCTTTTGATGCTTAAACCTAAAATTTCCTTTCTGAAGAGAAAACTACTGCGACATTGTATTCAAATTTCTTGTTATAATAATTTTCAGTAAACACAGAAATGAATGTGGTGTTTGTATAGTGTAAATATTTTTATGTACTATACTCACATTATGTGATGATCAGGGTGCCCGGTATGCTTATCAAAATACATGATCTAGACAGGTAACTTTCCTTTCCTAAAAAGAAATATGCATGTAGTATTTTAAAGTTAAATCAATAGAAACAAAAACTAAACAAACAATATGAGTCACTGTTTTTAATGTGTTTTATAAATTTCTAGATATTAATTTATATCACTTTTCCTTCTTGATATTAGGCTTACTGATGTTCATCACTAATTTCGGCATCTACTGCTTTTGTATGAAAATTCAAGTGACTGTTTTTCCATCTGAAATTCCGTTTAGAAAAAAAATACATTTCCTTAAGTGAATATAATCACGATATGGATTTTTGCTTTAATTACATAATCAATTAAACTTATCCTGCAATACTTATTTTAAATTAAACAGAAGAAAGTCAGGTAAGTAGTTTGCCTGTAAGATACTATGCTATATATCTTCTGAATAGTTTTACATCTGATAACTTATAAGTATGAATAGGTTTGGGGGATCATCTGAAAGCTTGCATTTAAATATTTGTATATATGAATATGAGTGTGTGCACAGGTATGCGTTTTATGTATGTATATTATATATATATATGTTTGCTTTTCAATCACGTCTGTAGAAAACAAGACATACGAAGAAGAAACACATATAAGTTATTCAATTTTTGGTTACAACTAGTGTCATTTCAAACAATTGTAAAAATATATTATTTCCTGAATCATCTCTGAATATTCTAGGATGAACTTTATCCTAAAATAAGAATCTATGTAATAGTATTAGCTTTCATTATCATTTAGAATTTGTAAAAAAAGCGATTAAATGTTTACCTAATTAAATCATGTTTTCAAATTTGTCATTATGTACCTACACAATTCAAGCTAATATTGGTTGTTTTAAATACAATCAGTTTTTTTAAATAAAAAGACAAAAATTAATGAAGAGTAAAGAAAGGTTTTATATTTCTCAAGCATATTGCTTATCTTTGGTTCAAACATTTTCTTCTGTAAACAGAATCTTTGGGGAGTCAATAACATAATGAATAATAGTCATTAGTATCAGCCTGCATTTATATGTGCTGACACATTTTTCATGTCACTGGTAATCTACTAGTATTTTGCAACATAATGAAACCTATTTGGGTAGAAAATTACAGAGGCATAGGAAAGTAGATTATCATCTTTCTGGGCAGCTTTTATTTATAAGAATTTTTTAGCAGCATTTCTCATTTGATTAGCTTAATGTAGGAGTAGAAATATAAATATTTAAGAACATTATGAGAACAAAATGGTAGCTAATTATTGGCAAGGCTTTGTTTTTCTGATTAACTTCTCTTAAAAGGGAAGAGTTAAGTGAATAATTTGGAAGAATGCACTGAGTTTCAGGTTAATAGGGGTTGGTACTTTCTAGTTTACCAAGAGAAACTAAATCAAAAGAGGGTTGCTGTATAAGGAAAACATACATTTGAAGTCAGTCAAGCTGTCTCCCTTAATTAACCTGGAAACTATTTGTGGAAAATAAAACAATGTCTAGTTCTATGAAATATAAGCATTTTTGAAACACTGTGCTAATAAGAGACAGATATTTTCTGAAGAAAGATTGCATGTTATTCAAATAACTTACAATATTGTAACAAGCCAGGATTTTCATCATACTGTAGTTATTATAAAACATCTAATTTGCTGTTTACAGTGATCCTATGAACATCTTCCATCTGTTTGAAGAAATGCATGAGAGAAAAATACCACAAGTATGATTACACTTCCAGAAAGTTTCCTGAGAGCTGGCCCAGTGTACTTTTACTCATGCCACCATTAGACCCTCAACAACCTGCCACAGACAGGTGATAATAGCTTTACTTGGGTGCAACGTCAAAAAAAGTGTGAACCTAAGACATATATGTGAGTGAAAGACAGGTTAGAAAAGCAGAACAAACCAGACTAGGAAATCAGAAATAGCAGCTTGTTCCCTAGCCATTTATGTCTATTTTCTATGGACATAGTTATAGACAGACAACCTTTTCATTATTTTTAAAAGCAGGAAAATTAGATAAATGTGCCTTTTAATTTCAGTGGAAAAGTGTTTTTGACCCTTCTATTGCATTATTTTTGTAACTCTATAAGGTCTAGTATATCGCCTCTTCTTATAAGGAAAATAAATAATATAGATGGAACGTCGAGTCTTAGCTTCATGTAAATAGTGTTACACATCACTACAATACTTCCAAAATAAGAAAAAAAGATAAATTAACTACTGAATTTATATTTGACATTTGTATATGAAGCCAAAACTCGCAAAAACTTTTCAAAGATCTGTATTTCTTGTATTTCTTATTTTACTATTTCTATTAATAATTGACTCTATGGTATAGTTAGATGGAGCTCTGTTTTCTTGGAGAAGACTCATAATCTGAAATACAGGAAGAAAAGTCTGCTTAAATTAAGGGCTGATAAAAATAAAAGATATTTGATTTAAGTATCTTGAGCATACAACACATTGAGTGAACTCTTCAGCAACTTCCAAAGATTTCTGAGGGTACTTTGCTCCTGGGTGTTTAGTTTGGGAGAGAAAAGAAAAGACAAAGTGTCAGAAAGCAAGCCAAATGTAAGTACAGCTTTCAAACTAGTGGATGGGGAAAATCTTCAAAAATAACTAAACATTAATCATAAAGGAAGAAACCATTGGGAGTTTAAGTATTTATTTGAGCTTCTCTGTAAATGAAACAGTGCTACAAACACTAAAAAAAATGAAGGTTTTTGGGAATTTGCCTGGTAGAATACCAAAAATTCTGGCTTTTAATTTTTACTCATAAGTCGCATTAAAATCAATTCTTAGTAAAAGATGGGATAAGTCATAAAAATCTCAAACTGTTAATTGTTTATCGTATACAGCTTAATAAATTTATAATGTTATTAAATATGACAAACAGCACATGACTTAATAAATGGCTCCTGTCATTTATCTACACATTTCAAAATGTGTTCCTAAAATAATATGTCAAGGTGACCACTATTGATTCAAACCATGCCATGGAACACTATTTTTCATAATTAAATTATGTAGCTGGTTAACACAGGTGCGAAGAACAGATACATTTATGTGAACTGTCCCTATTTATGGTTCATTGTTGATTTTTTAATATGTTTTTTATATTTTTATTATCATTATGTAAAATCTAATTCAAAATCATCTTTTATTTTGTTGAATAGATTTTCCCACACATCCTATATAACAAGTGGATCAGAATTCAACTGTGATATAAAGCATCATAATCATATTTATATACGAATTCATGAGAAGGGAATATGCATAAAATATTTTCATACTGCTTTTAAAATTAGTAAAAATATAACTTTCATCTTTTTACTGTAACCATTTTCATAGGAAAAATGTAGATCTATTTATTTCCATGATTTTGCACACATTAACATATGATATGAGTCTAAAATTAAAACAGAATTATTTTATATGCACTTTCTTCATGCTTACTTAATAGTCATGTTTCCTCTCCTCTTTCTTCCTTTTACATATCATGTAGCTAAGTCTACTCAGTATCTTATTTCTTATTTAAATTTGGAGCACCTGTTCTCATATTAGTGACTTTCTTTTTCAGTTTTTAAAAGTAATTAATCATATGTTTTACAGATACGTACATACACACACATACAGACACACTTTTATCCTTGTGAACCCACCACCCAACCTAAGAACTAGAAAATTGCTAAAGCTAACCTGTGTACACATTTCTAATTTCATCGTCCCTCCCCTTCATCCCCTCATCCAAACATAAACACTATCCTGTGTGATTTTTATTAGTATTTGCTTTCCTTTATCAAAAGATGACTTAGCATATTTATATGTGACTATACATATAGATTTAGTTTCGAATTTATATAAATGATATGCATTATTGGGGATCTTGTTTTTTTCACTCAAATTATGTATGTAAGATTTACCCATGTTATTACCCATGCATCTTTGGTTAATTCATTTTCACCAGTGTGTAATATTTTGTTTTGTGACCAAATCAAATTTTATGTTTCCATTCTTCTTATAGTGGCTATTCGCTTGGTTTCTATAGTGGGATGAATAAGGTGCCCTTCAGAATGTAACTTTATTTGCAAATAGGTCTTTGTGATGTAATTAATTAAGGATCCTGATATAATTGTTATCCTGGATATAGGGCAGCTACTGAATCCACTGGCTGATATTCTTATAAGAAGAGGAGAGGACACAGAGACAGGGAGGAAGAAGACATGTGAGGACAGAAGTAGAGATTGGAGATATACTGTCATGAGCTAAGAAATTTCAGGAAGCACTAAGAACTAGAGAATGCAAAGATTTTTTTCTCAATAGCCTTCAGAGGGAGCTTGGTCCTGCCAGTACCTTGAATTCAGACTTGCAAGGAAATAAATGTATGTTTTCTTAAGTCTTTGTTCTATCATCTATGCCTCTTTATCTCTATTTTGTATAGTCTAATTTTCTGAGCCTCTAGACTTCATCCTGGTAAAGTTTCTGACTTGTTGTCCTGCTTAGTATGCAATTCCCACTCTTTCATAAGAGATGTTTCATCAGTTGGTGAACCCATTCACTGAGGTGTAAATTTGTATAATTTCATATACTGTTTATTTTCCTCTGCCATATACTTTTATACTGTCCCTTTCTTGATAATTATTATTATTATTATATGCTTCGTTTCTTTATGCCTTAATATTAATACATGTTATTTTATTTTCTACATCTAATAATTTAAAATGTGAATTCCTCAGGGATCCATCTCCTTATTTCTCCTAGATCCCTAGTGTTAGCTTGTTTTACATATTTTGTGTGCCACATGAAAATACTAGGTTTCAAATTTTGTGTAAGGACCCTGAACAGATTTTAGTTTGTATCATTAGCTCATGTCCTTCTCTTGGAGGTTTTAGTCACAATCTTAGCGGGTATTTCTTTATTTAATTCCTTACTTACAGAAGGAACCTGTGTTAGTCAGTGCTCTCTAGAGGGACAGAACTAATAGGATAGATACGTATATAAAAGGGAGCTTATTAAGTGTTAACTCACACAATCACAAGGTCCCACAATAGGCCATCTGCACACTGAGGAGAAGGAAAGCCAGTCTGAGCTCCAAAACTGAAGAACTTGGAGTCCGATATTCCAGGGCAGGAATGGTCTAGCACAGGAGAAACATGCAGAATGGGAGGCTAGGCCAGTCTCATCTTTTCACATTTTTCTGCCTGCTTTATATTCTAACCATACTGGCAACTAATTAGATGGTGCCTACCCAAACTAAGGGTGGGTCTGCCTTTCCCAGCCCACTGACTCAAATGTTAATCTCCTATGACAACATCTTAGCAGGCACACCCAGGAACAATACTTTGAATCCTTCAATCCAATCAAGTTGGCACTCAATATTAACCATCAGAAGTCCACCCCTTGTCAACTTGAACCCATACACATCTCCTGAGATCATACATAATCTTCAAATAAAGACAATAATAAGGCCATAATTATGCCTAATATAATACAACTGTCCTTCATACAACCAGCAATGCACCAATCCCCAACCCAAATATTATTACATAAAGTTAATAATACTTAAATATTGATATGAAATCAATAAATCTTAGGTCACATGATCAAGAAAAAAGGAAATAAAAAGATATTTTATTAGTACAAGTGAATACATGCACAAATATGTTTTTAACAAAAGAAGGAGGAAATACTTATGACAATTGTAGTCTTTGTTTCTGCAACAGGTCATGTGATCATAGCTGGTATTGATGACTACCTTCTTCTACTACCCATTCTGTACTCACTTTGCCTTCAGCAAGCACCTCAGCAGGTTGATATTTTTTTCCTGCTGGAGTGACTCAAATCTTTATTCCTGAAAAGTCTCAGTCATTTATGGTTCTGCCTGGATAGGACTGTTTTAGTTTCTCATTGACTTTAATCACAGAGCATAGTAATATTAAGAGATACTCTAATGGATCTCCTGTATTCCATGCTAATCTTCCTTACCTCTATTGTGGAGTAGTAGACTGATTTCACCTTGATGCTCCGGTTCAATCACTCCAGCCAATTCTGTAACTCCCTTGTTAGCCTGTTGACTTAGAGGTAGGAGAAACCCAAAGTGTCCAGGTGGCAATCTTAACTTCCAGTTTAATGGAATAATTGTTGTGTCTCCTGCTGGCAGCTTTCCTCCCTCTGGAACTAAGACCTCTAGGCCAGCTGAATGTAACGTCGCAGGAACAGGAAGCAAAAATTTTGCCAGTGGATCACTAGGGATGTTGGTGAGTAGTGAAACTTCCCCTTCCACCCCTTGATTCCTGGACCTGTGAATCCTAGCTATGGGAGATACAGTACCATATATTGAACGCTGATTCAGAACATACACAGCCTTCTGGAGAACTTTGCCTGAGTCCTGCAAAGTATTGTCACCTAGTTGGCATTGTAATTGTGGCTTCAAAAGGCCATTCCACCATTCTGTCAATCCAGCTGCTTTAGGATGGTGGGAAACATTGTAAGACCCGTGAATTTTATGAGCATGAGCCCACTGTCACACTTTTTTAGCCATAAAGTGAGTGCCTTGGTCAGGGGCAATGATGTATGGAATACCATTACAGTGGACAAGGCATTCCATGAGTCTTGGCAGAAGCATTGTATGCAGGATAGGTAAACCCATATCAGGAGTAAGTGTCTATTCCAGTGAGGACAAACCACTGCTCTTTCCATGACAGAAGAGGTCCAATAGGTCCAATATAATCAACCTGCCACCAGGTAGCTGGCTGATCACTCCAAGAGATGGTGCCATATTGAGGGCTCAGTGTTGGTCTTTGCTACTGCTGGCAAATTGGGCACTCACCAGTGGCTGGAGCCAGGTCAGTCTTGGTGAGTGGAAGTCCATGTTGCTGAGCCCATGCGTATCTCCGTCCCTGCCATCATGGCCACCTTGTTCACAGGTCCATTGGGTGATGACAGAGTTGACTGGGAAAAGAGGCTGAGTGTTGTCCACAGAACAGGTCATCCTATCCACTTGATTATTAAACTCCTCTGCTGAGGTGACCCGTTGGTAAGCACTCGCATGGTATACAAATATCTTCAAAGTTTTCATCACTCAGAAAGGTCCATCCACGTATCTCTTTCCTAAATTTGTCACCAATTTTCCAATCATGCATCTTCCAAGTCCCTGACTATCCAGCCAAACCATTGGCTACAGCCCATGAATCAGTATATAATCACACATTTGGCCATTTCTCCTTTCATGCAAAGTGCACATCCAGGTGCACTGCTCAAAGTTCTGCTGACTGGGAAGATTTTCCTTCACCACTGTCCTTCAAGGATGTCCTAAAAAGGGGCTGTAGTGCTACAGCTGTCCACTTTCCGGTGGTGCCTGCATATCATGAAGAACCATCTGTGAGCTAGGCCCTAGTCTTCTCTTCCTCTATCAACTGATCATAGGGGATTCCCCATGAGGCCATTGGTGCAGGCTATGGAAGAGAAGGCAGAATGGCAGGAGAGGAGACCATGGGCATTTGAGCCACTTCCTCATGTAACTTACTTGTGCCTTCAGGACCTGCTCAAAACCAATCGCATATATACCACTTCCATTTGATGATGGTATTCTGCTCTGCACGACCCGCTTTATGGCTAGATGGTTCAGAAACACCCAGTTCGTGATAGGCAGTTCAGGGCTCATGGTGACTTGATGACCCATATCAAATGTTCTGTTTCCACCAAAACCCAGTAACAGGCCAGAGCTGTCTCTCGAAAGGAGAGTAGTTATCTGTAGAAGATGGCAGGGCCTTGCTCCAAAATACCAGAGGACTCCACTGTAATTCATGCATGGGGCCTTGCCATAGGCTCCAAACAGTATCCCTGTCTGCCACTGACACCTCAAGCACCATTGGATCTGCTGGGTCACGTGGCCCAAGGGGCAGAGCAGCTTGCACAGCAGTCTGGACCTGTTGCAGAACCTTCTCCTATTCTGGACCCCACTCAAAACTGGCTACCTTTCTTGTCACTTGATAAACGGGCTAGAGTAACACATCCAAATCAGGAATGTGTTGCCTCCAAAATCCAAAGAGTCTCACTAGGCCTTGTGCCTCTTTCTTTGATTGTAGGTGGGGCCAAATTTAACAACTTATCCTTCATTTTAGAAGGAATATCTCGACAGGCCCCACATCACTGGACCCTCAGAAATTTTGCTGCAGTAGAAGTTTCCTGAATTTTAGTTCAATGTATTTCCCATCCTCTGGCACACAAATTTCTCACCAATAAGTCCAGTGTGTTTGCTACTTCTTGCTCACTGGACACAATCAGCATAATGTCATAAATGTAATGGACCAGTGTGATATCTTGAAGTGAAAGTGAACAAGGTCTCTCCAAATAAGATTATGACACAAAGCTACAAAGTTGATATATTCCTAAGGTAAGACAATAAAGGCATATTGCTGGCCTTGCCAGCTGAAGGCTTCTGGTGGGCCTTACTTACTTACTTATAGACAGGAATGGAGAAATAGGCATTTGTCAAGTTAATGGCTGCATACCAGGTACCAGGAGATATGTTAATTTGTTCAAGCAATGAAACCACACCTGGTACAGCAGCTGCAATTGGAGTCACCTCTTGGTTAAGCTTATTATAATCCACTGTCATTCTCTAAGATCCATCTGGCTTCTTCACAGGCCAAATGAGAGAGTTGAACGGGGATGTGGTGGGAATCACTACCCCTGCATCTTTCAAGTTCTTGATGGTGGCACTAATGTCCACAGTCCCTCCAGGGATGAAACATTGTTTTTGATTTACAATTCTTCTAGAGAGAGGCACCTCTATTGGCTCCCATTTGCCCTTTCCCACCATAGTAGCCCTAACCCTAACAGTCAGGGAGCCAGTGTGGGGGTTCTGCCAGCTGCTAAGTGTGTCTATGCCAATTATGCATTCTGGCACTGGGGAAATGACCACAGGATGAGTCCGGGGACCTACTGGACCCAGTGTAAGTTGGACCTGAGCTAAAACTCCATTAGTTACCTGATCTCCATAAGCTCCTACTTTAACTGGAGCACCACAATGACGTTTTGGTTTCTCTGGAATCAATGTCAGCTCAGAGCTAGCTTCTGGTAGTCCCCAAAATGTCTGATCATTTCCCCTTCCCCAATGCACAGTTACCCTGGTTAAAGGCCAGAGGTCTCATTGGGGAAGAGTGGGAGAAAGATTAACAGCATAAATTGTCAGCAGCGTAGTTGGGTCTTTCCTCAAGGAAAACTGGCCTCCCCCTTCATTCAAAGGGTTCCGGTTCTGTAAACTGGCTCAAGTCTGGAAATTGATTGAGGGACTGTGATTCTGTTTTTAAATTCAAATTAGTTTTTTATCCATTTAACCTAGACATTTTCTGCTTATATAAATTAAGTAGGAATGCAGTAGGCTTCTTATCAATTTCACTTCTAGGAACACTGTGATTAATTAGTCAATGCCAGAGCTCTCCATGAGTCAGAATATTCTGACTGCTGCTTTGCCTCTGCTGTTCATTGCGGTAGCTGCACCCACCTTGCCTTTGACAGTTGAATGTGACCACTTGGCCTCTTCCACCCAGGATCTAACTATTCTCATAGTATTTAAATTTTGTAATTGAGTGACTGCAGTTCCCATTGTTAGATCTGATATACAGAGAGGAGCAATTACAGGGCTCTTCAAAGATGCAGGTGCTGCCTTCACAAATCTATTTTGCAAGGCATTGGTCAAAGGTATATCTTCTGGACCCTCCAAGCTGGGATGAGTAGGTCTAACGTGACTAATCAACTCCACCATCCCATTCTCCTAAGCCTTTAGATCCCTTCCACTACATTAAACCAAGGGAGATCAGGCATTTCCAGCTCACTCACAGTGGGCCATCTTTTAATCCATAGTTCAGCTAATCAAGAAAATACACTACTAGAATCTTTTTTTAATGCATAGTCCCTACTTAGGGGGCCAAAATCAATAAATTCAACCTGATTCAACTCTATGTTGCTTCCACCATTATCCCACACCCTTAGTATCCATTCACATTCCTGTTCTCCAGATTTCTGCTTATATAAATTAGAAAACTAAAGCAGTTCTTTTTGAGTGTAGTGCACCTCCTCATAGGCCACATGTTCAGCCTCACCTCTAGGGGCCTGCCACAACTTTAGTCTGGTTATAGGTCTAGAAGCAAACAGGGGTGTTGGCTCTTGAAGAGAATCAACATGACTTGCCTGGCAACTTCTCAAGGGAGGCCATCACTGTTGCCTCAGGAAGCAAAGGGTTTATCTCCTCAGACAAAGGTGGAAAGGCTGATGGCAGCATGAGTCAGGGAGGGGATGCTGCCACTACTTGGGATGGGGAAGGTGTTTCTTCTGGCAAAAAATATTTATCAGAGTTTACAAACTCAGTGTCCCCAGCTTCATCAGGGTCCTCCCACACATCCCTATTTCAAGTTGCAGGGTCTCATTCTTCTCCAATCAGTGCCCTCATTTTAATAGTAGACACCTGGCAAGGCTGTGCATGTACCTTTCGTTGCAGGTCAGCCACTCATATGATAGGAGCTTGTGTCTGTTTTTCCACAATTTTAGCTCTTTTGCTATAGTAGATAAGACTCTCCTTAACCTTAGCAGATTTGAGGCTCAGTATCTGCTTCTGAAGCCAGGAGTTAGAATCCCTGAGTTCATAATTGTCTTGGATCACTGAGTCCACTGAACTTAGAAGCAACTAACCAGCTTTGTAAGGTTCTTTGGTTCTCCACATATGGTCAAAGGTATTACATATAGAGTCACTAATCTCTTTGCCTCTCACAAGTGGTGAGTCCGGAATGTCAAATGCATTTATTTGCATAAATCTCTAAGCAGTTCATGCCAAGGACTATCAGTGTGCTTCACACTATTAGAAGTAGATGTGTGTGTGTGTGTGTGTGTGTGTGTGTGTGTGTGTGTGTGGTGAAGTAATTATTCTTTAAAAAGTTCCTTCTACAAACAAATAAATGCATATGTAAATAAAAAAGGACAGGGGGAGAGAGAAGGAGAAATCTATTAAGGTTCTGTGATGGTTAATACTGAGTGCCAACTTGACTGGATTGAAGGATGCAAAGTATTGATCCTGGCTGTGTCTGTGAGGATGTTGCCAAAGGAGAATAACATTTGTTTTGAAACATATGTATATGTATATATGTAAATACATACATGTGTCTATATTATATATACACATATGCATGTATATATATGTGTACATATATGTAGCTTTAGGCTAAACTTTTCATGCATTTCTTACATTTTTATTTCTTTTGCAGTCAGTGGAACTTATGAGGTTCCTTTGGTAGTGTTGCCTTTGTTTGATTCTCTCCTTCATATATATGTATATGTGTATATATATATACATATACATTATTAAGTATTAACTCACATGATCAAAAGGTCCCAAAACAAATGTTAATCTCCTTTGGCAGCATCCTTACAGAAATAGCCAGAATCAATACTTTTCATCCTTCAATCCAGTCAAGTTGGCACTCAGTATTAACCATCACAGAACCTTAACAGATCTCTCTCTCTCTCCCTCTGTCCTTCTTTATTTACATATGTATTTATTTGTTTGTAGAAGGAACTTTTTAAAGAATAATTACTTTACCACACTATAGAAATCTGAATTGCTCTTTTATATTATTGATTTTTCATCATTAACAATGAGATTTTTATGCATACCTGTGTTATATGTATCTTTGCCTAAAATAAATAATACATTAACATTCATATATATTATAGGTCATATATATATAACAGCTTCAATTTAGCTTAGTAGTTTTTCTACTCTTAGTAACTCTAAATGATGAATACATTGAGTTCTGAATGACTTACATTTCTGTGACTTATACCTCTTTTGGAAATCTCTAAATATTGTAGCTACAAAATAACTGTCTCTACCTCCCCTCCATTTGCTGAGCCAAAGTGAAATGAATCATCTACAATCTGTGCTGCAACTCAGAATTTATTTTGCAGTAGAAATAACCTTATAAATAATTGTTAGCTCCATAACATAAATTATATAATATTTATAGTAATTTTATTGATAGCCATAGGGACTTCAACACGATTGACAGAACCATTTTCTAGCCAAAATGCTTTCAAACAATCAGTTTTACTTTTGGAAACGTAATAAGTACATTTGTAACTGGAATTGTATTGGACTATGATGAATGCAATAGATTTTGTTACATAGGAAATAAAAAGTATATACACTTTATGCTTTGCTAATAAATATATTGTCATGCAATTAATTTACATTTACCTTTGTGTCTCCATAATTACAGTAATAAATGTTAATTAATAAAATATAATAGCACATCAGGCCCTATAACAAATGAAGTATGCATAAACTAAACTAACGTTCTTATTCCCACTCAAATTTATATCAGAAAATATTACCTTTTGATAATTAAAATACAGGGATTCAAATAACGTAGATACTGGAATTTTATAATTAAATGGTTAATTTTAATCAATCAATAAAAGTTCTATATTTGAAGCTGCTTTTGTATTATCATTTAATTTTACTTTTCATGGCAAATGCTACTTGTAAATGTGGAGTACAGTATGATGTTTTGATGTATGTTTATAATGTGGAATGATTAAATCAAGCTATTAACAAATGTTTCACCTCATATGCTTATCATTTTTGGTGGTGAAAACATTTGAAATCTACTCTTTCAGCAAGTTTGAAATATACAATGCATTATTATTTATTACTGTCACTATTCTATGTGACAGACCACTAAAGATTTGTTACAAGAAAATCCTTAGACAAATTAAATTTAACAGATTAATTGACTGAAGAATGAATGGTGAACCTGGCAGCCCCAGAGCCAGAATAAGTTCAGAGGGCGCCATGATTCCATGTGGTCAAAAATTTACAGACAGAAAAAGAAAAGTGACATACAGATAATGGACATGAGGCACAGAAACTGCCATGGTTACAGCTCTGGCATTTGACTTATTCAAACACAGTTTGAACTGTTGGACACCTCTGATTGGCCTGAAACTCAGTGATTGGCAGAAAGGTAAGTTACAGTTCACTATGTAGAGAGAAACCTTTAGGTCTAACTTAAAATATGTAAGGAGGCAGCTTTAGGCTAAGCTTTTCAGGCATTTCTTACATTTTTTATTTCTTTGGGGGTCAATGGAACTTTACAAGGTTCCTTTGGCAGTGTCACCTTTGCTTGATTCTTTGTTATCTTTATATTTTTGTTATTCTTTATATCCTTGAATTAGTGTATTTTCATTTAAATGAGCAAATCCCTCTTGCAATCTTACAGACTAGTTTTGATAAGTTAAAATATTGCCCTGTTAGATCTGTTGGCTGATGATATTGTCTCAAGAATTACAGCTGAATGGAATTGGATTGAAGTCCTGAGGCTGATGCTGAGTCAGCAATGGAGAAAGCAGCTAGCAGGCTTACTTCCAGGGGCTTTAGTGGATGTGGGTGCTGGTTGGTTTCTAGGTGGACTGGACTGTCACTAGGACATTGATCTGTGGGGCTGGCACTGAGATGAGAATCATCCCAAGCATTCACAGATAGGAGGCCTCATACTAGGTATGCTGATGGCTGTTGCTTCCTCCAGATCTCTGAAAGGGCTCCTGTTGAATCACTAGATGGGTCCCTGGGCTGGCAGTACTGCTTGAGTCTGTGGCTAAGATGGGCTGGAATTGAGAGTTTTATGCCTGCACCCAAGACCAAGATCTTTAGGCTTGTCTTTGGAGTGATAAATAGGTGTGTCTCCTATTGGGTTAGTGAGTGAGCAGGCCTGCTCTCAGAGTGGGGTTGAGAAGGGCTAAAAACAGGCCGGGCGCGGTGGCTTGTGCTTGTAATCCCAGCACTTTGGGAGGCCGAGGAGGGCTGATCACGAGGTCAGGAGATCAAGACCATCCTGGCTAACACGGTGAAACCCCGTCTCTACTAAAAATACAAAAAAAATAGCTGGACATGGTGGCACTTGCCTATAGTCCCAGCTACTTGGGAGGCTGAGGCAGAAGAATCACTTGAACCCGGGAGGCGGGGGTTGCAGTGAGCCAAGATCGAGCCACAGCACTCCAGCCTGGTGATAGAGCGAGACTCCGTCTCAAAAAAAAAGATAAAAACCACCAACAACAACTTATATTTTTATTGCTATTCAAGATCCACAATGTGACTGAGGTCAGGACATCAGCCTGCAGGGCCACTATTAGATGTGCTTCCCTCCAGGTACTCAGGCAGGCAGAACTACTCTCAGTCTATAGATAAGAGGGGACAGGACCAAGATCTAGGCCTGTTTCAAGATCCACTGAGGACCAGAGGTTAGCAAGCCTGCTACAGAGACTCAGATGGGCAAGCTTCCTGACAGGACCCTGACTGGGTAGAATTGCCCCCAAACCATAGCTGGGAGAGGTGAAAATTGAATTTCAGTGCTAATTCAGAATCTTTGGTCAGACGGATGTTGGAAGCCCAACATGGTGGCACCAATAGGAAAGACTCCCGATGCCTCTCTATGTGGGCAGCATTCCTTACATACTGCAGCTGAGAGAGGCTGGAGCTGACATTCAGATTTTTTTTTTTTTTTTTTTTGGAACTTCTGTGAGACAGACACATGCGAGCCTGTCCAGGAATCTCTCTCAGGAGTTTCTTAAACAGGCCTAGCAACTCCTGGGCTGTGGCAGAAAGGGGCTGCAGCCTAGTGAGACTGTCTCTTTAGGATCAGCTTTGAAATAGAAGCTGGCAAGGTTTTGCAGTTGGCACAAAATGATGCATCTCTTAGCAGTTTTGTGTATAGGCAGGATAGCTTGGTGGCTGTGAGAGAGGGGCTGGATCCAAAACAGGGCCCTTCAGAATCCCTCTGTGGGATGGAGAATGACAAGCCTTTCACAAATGCTCAGCTAAGCAAGTCTCCCTTTGGATCCTTGGGTGAGTAATACTAAGCACAACAGCTAAAGCAACTGGAGCCCAGTTACAGGGTAAATTTTGTATTTTATTTTTTATCTCCACACTTTTTAGGGTACAAGTGGTTTTTGGTTACATGGATGACTTGTATAGTGGTGAAGTCTGAGTTTTTAGTGTACCCATCACCTGAATAGTGTACATTGTATCCAACAAGTAATTTTTCAACTTTCACTTTCCTTCCCAACCTTTCCCCTTTTGAGTCTCCAATGTTCATTATACCATTCTGTATGACTTTGTGTATCCATAGCTTAGCTCCCACTAATAAGTGAGAACACGTAGTATTTGGTTTTCCATTCCCGAGTTACTTCACTTAGGACAATGGCTTCCAGGTCCATCAGAATTCCTGCAAAAGACATAATTTCATTCTTTTTTAATGGCTGAGTCATATTGCGTGGTATAAATACATCACATTTTCTTTATCCATTTATCAGTAGATGAGCACTGATGAATTCCCTATCTTTGGGATTGTGAATTGTGCTGTGATAAACATATGTATACAGGTGTCTTTTGGATATAATGACTTGTTTTCCTTTGCATGGATACCAGTAGTGGGATTGCTAGGTCAAATGGTAGATTCACGTTTAGTTCTCTGTGAATCTCCATACTGTTTTTCTATAAAGGTTGTACTAATTAACATTCCTACCAACAAAGTATAAATGTTCCCTTTTCATCACATTCTCACCAACAGATTTTTTTTTGACTTTTTAATAATTGCCATTGTGGCTGGAGTAAGGTGGTATCTCATTGCAATTTTAATTTGCTTTTCTCTGATGATTAGTGATGTTGAACATTTTTTTCATACGTTTGTTGGCCGTTTGTATATCTTTTGAGAAATGTCTGCTCATGAATTTTGCCCACTTTTTAATAGGGTTGCTTTTTCCTTGTAAATTGGTTTAAGTTCCTTATAGACTTTGTCAGAACTATAGTTTGCAAATATTTTCTCCCATTCTGTAGGTTGTCTGTTTACTCTGTTGATTATTTCTTGCTGTGCAGATAAGTTTTTTTAGTTTAATTACGTCCTATTTATTTATTTTTATTTTGTTGCATTTGCTTTTGAGGCCTTAGTTATAAATTCTTTGCCTAGACCAAATTCCAGAAGAGTTTATTTAGATTTTCTTTTAGGATTTTTAGGATTACAGGTCTTAGATTTAAGTGTTTAATACATCTTGAGTTAATTTTTGTATCATGAGAGACAGGGCTCCTTTTTCATTATTCTATATGTGATTATACAATTTTCCAAGTACCATTTATTGAATAGGAAGTTCTTTCCCCAGTGTATGCTTTTGCCTGATTAATGAAGATCAGTTGGTTTTAGGTATTTGGCTTTATTTCTGAGTTCTATATTATGTTCTTTTTGTCTATGTGTCTACTTTTATACAAGTGCCATGCTGGTTTGGTTACTATAGCCTTGTAATATAATTTGAAGCTAGATAAAATACCTGGGTATCTTTTTTGTGGATATTGTAAATAAGACTGAGATTTTGTTTGATTCTCAGCTTGATCATTATTGGTATACAGCAGTGCTACTAATTTGTGTACATTGGTTTTGTAACCTGAGACTTTACTGAATTTATTTATCAAATCTATGAATCTTTGGGAGGAGTCTTTAGGGTTTTCTTGATGTAAGATCATGTCATCAGCCACAAGAGGTAACTTGACTTGCTCTTTTCCAGTTGGGGTGCCCTTTATTTTTCTCTTGACTGATTGCTTTGGCTAGGATTTCCACTACTATGTTGCATAGAAGTGGTGAAAATGCTCATCCTTGACTTGTTCCAGTTGTTGTGGTAATGCCTTTAAATTTTCCCCATTCAGTATGGATTTCTCAAACATGGCTTTTGTTATTTTGAGGAATAGTCTTTCTATGCACAGTTTGTTTAGGGTATTTATATAAAGCAATGATAGATTTAACAAATGCTTTTTTTTGCACCTATTAAAACAATCATACAGTTGTTTTTAATTATGTTTATGTTATGTGGTGAATTATATTTATTGATTGCGTATGCTGAACAATCTTTACATCCCTTGGATGAAACCTACTTGATCATGGTGAATTATCTTTTAGATGTACTGTTGGATTCAGTTTGCTAGAATTTTGTTGAGAATTTTTACATCTATATTCATAAGAGATACTGATTTCTAGTTTACTTTGTGGTGGGGACTTTCCTGGTTTGGGTATCAGGATAATATTACCTTCATAGAATTCAGCTGTGACACTCTCTGGTACTGCATTTTTTTGTTAAAAATTTTTTTTATTACTGATTTAATCTCAGTTGTTATTGTTCTGTTTAAGGATTTCTATTTCTTCCTAATTCAAGCTTTGGGGATTGTGTGTTACATTAAATTTATTCATTTCCTCTAGATTTCTATTTCATGTGCATAGAGGTGTTCATTCATAGTAGTCTCGGATGACCTTGTATATTTCTGTGGTATAAGTTATAATATCTCCATTTTTGTCTTTTTTATATTTTTAATTTAATTTTATTATTATTTATTTTTACGTTCAATGTCAACACTTTAAAAATAAATTTAGCAATTACTGATTTAAGTGTGCATTGTGTTATAAGCTGCTTGTGTCTATGAGCATACATTCTTTTTTTTCAGCTTTTATTTTACATTCAAGGGATACATGTGCAAGTTTTTTACCTGGGTATAATGCATGATGCTAAGGTTTGGGGTACTAATGATCTTGTCACCCAAGTGGTGAGCATAGTACTCAACAGTTAGTGTTTTCAAGCCTTGGCTCCCTTCGTCCTTCTCCCCTTTAGTAGTACCTCTAGTAGCTTAGTGTCTCTTATTGCCATCTTTATGTTCATGAGTACCCAATGTTTAGATCTCACTTATAAGTGAGAACATGTGGTATTTGCTTTTCTGTTCCTGTGTTAATTAACTTAGGATAATGGCCTCCAGCTGCATCCATGCTGCTGCAAAGGATGTGATTTCATTCTTATTTATGGCTGTGTAGTATCTCATGCTGTATATGTACCACATTTTCTTTATCCAGTTCACTGTTGATGGGAATATTGGTCGATTCCATGTCTTCGCTACTCTGAATAGTGCTGCAATGAATGTACAAATGTGTGTCTTTTTGGTGGAACGCATATTTTTGTTGTTTTTTAGATGTATACCCAGTAATGGGATTGCTGGTTTGACTGGTAGTTGTGTTTTAAGTTCCTCGAGAAAACTATAAACTGCTTTCCACAGTGGCTGAACTAATTTATATTTCCACCAACAGTGTATAAGCATTTCCCTTTCTCTGCAATCTTGCCAACATCTCATCTGTTGTTTCTTTGACATTTTAATAGTCATTCTGACTGGTGTGAAATAGTATCTCCTTGTAGTTTTGATTTGCATTTCTCTGATGATTAGTAATATGAAACTTTTTTTCACGTTTGCTGGCTACTTGTATTGTCTTCTTTTGAGAAGTGTCTGTTCATATCTTTTGCCCATTTTCAGTTAGTTTATTTGGTTTTTACATGTTGAATTGTTTAAGTTCCTTACAGATCCTGGATATTAGACCTTTGTCAGATGCATACTTTGTAAATATTTTCTCCCATGCTGTATAATGTCTATTTAATCTGTTGACAGTTTTTTTGCTGTGCAGAAGCTCTTTAGTTTGATTAGTTCTCACTTGTCCGTTTTGTTTTTGTTGCAATTGCTTTTGAGAACTTATTCAGAATTTTTTTTTCCTAAGGCCAATTTCCAGAATGGTGTTTTTTAGTTTTTCTTCTTGAATCTTTATAGTCTGAGTTCTTACATCAAATCTTAATCCATCTTGATTTTTATATATGGTGAAAAGTAGAAGTCAAGTTTCATTCTTCTGCATATAGCTGGGCAATTATCTAAGCATCATTTATTTAATAGAGTCTTTTCCTTATTTATTATTTTTTATTGACTTTGTTGAAGACCAGATGGCTGTAGATGTGCTGCTTTATTACTGGATTTTCTATTTTGTTCCATTTGTTTATGTGTCTGATTTTGTACCTGTCCCTTGCGTTTTGGTTACTGTAGCCTTATCCTATAGTTTGAGGTCAGGTAACGGGAGCCTCCAGCTTTGTATTTTTTGCTTAGGAGTGCCTTGTCTATTCAGGCTGTTGTTTGGTTCCACATACATTTTAGAATAACTTTTTTTTCCCAATTCTGTGAAAAATGATTTCAGTAGTTTAATAGGAGTAGCACTCAATTTGTAGATTGCTTTGGGCAGTATGGCCATCTTTAACGATATTGATTCTTTCAATCCATGGGCATGGAATGTTTTTTCATTTGCTTGTGCCATCTCTAATTTTTTACAGCAACGTTTTGTAATTTTATTTGTAGAGATCTTACACCTCTTTGGTTAGATATACTCCTACCTATTTTATTGTGTGTGTGTGTGTGTGTGTGGCTATTTTTAATGCAATTGCACTCTTGTTTTGGCTGTTAGCTTGAACATTATTTGTAAATGGAAATGCTACTGATTTTTGTACATTGATTTTGTATCCCAAAACTTTACTGAAGTTGTTTATCAGTTCCAGGAGCCTTTTGGTGAAGTCTTTTGGATTTTCTAGGTATAGAATCATACCATGCATAAGTAGTAATAGTTTTATTTATTCTTTTCCTATTTAGATGCCTTTTATTTCTTTTTCTTGCTTGATTTCTCAGGCTAGCACTTCCAGTATTATGTTAAATAGAGGTAGTGAGAGTGGGCATCAATCTCTTGTTTCAGTACAGGGTAACTTTTTGATCCACTGCTAAGACTGATGTCAGTGGGCTGACCAGATTGCCAAGGCTCTGGTGTGCATAATTTCTCTTGGACTGCTTGGCACATGGTTTCAGTCACAGGCTGAAGGCCAAAGAGGGTGGTAGCCAAGTTTGAACCCAGAGAATGACTGGCAGATTTGCCACTTAAGTATGCACCAGCACTCTCAAAATGACTCTCCTAGGTCTTGGGCTCCGTTTCACAACCTCCTGCCACATCTGAAGGTTTCCACAGAGTCTTTTGGCTATATGTGTACAGAATTATTATTGTTGTGGGGAGATAAGAGCAGATGATCTCCTATTCCATCAGCTTGCTTAACTTGCCTCAGTTAATGAAGATTGTAATCAATATCTTTCTGAGTGTCACATCACTGAAATACTGTTTATATAAACTAGTGACCCTTGACAGCAGGTATATGTATAATTTTAAATTTGCTTACATGTATATATTTTTCATATTGCACAATATATTTTTGATAGACTTTAATTCTTATGGCAATTTTAAGTTCATAGCAAAATTGAGGGATATGTGTAGTTAATTCCCATATAGCCCCTGCCCTGACACATGGATAGATTTCTCTACTCTCAACATCCCCTATCGGAGTGGTACATTGATTACAACTGATAAACTTACATGAATGCATCTTTATCACTCAAAGTCTACATTAAGGTTACTTTTGGTATTGTACATTTTATAGATTTGGGCAAATGTACAGCAACATGTATCTGCCATTACAGTATCACACAGAGTAGTTTCATCAACCTAAAAATCCTGTGTTCCTCTTTTCACCCATTCTCTTCCTAACCTATGGAAATCACTAGACTTTTTATTCTCTCCACAGTTTTGCCTTTTCCAGAATGTCATATAGTTGGAATCATACAGTATGTAGCCTTTCAGATTGGCTTTGTTCACTATGCCTTTAAGTTTTCTTCATGTCTTTTCTGGCTTGCTAGCTCATTTCAATTTAGTGCTGAATAATATTCCATCGTCTGGACAGAGTGTAGTGTGTTTATCCATTCACATACTTCAGGGCCTGTTGGTTGCCTCCAAGTTTTGACATTTATGAATAAAGCTGTAATAAACATCTGTGTGCAGGTTTTGTTTGAACCTAATTTTTCTACAATATCTTCTTTACATATATTACCAAATTCCATATAAAACAATAATTTTATTTGGTAGGGCTTATTTCCATAAATTATAAAAACAAAATTTAATGTTAGCAAGCTTAAAAGCCATTTCCCAAGGACTCACGTTTGCTTTGTAAGAAAATTGACGGTGAATTACAGTTTCTGACATCAAATATTGGCTTCTGTTTGTTAACTATAAAGACTTGCCATTTTATTAAATAATTTGTATATAATAGTATGCTTAGTAATGTACTTTACAGGTAAATCAGCTTTAAAACACCTAAAATTTTAGTAACCTCTAGAGATTTTGCTTTTTTACTTTAACAAACTTACCTTTTTAAGTATAAATGGGCAGTAATAATAACTTTAATTTATTCATTTTTTGACATAATATTTTCAGGGATTTTATTTTATCATATTTGGGTCAAGTGGCAACCAGTTTGCATCTAGTATTTACCACTGAAATGGTGACTTAAAAAATCTGTGGTGAAAAATAAGCTCATTTGTTTCTTCATAATTGTTAACTTCTATTCAAAGATTTTTAATGGTAGTGGTTAATGTGGAACTGCACCACTACTTAGTATTTATTCGGTAATACTATCATAGGAATTCTGTCTGTACTTAGGTTCAGTTCCATTAGCAAAGTTCATATAGTACATACACCTTTCAAATTTGCCAGTACATATTAGTATGCATTTTTGATTTTACAGCGCATACATTAGCTACATTGTGCATGATACATCTTTTACCAAAAAAAGGTATTGTCTTCTTGAGATCTTAGGAATAACTGAGATGTATTGAGAAGATTGTATTATTGGAGCCCCAGAGGTAGATGACAGATGTCATTCATAACCAGCTATATTTGTTATTAATGAACATTATTTTGCTGCTATACATTATTCTTTACCTAGTCTCCTAAATGGAAAATGGGAAAAAAACATAGTTTACCTTTTTAAAATTCCATCTTAATATTTTTTTTATTTTTAAAACATGAATGACACTAGTGATGGGTTAAAAAGAAAAAGCTCCTGTTTCCATGGTAACCAATCTGAATTAAGAGCAGCCCTACAAAATTTCATGTTCAAGATATAATGTAAAAGTTTCAATTTGTAGTTGAGAAATGAAAGTCAAATTGCTATATTTTAAAACTGATTTCAAAATCTATTTAAATGTTAAAAGTTTAGGCTGAGAATTTTAATTTAGATTAGGTGCTAACATTTCTTTCTCTGAGAAAGAACAGTTATTGGTGAAAATTCGGAGTGAGATAGAAATGCCAATCATTTCTTTCAATAATTTAATTAGCTACACAACAGAATATGAAACAAGCATATGAAAATTATCGAATAAAATACTCTGGTGGAGAACTACCACTAACACATTTTCTTTAAAGATCATGTTCTTCTCTTACTCTGATGCATATGTTTATTAATGTCTTCATATATTCTGTTTTTTATTGTGCTCTTACATTTTATGGCAGAATCATAGAGGTACTAAATGGATGAATCTGAGGTTTCATTACATGAATTCTGATTTCAGAGCCTGAACTCTTAGCCTCTATGCTATAATATTCCACAGAAAAGAGTTCAGAAGAATGAGCTATTATAAAAATTTACAGAAAGGTCAGGAATGATGCAATAGACATGCTATTTATCAAGGCATCAATTCAGAGAAAGGCCGTAAAATTTCTGAGGCATATAGTTGACAATGACGTTTAAGACAAAAGTAAATCAAAAGGGCCGGGCGTGGTGGCTCACGCCTATAATCCCAGCACTTTGGGAGGCTGAGGCAGGCAGATCACCTGAGATCAGGAGTTCGATACCAGCTTGGCCAACATGATGAAACCCCATCTCCACTAAAAATACAAAAATTAGCCAGGCATAGTGGTGCATGCCTGTAGTCCCAGCTACTCAGGAGGCTGAGGCCAAAGAATCACTTGAACCCAGGAAGCAGAGGTTGCAGTGAGCTGAGATCACACCTCTGTACTCCTGCCTGAGTGACAGAGTAAGACTCTGTCTCAAAAACAAAACAAACAAACAAACAAAAAAACAACAGAAAAAGGAAATCAAAAGATCAAATAGGTTAAAACAGTAGGCAATTAATTAAGACTATAAAATTGAAACTGGTAGCTGTTGTTTCACCTGTGAATAACTTTGAAGGTCAATGATGGTCAAAACTGAGTTTACATTTACATATTATATTATATTTATATATTTTATTGATATACACCATTAAGATATAAAATTACATATGATACAAGCATATTAAATGTATAGTTTACCTTTAATGAGATTGTATGTATGTGTGCACGTGCATGCCTATATGTGGGTGTGCATCACTGACTTAATCAGTTTTCATTTATATGACAGGTATTCTCAGGAAAAATTTTAATGTCAAATAGCTCAGTCAGTAATAATTAACAACGAATTCATTGAAATAAAGTTTGTAAATTTGGATGGAACACATTGATCATTTGCTCATTGAACTGGTTCATAAGTTTGTTTTTTTTTTGAGAGGGAGTCTTGCTCTGTCTCCCAGGCTGGAGTGCAGTGGCGCGATCTCGGCCCACTGCAAGCTCCACCTCCCGGGTTCACGCCATTCTCCTGTCTCAGCCTCTCCGAGTAGCTGGGACTACAGGCACCCGCCACCACGCCTGGCTAATTTTTTGTCATTCTCCTGTCTCAGCCTCTCCGAGTAGCTGGGACTACAGGCACCCGCCACCACGCCTGGCTAATTTTTTGTATTTTTAGTAGGGACGGGGTTTCACCGTGGTCTCGATCTCCTGACCTCGTGATCCGCCCGCCTCGGCCTCCCAAAGTCCTGGGATTACAAGCGTGAGCCACCGCGCCCGGCCTGGTTCATAAGTTTTTGTCATATATGGGAGAGACCTGTTTCACGACCTATTTGGAGGGAGTGGAAGTGAGGCAGGATAGTTAAATACTTAATACATTAATTAGGAATCTCTAGCTAAATCTAACACTGTAATTCTGAAACCAACATAAATGACTTGTGGACACTTTGACTGTGTTAATAAATGATATCAAGAGAAATGTTGATAAGATAAATAAGGTGGCTTGATTCTAAAGCCTAAGGAGGAGAAGAGAGCTCTTCATATATATATACCATGGTTAGTATCCCCTTGGAAACATTGTGATGGTTAATTTTATGTGTCAGCTTGACTGGGCCAATGGATAATCAGATAGCTGGTTAAACATAGTTTCTGAATGTGCCTGTGAGAGTGTTTCCAAAGACACTGAATAGTACAAAAAAGGATGGAGGAAGACCGAATTCCTTCTCTGCCTGACCAGCTGAGCTGGGGCGATTATCTTCTGCCACCCTCAGTGCTCCTGGTTCTCAGGCCTTCATCTGGGACTGGGATCTCCAGCATTGGCTCTCAGAATCTCAGGATTTCCACTGGCCTTCCTGGTTCTTCAGCTGGTAAATGGCAGCTCTTGGGACTGAGCCTCTATAATCACATATCTCCTATTGGTTCTGTTTCTCTGGAGAACCCTAACACACTTATGAAAAATAAATGTTTTTGTATATCCATGATATGAAAAGTTGTTTCTTCCTGAAAGGAGATTAATTTGTGAGATAAAAAACTTTATATTTTGTAAAATTCTACAGGTCAAAGCCTCCCTAGAGTACTGCCAGCAAGATCCAGTAAGTAAAATTGTCCTAAAATGAGGTTCTTTAATATCTGAATGCTTATTGCTGGAATACCCATAAAACACATTTACATCATATTGTTTTCTATAGTAAATAGCATTAAGCAGGTAAAAAAATAATTTTTGTAATGTCATGGTAGGCTTTCTCTTTATATGTTTAGAACATGGATATTGGCTGATATAAAATAATTATCTACTGATTCCTTGAGATAGCTAAATAATATTTAGAGGTCCTCATGTGGTCTAAATTTATATGACAATCCTACCTATAAATAAATGTACTCAGATCTGGAGAGTAGTTTGAGAACAATTTTCTTCCTTGATGAGAATTAAGAAATCTAGGCAGCACAATAATGCTAACCTGAAAATTTTAACTCAGAAACATCAATTCAATTTATAATTGTTTTCTTTAGTGTTTTTAATTTTTAAAAAGTGTCCCCTGAATTCCACTTGTTTGGTAAAGTGAGACTACCCATTCTATATTTTGAGTATGTCTGATTGTTAGAGAACTCTTGTTTCAGTAAAATTCTCCGTTAGAACTTGTCAATTTTTCAAGTTTCATTCTGGCAATTGTCTAAATATCATTTGCACTTTCATCTGCCCTTTAAATCTTTTTCTTCTGGCTCTTTACTTTCTACACATTGACATGCCCAAAACTGGGTTTAACATATTTCTCTCAAGGAATTTTTCTGTTTTGTCTTTTCAGAGCAAAAGTGGGTTTAATTGGTCTATATTTTCTTAACAAAATGGATGTGTTTTTACCCACACATGTAAGGCCCTGAGCTAATCACCATAAGGCATACAAAGAGAATAACAAAAAATATGGGGTAACAAGGTAAATATAAATAAATTGATGGTAAATAGTAAAAGGCAGCAAAATGAATTAAATATATTATAGAAAGGTATGTTATATATACTCAGAGGAGAGAGATGGAACCTTACTTTGGGGAAGGATTAACATAAGATATGTGGCTTAAGGAGATGAATCCTAAAGGTAGAGTAGAAATTTGATGGAGAGAAAGGTACAATTAGATAGTATACCCATGGGAGAGGCCAATTTGATAGTAGGGAGCAGGACAAATACTACTTTAAGCTTTAAAACATAAGAATACCAAAATGGAAAATATATTATTTTGGAGGGGTACATTGCTTTTAAAATAACAAAGAGGACATTTTTATATCTATTTCAAGTTTTTGGCCAGCTCTAAATTGACTAATAATCATATGTGAGACACAAAAGCTTGGTTTGTAAATAATAATAGGGTTCTTAAGCCTCTGTTCGTCTTATTTCATATTTTTCCCCTTTCCTGCCACTTACAGAAAGACACATGTGTTATTTATTTCTCTTATTGCATGTATAATAGTGGTGAAGTAGTTGAGATCAGCTCAAATAGATATTACACATGATATACTTTAATTATTATTTAATCAAATTGACCCTCTAATAATATTGAAGAATATCTTTAACAATGAAAGTATGTTTAGGACCCTAAATATCCAGCTGTATGACTTGATCTCTAAAAATTTACTTGTAATATTCTGAAATAATATTATTATGTAATATAATTAAAATGCAGATTTAATTTTAATTTCTTGAGAAATATTTAAGCAGCGCTATCATTAATCTCCTGTATCTAATATAAGCTAATTATTGCATTTATTATTCAATTATCTATTCATTATTAATAGATGTAATAAATATTCAAATGTAAAATATTTTTGATAGAAAAAGACATGGTGAAAATTGCCAAAATTTAATTCAAGATGAGCATCATATCCTCTAATGAATAAAGCTTTTGAGGAGAAGAAAGAATAATGTTTAGCTAATACTAAGATATAATTAAAATACTAATATATAAGGGTTAATAATAATATTACTTGAAAATATATTTTAAAGCTACATATAATGAGAATTAATTCTACAAAACTTTGGTTGATTTTTAAGTATTTTAGATTATTTATTTTTATACTAAAATTAATTATATTGATATATGTTTCAAATTGACAATAAAATGTGCTGGCAAGAATGTGAAACTGCATCTCCCACACATTGCTGGTAGAATTGTTAAATAGTACCACTTTAATAATTGCTTAACTCATTCTTAATATTAATTTACAGTTACAACATAATCTAGGCATTTTAAAAATGAAAATAACAAAATAGGTTTCCACAGTCTTATGTAGGAAAATTTCTAACACCCTAATTCATAATAGCTGCACGCTGTGAGCAACTCAAATGTTCATCAACAGATTAATAAAGATCAAATTGTTACATATCCTGCAATGGAATACTACCCAGGAATACAAATGAATTATTGATACAGGCAAAAAAATGAACAAATCTTAAAAACACTATACTGAGATAAAGGAGCTACCACTGAGAGTGATACTTCAGATTGATTGGTAAGAGGAATGATGAAACATTTTGGGTGATGGAAATATTCTATATTTTGTGTTGGTTGGTAGCTACTTGGAGGTATACAGTTGTCAAACCTCATGAATGTGAACACAAGTTCTGTGCATTTTACATTATATAAATTATACCTCAACTAAAAATTACAACAAAAAGCTTTTCAATGCTACTTTCAAATTGGTTTATACAAAGTGTAAAATATTCATTTATATGTATTAAAATGTTTTAAGGTTAATCATACCTCTACAATTTTGGTCATAAAGTAATTCTTCTCTGAAAATGTAAAACTGTTATGTTAGAAAATATTTTTTAATTAGCACGTCTGCTTTAAACAAAACAATAAACTTCAGGGTGATATGAAAGAAAAATATCGACAGGAGCCTATATGTTAGATTTTTTTTTGTTTGATAGTGAAATTGCAAGTTTTCTTCGCAATTTGTTTCTTTACCAAATGTATTTATGATTTCAGCCTATGATAAAAATCGTTTGCCATGAAGTAGATTTCATTTATTGGAAATGGGACTACTTCAGAAAACACCAATTTGGGTATGATGTGAATAATATTTGAATAAAAAGAATAAATCAAACAAATATAAATTGAAATTTGAACAGTCTTTAGTTCCAAAATAATTTAGTTGAGTTCTGCAAGAAGTTTTAGTTAAAATCAGCCCCCTATGTTAGAGATATGGGTGTATTATTCATTATTTATAAGATGAATATATAACAAGAAATATATAAACTTTTACCAAATAGACAGTCATGGGAGATATATTTTTCTAAAAAAAGGAAAACTTACCATTTCACCTAGGAAACTAAAATATCAGAAGACTATGTGAGCTTTGACTGACGTTGGCCAAATTTGATACTATACAATTTATGACTACCTATTTTAGTGTAAGAGGAAAAATGGAATTAGCAAATTGCATTTGTTGTCTTTTGCTATAGTGCAAATCAAAATAGGATTATTTTACAGTACACTATGTTTACATTCCATAAGGAAAATAAATTATATGTTTGCCATATCCCTGTTACAAATCTCTTTTGATTTAAAAAATTAAGCCTGCTTTCAGATTAATGTTTCTGTTAAAAACAAAATGTGTCCCTTGGATGTGCTTCAATTAGATAATGTAGATTTGATTGAATTTTGCCACAGAAGATCATTTTTCTTTCCACAGAAGATAATAAATACATCTACTACCCTTATCTCCTCCAAGTCATAAAGCTTGGCAGCAGCTGTTGGTCAAATCTCCCTCTGTTTACCCTCCTCCTCTCCACTGCAGAGTAAGTTAATCACATAATCTCAGTAAGCCTTGGGCTTTCATGGTGATAATTAACAGTAATATTTATATGATACTTATTCCGAGTCTAGTACTAAGATCTTTACACATATTAACCAATTTATTCTTGTAACAATCCTAGGCTTAAGTCAATATTATTATCAGAGATGCTGAGTGACCTGCCCAAGTCTACCCAGTTAGTAAGCAATGATACAGGTTTCCAACCCAGCCTTATTGGCTCCAGTCACTGCATTCTTAGCCTCTACACCATGCTGTCTCCCTTGCCTGGTGGAAGGAAAGTAGTGCACGTAACAAATGAATTTTATTTGTCATTAACTTGATATACAGTTATGGAATAGTGGAATAATCCTTTTGACTAAATTCTGCTTTTATTGTTGGGTACACTTAAGCATACGGCTTTTAGAGTAAAATTAGATAAGCTTAACCTGGAGCAGAAGTCATGACTGATTTAGATAAAACTCTAAAATTATTTTCTGTTTAGGCCACTCTTTCATTTTTCACTACTTCTCTGAACATCTTACTGTTTGGGTTCAGCCTGTCCATTCCTGATACTTAGGGTCCCATGTGGTTAAACATGGTTAAGTTTTTACTTTTCTAGTCTAAGATTTGGCAACCTAACTACAAACAACAATTTATTACTTTATAAACACTCATAGGATAGGAATCTGTAAGTGAAATAAATGTGTGAATTAATTAACTAATTAAATGATTTGCTCACCTTAGAGTAAAGCCAATTAGCAGATTATTAGTCATCTTAAAAACAAGTGAAATATTTCCTTAAAAATGTGTTTATAATCAATTTTATCTGTCCCCTTTCTGCCATTTTATATAAAATGGAGAAAGAGCTTACCAGAATTTATTCCCACTGGATTGATAACTAGGCAAGCTTGGAATAAAGTTCATTGTTAGAGATTATTTTGTTCACTCTTTTAAAAAAGAGCTTTATTAAGAAAGACCTTAATAAAATGCCAATATTTATAGTATATAATTGGATAAATATACATACATATGCATCCCATGAAATGACCCCCCCCACAGTCAAAATTATGCAGTTTTTTTAGACAGTTTATAAAAATTTTAGTGGATGCTTGTCTCAATTATATATCCCATTAGACAGCACAGTAAAATCTTCTATAGTTACGCAGCATACATTTATTCCTACTCCTAATTACTTGCCTCTAAATCAGTTCCTATCTGTGCCAGATATGTGTGTGTGCATGTATGTGTATGTGTGCACGTGTGTGTGTGTACAAATGGAGTAAGGCTAATAGCACATACATGTATATTATAATTCAAAAGTTTTGTTAAACATGGTATCTTTCCCTGGAAAGGGTATTTTTGTCTCCTAATATTACATTTGTTTGTGATATGCAGTCATTTATTTTATTCTATTCTATTTTTCATTTGCTTGTCTGATATATATAGAGAGATTCCAATATCGGTAATACATCTGATCCATTTTAGAATGTTTTAGTGTTTGGATTCTGAATAAAATTGTCCATGCCCATTGAAAGCCAATCAGGATAAGTTTAACACTTCTGTACTCAACAAAAATTCTTTCAAAAAATAATGTTTACGCCATTATATTCTACCCATTTATTTATATTAAACCATCGTTTATATACAGAAAACTTTCCCCCACAATGAAAACTGAACAAAATTGTTACAAAATTTGAATAATTTTAATGTAAGTGAGACAATTCCGTCAATGTAACTTTTGTAGTTTTGTATGTCATAAACAATAAATAAAAGACATAATGAATATATTTTAAAAAAATAGAGTACAGAATCTAACATGTCTTTTATTTATTACTCCGATGGCAAACTTTAAATGTATAAAATATTTCCTGAAGGGTGGATAAATTTAATGTGATTAAATTCTAAGAAGAAAATCTTAATATATATATATTTTATAAAGAAGTTGGCACACCATAGAAAATTTCCAAATGTATTCAATGTGGATATAATTTTCAAAACATTCTATTTACTTATCTGTGTCCTGCTTAAACTGTTTCCTATCTATCTTTTTGCTGGTCTCCTGATTGTTATTGCCAACACACAAATATAAGCAGGAGTTTTAATTCTTGTTGGTTCTTCTGTGTGTTTCTTTTTCTCAGCCTATTATCCTAATCCTTTCTTTGTAACTGTATTATTATTATTTTCAAAAGCCAATTGTGATAGGAGATGTAGCATTTTCGATTCAGGTGGGGAAAAGATTAACTGGAATACAAAGAAAGCTTTCATGTGGATAATCTGAGAGAAAGGGAGTACGGGAAGAGAAAACAAAGATAGGTCATCTAAATGTGATTGTGACAGTCATCTTTAACGTTATCCTGATTACCACAGTGCATTTCAACCAGAGCAAAGATTTTTATTTGTTCAACACATGTATGATAAATAGCTTTGAGAAAGTTTGTTTATTTAAGCCAGTCCCTAAAAGTTTTGTTTCATTTATATGTACTAGGGAAATGAAGGAGAATTAAATTTGGGAGGAAATACATAGGTCTATTATTAAAGCATATTTGAGCATAAACTGAGTTTGAGTTACATAAATAAGAGCTTTATATTCAATATGGAAAGAAACTCCAGAGAATTTCCTTAGGTTTTAAGAATGTCAAGCAACAGTAAACTCTGATTGAACAAAACCAACTAGATAAAAATATTTTTAAATGAGCACCTTTATAACTTTATGAGTAAACAGGTATTACTCTCATTGTATCAGTGTGCTCTGCATTAATAGCAGGTGACTTGAAGTGATGAGATAAAATTGCAAAAAACATTATAGTAAGTTACAAATATAATAGAAGAGGTGTACAAAGAGGTTAAATGAATGTGGATCACTAATACAGAGAAGTGACATTGTTGCCCTCTTCCTTAGAATGAGGTTACGACAACAGCAGCAGCAACAATGATAATCAAAATAAAAATACTAATTAATATTTATGAATCACATACTATGTATCAGAAATATTCCTGTTTTATTTGTGTTGATTCTGTTTTAAAACCTCACAATAATCTATGAAGTATTATTATCTTTAACCCATTTTAAAGGTGAAAAAAACACAGGCATAGTGATGTTACCTAACTTACTTAAGATCTTGACAGCTGGGATTATTGGAGCTGACTTTGAGCCTAGGAAGTTTGGGGCAAAGTCTCACTCTAACAAAATACATAAGTTTTTATTCCTTAGTTTCACAAGTCCTTTATGAGGTCTCCTTGCCTTTGTATTGGGCAGAATTTACTTCCTTAATGTTTTCACATGAGTAAATCCTCCTTTCTCTTCCTCATATTAGTAATATTTGCATAATTCGACATACATCTCTAGTGGCTTTTTTTTTTTTTTTTAGACGGAGTCTCGCTCTGTCCTCCAGGCTGGAGTGCAGTGGCGCCATTTCGCTCACTGCAAGCTCCACCTCCCGGGTTCACGCCATTCTCCTGCCTCAGCCTCCTGAGTATCTGGGACTACAGGCGCCTGCCACCACACCCAGCTAATTTTTTGTATTTTTAGTAGAGACAGGGTTTCACCCTGTTAGCCAGGATGGTCTCTATCTCTTGACCTCGTGATCCGCCCGCCTCGGCCTCCCTCTAGTGGCTTTTATGTATTGTGTCTTAGTGCCTTTCAATGCAAGCTTGTGTATAGTCTACTAAGTCCATTCTACTACTTCAGACTCCTATCTCAATACTTTCCTCTAAACTCATGACCCTCTAATTATTCTGGATGACTCCATGTTCCAAACAATAGACACATATGACGATCCACCACTCAAAACATTGATTTACAATATTCTTTCAATCTGTCATGTTTATTTCACGTTTCTGTTTATCAAACAAACCCACTATTTAAATTAGCACAATTGTCAATCTCCTGTATTCTTTTTTAATTACATTTGCCCGATTTAGTAGTTCCATTTCCTGTTCTAACTTATCGCCTTACCTATATCCTTATTATAGTACTTTTTTCTGTTTCGTTAATCATAATTTCATGTTTGTTTAAGTTCATAAGGAATAAAATATTTTTGGAGTCTTTAAAGCCTTGGCACAAACATTAAAAAAAAAACAACCATCAGACCCTAAGTTGTACCCTAAGTCGGGGTTGCTTCAGAAACCCTCACTCACTGCTTAGGAGTGTGGGAAACGGACGACAAGAATAAATTGTCCTCCAGTTCCACCCAACTCACAGTATTTTCTCAGAAATATTCTAGAATGGCCTAGTTCTACCTATTACGGTGACAAAAGATAAAAGAAAATTTTCCAAAGTCAGATGGAATTGTGCTCTGATAGGGTAAATCTAGAGCTGACACTGGTATCTCAGGGTTACTAGTCTGAATTAAGTCAGAAATGCCACGAAATTTAAGGACTGGGGAAGCTGCATCATGATGTTGTAAAAATATATCCTCTCACTTTATATATTTAGTGCTATTTTAATGAGAGTGCACCAGGACTTTGTAGAACTTAAAAAAATTCTAAAATGTATGTTAACAATAAAATATATGACATGGTCAAAATATACTTAAAAAGAAAATAGAAAATTGATACCATTGAATATAGAAACTGGCCATATAACTTTGTTCAGGAAACAAATAGATCAGAGGAAGTAAATAGAAAATACAGGAAATGACTTATGAATACATAAAGGCATAAACAATGATTCAGGTCACATTTCTAGTTATAGTCAGTGCTTACACAATACTTGCTTTTACAAAAAGGCCTTCATTCCAATGCAATTGACATATTACAGAACAATTTGAGTATAATGCAAATTCCTGATTTTTTATGTGCTATTTCTTTCCAGAGAAGCATTAAATGAATGAGGCAAACCGCACCCTGCAGAACAGTCTCATAGAAATACAGAAAACACACTCGCGCATTTCAATTTTTAGATACCTTAGTTCATGTGTGCTATGAGCCACACCCATCCACATTAAATATTAGAACTTTCCATATGATTCCAGAGACACCCCCCCCATCACTTCACAATAACACATAAGCTGCAATCATTCCAACACCCACCTCCAGAAAATTCAACTCTTTTCTAAGTAACGTACCATATCAATTGTAGAATTCATGTTTGTGAACCATTTAACATGGGTAAAACTATGCCACTGTGTTTCATTGTGTTCCTACATTTTTGTTTTCTCTGTGTCACTAATTAGGTTTTTTAGTATATTTCTTTCAACCCCATTTTTCTAATTAGACCCATGACTTTTATTGGGCCATTTTTGCATAGCATAATGATTTTTAGAAATGCATACGTTGCATTATAGCAGAACTGATTGATACTGTTCAGGAAATTGGTCATTGTTTCCAAAAAGTTAGATGTCTAAATAATGCTGTAGGTAACGCTATTTGAGGGGAATAAGCATAATTAAAGTCTTAAATTTAAAAAAATGAAAAGTAAAAAAACAGACAAAATAAAACAAAAAACAAGCAGATGATATAAGACAATACTTATTAGCTCTGAGGTAGGAAAACAAAACTAACAAAAAGCAGACACACATGTGAATACACGTATACACACACACACACACACAAACACAAATTACTTCTTAAATGACACAAAACCCAGAAAGTGTGAAAGTAAAGACTGACAAAATTAACAACCTAAAAATTAAATTCTTACATATGGCACACTGCTCCATAACCAAAATTATAATACAAGAGATAAGCTGAAATGAATTAATTATAATAAATGATTAATGTGATGTAAAATCATTCAATTTTAAGTCGAGCAAAGGTTGAAATGGTTATATCCCCAAAATGAATATAAATAGTTAATAAACACATGATAGGGTGTTTATATTAATAGAAGACAAAAATGGAAATCTCTGTGCATTAGTAATCAGACAAAAGACAAATTAAGCAATAAAATGTTTTTTTAACCATCAAATGAACAAATATTAAATGATTTTTTAATAATTACTTTTATAAATGTCCAGGGATATGGGAACTCTGTAAATCATTAGCTTAACTACTATTTTTAACCAATTTTAGGTAGAAATTTGTTAGTGACAAAGAAATTCTGTAATTATGAATTTATCATATAGATGTAGTAGCATATATGCATAAATACATAGACACAAATTTTATATTTCATCATTGCTTATAATGGCAACAGTTGTAGAAGGGGATGTTTCATTAGATTAGTCTATATCCATACCCTGGAATACTATGTTTATAAATATAATGAATTAAATCTGTGTGTACTGATAATAGAAAACCCTCTAAAACGTATTTATTAATAAAGGGAAACAAAACATATGAAATTCAAATAGTGATACCTGATTTTTTGGGACAAAACTAAAACAAATAAACATTGTTTATGTATACCTAGTGTGGTAGGTAGAATGATGGTTCCCCAAAGATGCTCATGACTTAATCCGTGGAATCTGTTATTATGTTATTTTACATAGTAAACAAGAAATAAGGCCATAGACACAATTGAGATTGCTAATTAAATAAATTTGAAATCTAGGAATTATTCTAGATAATCCTGTGTGCCTAATCTAGTCACTTGAATCCTTAAAAGTGGAAACTTAAAAGTGTTTTTGTTTGTTTGTTTAACTGGAGAAGAACGGTTGTGTGAGAAAAATTAGACCCACTAATTCTGGGTTTGAAGAGAGAAGAAGGGGGCCATGAGTCATGAAATGCAAGCAGCTGCCAGAAGGTGAAAAAGGCAAGAAAACAGATTATCCCCTGTACTCTCCAGAATGGAATCAGCCCTGATGACATATTTATTTTAGCCAGTGAGATCCATGTCTGAACTCTGATGTACAGGACTGTAAGATAGTAAATATGTTGCTTCAGCCACTAAGGTTGTGGTAATTTGTTTTAACAACAATGCTTCTGAAAACAGACAATTGCCCAAAATAATATACCAAAATGACTGTTAATTGTTGTGTTCTATGGGAGTTGAAATAATACTGGGAGAAGTATTAAGGGGACTGCCATTTATTTATTACTTGCAAAACAAAGATAATAATAAGAAAAGAAATGGAACACATTATAATTTGATATCAAATGAACAAATAGAGTTATTAACATAACTAATGTGTAATTGAAAATAGAATGATACAATATGAAGTAAATATTGCGCTTGCTCATACAAGAATTTTCCTAGCAGCTTAGTGTTTTTGGCCATTAAGAAACAACAGGTGAAGGCAACAAATCGAAGAGGAATATAGCACCAGTCCTAATGCCCTCATTGTTATTCCTATTGTCTTGTAAAACCACCTGATTTTGAAATATTTATTATATGATGCTTTCTTGGCTTTGTGCATTTTATGTCTCTCCTTTGTGCATTCTTTTCCCATCTGGCAACTTACAATATATGTATTTCTTTTTCTTATTCCAGTAATAACCTTGAACATACTGAATGAACCCATATTTCTTATTTCATCAACTTCATAATCAAGTACTTATTCTTGCAATGAAACATGAGAAAATACAGTTAA
The DNA here is from genome assembly GCF_009828535.3 of Hylobates moloch. Taxonomy (NCBI): domain Eukaryota; kingdom Metazoa; phylum Chordata; class Mammalia; order Primates; family Hylobatidae; genus Hylobates; species Hylobates moloch. The sequence goes on along the minus strand of NW_026652277.1, from coordinate 120,644,979 downwards.
TTCCTACCTCTCTCACACACCCTAAGACAATTTTGATTTTGCTGACAAGTTCTGGGATTCTCAGGAGACTAGAGCCTTGTCTTTTTCATCCTTTTAACATTGTTTTATTTTATTTTATTTTATTTATTTTATTTTATTTTATTTTATTTTATTTTATTTTATTTTATTTTATTTATTTTATTTTATTTTTGACAGGGTTTCACTCTCTCTCCCAGGCTGGAATGCACTGGCGTGATCTCAGCTCACTGCAACCTCTGCCTCCCAGGTTCAAGCAATTCTCCCGCCTCAACCTCCCAAGTAGCTGGGATTACAGGTGTGTACCACCACACCCAGCTAATCTTTGTATTTTTAGTAGAGACTAGTTTTCACCATGTTGGCCAGGCTTCTCTTGAACTCCTGGCCTCCAGTGATCCACCCATCTTGGCCACCCAAATTGCTGGATTACAGGCATGAGCCACCACGCCTGGCCCCTTTCAACTATTCTACCTGTTCCCAAAACATTGGACAAATTTTGGTTTTGACTTCATGCCATTCTAGTCCATGGAACCTTTTAATTACTCTCTGTTTTTCTTTTCCATCTTTGAAATAAAAATATATTTATTCTAATTCTCTTTCTCTCTATCTCTTTCCTGGAAAAATTATTGTAAGATGGAAGCACTTTTAAACAACACAAGAAAATAAAAAGAACAGGACTAGTCATATTTTCCATATTATTATTAAATACTAAAATTAATCATTCTTTAATTTCTAGAGCTTCATTCTCTCCAAACAGTCTAGAGACTACAAAGATAACAGGTTTGTCTTTTATATCCCTATGACTTCTCACCTATGTGCAAGTCAAAATACTGTTCTTGAATCAAGAGTGGTTTTTCTTTTTAAAGTTACCCAAAGTCACTTTCTGGAGTTCTTTAAAACTCCCAGATGAGAGAAAAATAAAACTTCATGTTTTATTTTTAGAGCATTCTCACTAAAATGGGTTTCTATAAACTCTGTTGAAACTGTCAACAGCAAACTGCAGTGTGTTTATTCTTTAATGATTATGGTGGAACATTTGTATCCCTTGAATTGGCAAAACAATGTCAGTTTTCAAGAACATTTAATTGTATTATAACCTGTTTAACTGTTAAAAGAAATTATTGATGCAGACATTTTGCATAGTGTTACATTATTTTGTTTATTTTTAGTTTATTAATCGTGTTTGTAGAACTTCTCCTAGATCCGCAAGCCAACTGAGAATATTGTTTCCTTCCACCTTTACCTTGTCACTTTTTAAATATTTTCTTCTGAGTTTAAGAATGAAATTTGAGGTTTCATTCCAGAAAAATGTAAATATAGTTATAATTTTGTCTGTCGCAGAAACTAACCCAGATTGCCAAGGTAAAGGAGAAATAGAAAGTCAATTTAGTTTTACATAAATCTAATACATATCTGTAAACAAAACAGGACAAAAGGCTGCTGAGAAACAAAGATCAATGTAGAATATGAGAAGATAAGTCCAGCTACAAACAAGCAAACAAACAAAAACCAAAACCAAAACCAGTTCACCAAAATAGAGGATTTATCTGAAAGGGAGAGAAAAATAACCATTTTTGCAGTTAAAGAGTAAACAGTAAAGGAGGAAATACCCAGCCATTCACTTCCCTTTCAACCACAATGTCTACAGTTAATTTTAATGTCTGTTGAACCATTTTAGGTTGGATGTACTGAAAACAGATGGCTTGTTTCTTTTGTTTCACAAGTCCAAAGGTGACGAAAAATTGTGTCCCAGGAGTTAGACTTAATAGATTAAAGCTAGAAGACTCATGGAGCCAGGATGTAATTTAGATAATGAAGTTTTCATCTTTGAGCTGATGCTATAATGTCATGAGAATATTATTGGTCTGTCATTCAAAGAAAGAGAACCAATAGGAGATAGATAGACAGGTATATGGATAGGTAGATAGATGATGATAGATAGATAATTATGGCAATGAATTGGCTTGTTCGACTGTGGGGGCTGTCTAGACAAATCCACAATCCACAGGGCTGGATGGAACCCTCAGGCGCCAGCTGAAACTGCAGTGCACAGTCAGAATTTCTTCCTCAAGGAAACCTTAGTTTTGCTTTTAAGATCTGTCAACTGGTTGAATCAGGCCCACCTAGATTATCTACAATAATCTCTTTTACTTAAAGTCAACTAATGTTAGACATTATTCACATCTACAAAAAGCCCTCAGCCAATACTTATATTAGTGTTTTATTAAATGGGGACTTACAGCTTGCACAAATTGACTCATAAAGCTAACCATCACACTTGTGAATCTTGGTAGGGAGTTAATACTGTTTGCATGAGAAAGGGATTTGAATCATTGGGAGCCAGAGGGCATACCGTTGTACACAAATCCTAAGGTGATCTTTACACTCCTGGCCTTCTGGTATTCATATTATTGTATAATCCCCTTTCTTGAGTGTGGGGAAGATCATTTATTGGCTTCTAACCAATAGAATATGGTCAAAATGAGGGAATGTCATTCCTATATTGACACTATTTAAGACTGACTTCATCCAATTTTCAAATATTGCAAATATAATGGGAGACAACTGGCATCTTGTTACTTCTTTAAATTTTATTTCTCATTTCCTTAAGGATTTGAGATATCTGCATACCTATATTATCATTTAGTGTTTCACCTTTGGGAGTTACCTATGCATGTTCTTTGCATTTGTACTGTTTTCTGGAAGATTCATGAGTTTCTCTTATCATCTTGATTTTGGTTTTTGTTTGTTTTATATATTACAAATAACATTTACAAGCTGTCAACATCTGTTGATTTTTATTTAGACATTCTTCTTTGCACAGAAATCTATAATTTTAGTGAAATCAAATTAATTATATGTATTTATTTGCTTGATAGTTTATTTATTTATTTATTTTGCCTTCTCCTGGAGCCCTATTAAAAATTTTAATGCCATTAGGTCACATAGATTCTAAATAGTTATATAGCAAATACTAATAATTACAAAATTTTACCTTTCAAATATAAATCTTTAATATAGCTGGACTCCTCATCTATATATCTCTTACAAAATTTTAAGTTGTCATCTAGTTTTATTTTTTTCCATATGAAAGAGTACTCTAACACCAACTACAAAATATTACATTATTTATCTATTTTAAATCATCTGCAAAAAAAAAGTCTTTGTTCTCTGAGTTATGAATTTTATTTCCTTGGTCATTTTTTTTCATTCTTTGTTCACATCTGTTACTAGGCTTTTATTGTATTTCTTTTTTTTATAAATTATACTTTAAGTTTTAGGGTACATGTGCACAATGTGCAGGTTTGTTACATATGTATACATGTGCCATGTTGCTGTGCTTCACCCATTAACTCCTCATTTACATTAGGTATATCTCCTAATGCTATCCCTCCCCCCTCCCCCCACCCCACAACAAGCCCAGGTGGGTGATGTTCCCCTTCCTGTGTCCAAGTGTTCTCATTGTTCAATTCCCACCTATGAGTGAGAACATGCGGTGTTTGGTTTTTTGTCCTTGGGATAGTTTGCTGAGAATGATGGTTTCCAGCTTCATCTGTGTCCCTACAAAGGACATGAGCTCATCCTTTTTTATGGCTGCATAGTATTCCATGGTGTATATGTGCCACATTTTCTTAATCCAGCTACCATTGTTGGACATTTGTGTTGGCTCCAAGTCTTTGCTATTGTGAATAGTGCCACAGTAAACATATGTGTGCATGTGTCTTTATAGCAGTATGATTTATACTCCTTTGGGTATACACCCAGTAATGGGATCACTGGGTCAAATGGTATTTCCAGTTCTAGATGCCTGAGGAATCGCCACACTGACTTCCACAATGGTTGAACTAGTTTACAGTCCCACCAACAGTGTAAAAGTGTTCCTATTTCTCCACATCCTCTCCAGCACCTGTTGTTTCCTGACTTTTTAATGATTGCCATTCTAACTGGTGTGAGATGGTATCTCACTGTGGTTTTGATTTGCATTTCTCTCATGGCCAGTGATGATGAGCATTTTTTCATGTGTCTTTTGGCTGCATAAATGTCTTCTTTTGAGAAGTGTCTGTTCATATCCTTCTCCCACTTGTTGATGGGGTTGTTTTTTTTTTCTTGTAAATTTGTTTGAGTTCTTTGTAGATTCCAGATATTAGCCCTTTGTCAGATGACTAGATAGCAAAAATTTTCTCCCATTCTGTAGGTTTCCTGTTCACTCTGATGGTAGTTTCTTTTGCTGTGCAGAAGCTCTTTAGTTTAATTAGATCCCAATTGTCAATTTTGGCTTTTGTTGCCATTGCTTTTGGTGTTTTAGATATGAAGTCCTTGCCCACGCCTATGTCCTGAATGGTATTGCCTAGGTTTTCACATCTACAACTATCTGATCTTTGATAAACCTGACAAAAGCAAGAAATGGGGAAAGGATTCTCTATTTAATAAATGGTGCTGGGAAAACTGGCTACCCATATATAGAAAGCTGAAACTGGACCCTTTCCTTACACCTTATACAAAAATTAATTCAAGATGGATTAAAGACTTAAATGTTAGATTTATTATATCTCTTTAAAACCAAAGCACATGCCTCTCTCCCAACTTTTCTCTTTGAAAAGTTGATTTAGTTTCTTATAGATCACTATTATTCCATTGGAATTTAAAAATTGTCTTGTAACTTCTGGTTCTGGTTATTTTAGTATAGGCTTATTTTAAGCAGCTGATTCAAATTTGGTCATAGTCATGCATTATTTTTAATGTTTTATGGTTATCTCATATCAATATTAATATATGAGTGTATGATCTGATAAGAGATGGGATGGTATTGTAGAATTTATTTGATTGAATATAAGATTTCTAATTTACTGGCAAAATGATTGATACTAGTCTTAGCAGACATCTGTGGCTGCCTTTCCATCCTATTCATCATAGTCACTTGTTTTTATTACTTCTTGGACTTCACAAGCACGTGCACTTGCACATGTGCAAACACAGCAGTGCTAGAGTTTTCTGAAAATATTGGCAAAGACTGTTTTAGGACTTGTTTTCCAGGAACTCTAGGCATTTTAATGGTTTCCTAATGGCTTCCAAACTGTTCACATAACAGTCTTTACAAGTTGTAAATAATATACATTTAAAATTCACATCTGTGCATGGTATTGACCTAGGAGTTTTTTATTTTTTATTTTTAGCACATTACTCAATGTTGTCAATATTAATCCATAGCACTGGCCATTACATTTCTATTTAAATATATTGTTTCACTGCTAAGCTTCATTTCTAGACATTGCTATCTATAATAAGAAAGCTATCAGATTGTAATGAAAATGGCACAGAGCCATCTAGTTCCTAAGCACTCTTCCCATTTTGTGATGGGGTCTGCTCTATTTCTTTCACATTGTACATATTTAGTAGAATCTTTCAGACCTCCCCCCCATTTTCCTGTGCCTTTTACTGTATCATAAAATACAAATTCCATACTGTTATGAGTTAATTCCTATCTCTGTGAATTGTTTAATGTTCATTATCTATCAGCTGTTGTTCAGAGTTTGTGGTATAAGGTTGGGCTGTCCTTTGACTTCACAGTGAGTGAAATGCTCTCGTCTAATGAGCTGTGTGTATATACTCCTATCTTTCCAGATCAACTGTCAAATAGTTGTTATAGGATCCCATGTGTTTGGTTTCTTCCTCTATAGGTCTCTGCATTAAAAATCTTACTGCTTACCTTACCTACAGAGTTGAACTTCCTGTGTACTGCTTTGCAGCTCTGTGACTCTCCTTAATAAAAGTGCAGTTTGTCTTCTGTGGTTTTAAACAAAATGCACATTTTCTCTTAAACCTGAATAAAGTTATTTTTTAAGTGTGTTTTGCAAAAAGAGTCCATTTCTCACTGGGATCTGTACTAAAATTCATTCCTCCAATTTTATACTACCATTAAATATGCATATAATTATCTTTCTGCCCAAAGTAGATAATATAGTATGTTTTCTAAAAATATTCTGAAATCTCCTGTATGCTGCATCAGTTTTTTGCCTAATCCATATTTCTTGTTGATAACATTTCTAAAATTATGCAGAAAAAAAGAGCTTTTAACAAATTTGAAAGGCTTATAGTAGTATGGCAATATTTAGGAAATAAATTTCTAAGTGTTTCTAATTCACGAATAGTACATGATGATTATTATTTTGTTGTTATTTATTAAATCACTGTAGTTTTAGAGAACCAGTGTAAACAAACAAACAAAATCAGTGATAAGACAGACTTTAAATAAAATGGAATGTACTTTAGAACATAACATTAACAGATAACATTAATTGAGGACCTCCTATCTGCCAGGCTCAATTATAAATCCTCTATAGGGGCTGGCTCATTTAGCTCTCAGAACAACAGGGTAAATAAAGTAAGTAGTGCTGATACCTCCATTTTACAAATGAAGTAACTGAGGCATTGAGAAGGAAGTAACTTCTCCAACACTATCCATCTAGTAAGTGATGGGAAAAATATTTAAATGCAGAATACTTAAACCCAGGTTTTTAGCACAAAGTCATTACTTTCAGGGTGTTTGGAACGTTGAGGCAAAATAAAATCATGGTACTTTCACTGTAAAGGTTAAATAATTAGTGTTCCGTGGATGTACACAATAGGCTTGTGCCTCTATAAAGATGCAGACCATTCCTTTGTCCCTGCTTATTTATTGTATTCAGTGTTTCAAGTTTAGGTGCCTCACATAGTGTAGATATTTTCAGTCTAACATGCATATTCCAATTATCTTGTAGCTAGTCAGTGAAATAAAACTAATTTGAGAATACTCCACCTAATTACCAGTTTTTGCCCTGGTGCCATAAACAGCAAGTGATAGTGCCATTGATTCTAAACTATAAATATTGAAAACTGTCATTATCTACCAAGCAGTAATATATATTTAATATATATGTAAATGAACGCTGAGTAAACCATGCTGTGTTGAGCTTGTTTCTCTCCCTGATGTTCAGTAGCACTGGCTCTGATTAAAACCATCCCTGGGGCCAGGCACGGTGGCTCATGCCTGTAATCCCAGCACCTCCAGAGGCCGAGGCGGGCGGATCACCTGAGGTCAGGAGTTCGGGACCAGCCTGGCCAACATGGTGAAACCCCGTCTCTACAAAAAAAATACAAAAATTGGCCGGGCATGGTGGCGGGCGCCTGTAATCCCAGCTACTCGGGAAGCTGAGGCAGGAGAATTGCTTGAACCTGAGAGGCGGAGGTTGCAGTGAGCTGGTATCGCACCACTGCACTCCAGCCTGGGCAACAAGAGTGAAACCCCATCCCAAAAAACAAAACAAAACAAAACAAAAAAACAGAAACAAAACAAAAGAAAACATCCCTGGGATGCTTAACTTGCCCGATTCTCACTCACCAGTAATTCTGCTCACTAATAATCTCTACTAAATGTTTTCAAGAATTAATACAAGCATTCACAGACATCAAAGGTGTAGGAAGGCTGCCTCATCTAGATATATTGTATCTCTCTCATTGTTAGGAAACAAAGGAAAGTTAAAAAAAAGACTGCATTTTTTTAAACTGTAGAATTTCTCCATATGTAGCCACTAAATCACACTGTAGCACATTGTTATTTGTACAAGGATTATTTATATCTGTGTTTCTAAACTAAATTTATAGTATAAGATCATTTTAAAAGGTCGTCATCTTCCTAATTCACTTAAAAAAATTCAATAGGATAGGAATAGATCCATGAACATGGCATGATTCTGAGCATCCTTTACCTGCTGCTATGTATCTAAATCACTGACTACATTATCTTCTTTTACAGAGGACAAACAGATTTACAATCTCAAATTTATTTCCCAGGCTAAGGAAGCCAATTAAATATTTCTTTGTTAAATACCCACAGTTAAATAATTATATTTTTATACTGTAAAATACCCTATATATAGTATTATTTTCTTCTTTATTTTCTCTTATTTCTGATGTGAGGAAACCCTTTTAAGTAGGTGCATTCACTTATTCAAATGCACCTTCAGTTGAGAGACTTACTGTACTCAGCCATTTCTTAAAGTCACTAATTTTCTAGAACACTTGGCCTGAAGAATAAGTACTATACTATATACATATATGCTTTTGTGTGCTGGAGAATGTAATTAATTAAATTTGCCAAAACAATTTTGTCTGAATCTGTGTATTGATGGCCAGATAAATACATTCTCTATAAAAGGTCAATTATAATTTTAGTTCTACTGCCCAGAATTTTCCAGATGTATCAGGATAACTTTTAGCTAATGGCCCTAATGTTGGAAAGGGTATTTTTAACTTCCTATTGATGTATATTTTATACACTTTTTACAGGGAAAAAAAAGAGATAAATTACATGTACCCCACCCCTAGCTCATAGTAGAGAGTCAAGCACAGAACAAGTATCTGCTTTAAAGAGACTGAATGACTTACTAGATAAATCAATACACAAAATTACTGTACAGTCACTATAAGTGTGTTATTTGTTGTGAAAAGGAAACTGTGCTATGAGAGAAAGTGAGGCTCTTAGTATAAAACTCTCAGAGATGGAATTATGGTGTTTTAAAGACAAACAACGTTTCATATACATGAAATACTCATTGATGCCCTAGAACAGAGTGAATTATTTGCAACCATGTCACGTCTATCTTTTAGAGGTGTAGGTGATTTGTTTTGGCTATCTAGATTTGTTATTGAGTAGTGCTTGTCAATCCATTTACTAGATACCCAGGTGCTAAAAAGCTTTACCATGCAGCTAAATGTTATATCAGAATGTTATATTTACAGCTAAAATTAATCTATTCTGAAAAGTCTGATAATTGTAAATGACACGTGAAGATTATGGGATTACAATTCAAGATGAAATTTGGGTGGGGATACAAAGTCAAATCATATCACCATTGTAAAAAATTTCTGTCAGGATTCTAAATGAAAGGACATAAATAAAATAAATTAGATAAAATTGTTCTTTTTATTTCATGCTTAAGTAAATAGGATATAAGATAATTTTAAAAATTAATACACTTGAATGTATTATAAGGAAGCCAACATTAACATGTTTAGCGATCTTATTTTTTACGTTTTCATAAATATAAATATATGTGCATTATTGTGCATAAGATTCTGCTGTAATGCTATTTTAAAATCATAGGTATATTTTTTCTTTTAAAAGTATTTTGTTTATTTTTAAAATACCATTTTCTTTTTATCTACCAAGAAACTAACAGTAAGAATATGATGCACGTTTTTCTATACTTTTTCAGATTTGCACATATATCAACACATATACAAATTGATTCTGCCGTCACTTATTTTACAAAATTAGATTATATTAAAAATGGGTTTCTGCATCTTGCTTTCTTCCAGTAAAGATTATATTTGGAAACTCTTCTAAGTCTGTTGATATATATTATATTTATTCATTTCTGTAGCAACATAACAGATGGAGAAGGAAAGTATGTATAATCATTCCCCTATGATGGGCATTTGATATCTTCAAATATATTAAAAAAATGAAAAAGAATGTGAACTTATTTCAAAGTGAGGTAAGATCACTGGATTAAATTATGAATTATTTGGAATCAGTCTGATGACTAGCACCTTCAGAACACGGACATAACTCAGAGATATTGAAGGTTCTGTTCCAGATCACCACAATAAAATGAATGTTGCAATAAAGTGATATCTTAAAATGTCACATCACATTTTTGGATTTCAAGTACATTTAAAAGTTATGTTTACACTATGCTGGAGTCTATTAAATGTGCAACAGCATGAAGTCTAAAAAGTCTAAAAATATATATATACATACTTTAATTTAAAATATTGTAAAAAAAAGTCTAACAATCATCTGAACCTCCAAAAAATGGTAATTTTAATGCTGGTTGAGATTGTTGTCTTGATTTTGTTGACTACTGACTCATCAGCACGATGATTGCTGAAGGATGGAGTACCTGTGACAATTTCTTAAAACAAGACAACAATGAAATTTGCTACATCAATTGACTCTTCCTTTCATGAAATATTTGTCTATAGCATGCAAGGTGTTTGATAGCATTTACCCACAGCAGAACTTCTTTCAGAACTGGAGTCCATCCTCTGGAAACCTGCTACTGCTTCTAAATCATTTGTTGTCATTTCAACAATTTTCACTGCATCTTGTTCAGAAGTAGATTCCATCTCAAGAAACAACTTTCTTTGTTCATCCATAAGACACGACTCCTCATCTGTTCATGTTTGATCATGAGATAGGACCAATTGAGTCACATTCTTCAGGCTCAACTTTTAATTCTAGTTCTCTTACTATTTTAACTATATCTGTAGTTACTGCCTTCACTGAGGTCTTAATCCCTTCAGCCATTCATGAGAATTGAAATCAACTTCTTCCAAACCTCTGTTGATGTTGATAGTTTGACCTACTCCCATGAATCAGAAATGTTTTAATGGCATCTAGAATGGTGGTTCTTTTCTAGAAGGTATTCAATTTACTTTTCCCAGATCCATCAGAGAAATCACTATCTATGGCAGCTATAGCCTTACAGAATGTATTTCTTAAATAATAAGGCTTAAAGGTCAAAATTAATCCTTGATCCATGAGCTGAAAAATTGATGTTGTGTCAATAGTATTGGAAACATGAATCCCCTTAAACATCTCTATCAGAGTTCTTATCAAAGAGCAGTAATATTTTGAAAGGAATCTTTTTTTTTTCTCACAAGTAGGTCTCAGCAGTAGGCTTAAAATATTCAGTAAACCATTCTCTAAATAGATATGCTATCATCTAGACTTTGCTGCTCCATTTGTGGAGCATAGAGTAGATTTAGCATAACTATTTTTAAGTGTGCTTTTTATTATCTTTTTTATTTCAATAGTTTTTGGTGTTCAGGTGGCTTTTAGTTACATGGATGTACAGGGGTACATCCATGGTACAGGTGGATTTCAGTTACATGAATGTACAGGGGTACAACCTTTTGGGGTACAGGTTACTTTTAGTTACATGGATGAGTTCTTCAGTGGTGAATTCTGAGATTTTAGTGCACCCATCACCCAAGCAGTATACACTTACCCAATACGTAGTCTTTTATCTCCCACCCCTCTCCCCGTAAAGTCCCCAAAGTCCATTATGTCACTCAGTATGTTTTTACACCCTCGTAGCTTAGTTCTTACTTATAAGTGAGAACAGTATATGCAGTATTTGGTTTTCCATTCCTGAGTTACTTCACTTAGAATAATGGCCTCCAGCTCGTTCAAGTTGCTGCAAAAGATACTATTTTGTTCCTTTTTATGGCTCAGTAGTATTCCAAGTATATATACAGCACATTTTCTTTATCCACTTGTTGGTCGATAGGCACTTAAGTTTGTTCCATATGTTTGCAATTGCAAATTGTGCTGCTGTAAACATGCATGTGTATGTTGCTTTTTTACATAATGACTTTTTTGGGGGTAGATACCTAGGACTGGGATTGCTGGATCAAATGGTAGACCTACTTTTAAGTATTTAAGATCTTAGATTTAAGTCTTTGATTCAAGTTGAGTTGATTTTTTTATAAGGAGAGAGATGAGGATTCAGTTTCATTCTTCTACATGTAGTTTTCCAGTTTCCCCAGCACAATTTATTGAATAGACTGTCTTTTCCCCAATTTATGTTTTTGTATGCTTTATAGAAGATTTTGTGGCTGTAAGTATTAGGCTTTATTTATGGGTTGTCTATTATGTTCCATTGGTCTATGCGCCTATTTTCATACCAGTACCATGATGTGTTTGTAACCATAGCCTGGTAGTATAATTTGAAGTCAGTTTTGACTAAAATTCAACATAATTATTAAGAGCCCTATAAATTTTTGAATGGTAAATGAGCATTAGTTTCAACTTAAAGTCACCAGTTGAATTAGACCTTACCAAAAGAGTCAGCCTGTTGTTGAAGCTTTGAATCAGGCATTGACTTATCCTTTCTAGTGAAGAAAGTCCTAAGTGGCATTTTCCTCCAATATAAGGCTGTTTCATCTATATTGAAAACCTGCTGTTGAGTGTAGCCACCTTAACCCATTATTTTAGCTAGTCCTTCTGGATAACTTGCTGTAGCTTCTCCAACAGCACGCTGCTTCTGCTTGCACTTTTATGTTTTGGAGACAGCTTTTTACCATAAACCTCATGAACAAACCTCTGCTGGCTTTCAACTTTTCTTCTGCAGCTTCCTCACTTTTGTTAAGCCTTCACTGAATTGAAGGGGGGCAGGGTTAGAGCCTTGCTCTGGATTAGGTTTTCGCTTAAGGGAATGTTGTGGCTGATTTTATCCTCTATCTAGACCACTGAAACTTTCCCCCTATCAGCAATAAGGCTGTTACTCTTTCTTATCATTCATATATTCATGAAGTGGAACTTCTAATTTCCTTCAAGAACATTTCCTTTGCATTCACAGCTTAGCTAAATCTTGGTGCAAGAGGCCTAGCTTTCAGCCTATCTCAGGTGTTGACATGCTTTCCTCACTAAACTTAATCATTTCTACCTTTTGATTTAAAGTGGGTGAGTCTCTCTATCACTTGAACACTTAGAGATTATTGTAAGGTTATTAATTGACCTGATTTCAATATTTTTGTGTCTCAGGTAATAGGGTAGCCTGAGGTAAGGACAAGAGACGGTTGAATGGCTGGTGAGTGGAGCAGTCAGAACATACACATTTATTAATTAAGTTTACCATCTTATAAAGATGCAGTTCCTGGCACCCCCAAAAATTACAATAATAACATCAAAGATCACTGATCACAGATCATCGTAACAGATATAATACTAAAAAGGTAAGAAATATTGCAAGAATTAACAACATGTGACATAAAGTGAGCACATGCTATTAGAAAAATGGCACTTATTGAATTGCTAGGTGCAGGCTTGCCACAAACCTTCAATTTGTAAAAACTGCAATATCTATGAAGCACAATAAAATGAAGCTCAATAAAATAAAGTACGCCTGTACTCAAAAGACCTTTCATAATTATGTTTTTGTTTATTTATAAGCAATATTTATATTTATAAGCAATATTCCTTTTTTATAACCTTTATTTATTTGTATATAAACCCTTATTTATATATAAATATTCTTTATTGATGAATATTTATAATGAATATTCCTTATTTAAAACTTTTTTTGTAGTTAAAGGCATTATATTTTTTTGAATAAAGGACCAGTGATTTCGTTCCTCCTAGCAAGAATGCATGTATTTCTGGGTCAGCTCTTTGATATAAGTACCATAGAGTTCAGAGTAATCATGAACTTTGTATTTTTGGGTTTCAAATGTAATACTGAAATAGATCAAAGGTAAATTATTATGAAAATTTATGCTATCGAATACATTTTATTTTTCTTAAATTCATTTATAGTAACACCTGTTATTAATAGACATTGTTCAGATAGTAAATAATATGATAAGGAGTGAGGAGAGGAAAAAGAAGAGAAAGAAGAGTATAGCAAGAAAACAAAGGAGGAGAAGAGCAAAAGTAATAAATGTAATGTGGCTGACGAATTAATTCTCCTGACTGTAGAGGCCACCATATAACAGAAATTGTAAGTTATTCCAACAAATCGATATCACTAAAGCTTTAACAAGAAGGTCTGTTAACAAAAGAAATTATAGGGAGGCTTACTTTAATTAGCCAGAAATAATTGCCAACGGAAGAACTAATGACACTTTTGCTGCATTTGAATCATCTAAACTCTCAAGTTAATTTAGCTGACTCAGTAAAAATGCAGTCAGAGTTACTACTTGACATATTCTACATGAAATAATACTTTGAATTTTAGCCTTTAATAAACTGCTTTTGACATTGTATGACATTCACTAGCCAGCAATTACGGGAAAAATGTCTTTTTTAGGTTGGGCCTCTGCAACAAGAAAGTTTTGAAGAAAGTTTTGATGGGAAAAGAGTAAACTTTCTACTAATTCAAAGATAAGGAGCATTGAACTACCTTCCTGAAGTATGAGATGTATACCTAGTAGAACAGAGAAGTTTGCTTTTCATTGTGGACATCCATCCCTTGTCAACCTTTATATTTACTGGACTTAATCTTTTTCCTATGAAAACTGCAATATAGCATTAAGATCCTGCTGCTGTAGTAATTCTTGAAAATGTATAAAAGTAGGACGTAAAATGATATGTGCTGGGCTGCTAGGACATGTTAAAGTTGGTTAGAAAAGATGAGACCAGAGATAGAAAGTTCTGTTGATTTTGAAGACAAGGGATACTTTAAAGTAGAAAATACAGAAACAGGTAAAGCAATAATGTGACCTTCCCACAAAGCTACCTTGAACACTCTCCCAGCAGGCAGCAGACAGTGGGTTCTTTTTCAGAGGGTGGGGGTGGATTTTTTTATTATTTTTAGAAAAATAAGCTTATTTAGCTTATGATTGTAAAGACTGGGAAGTCCAAGAGCATGGGCCTGGCATCTAGGAAGAGCCTTCATGCTGAGTCATAACATGGTAGAGGACATCATGTGGTGACAGGGCAAGAGCATGCCAACTCAGGACACTTCCTGTTATATTATTGCCAGGAAAACTTATTAACTTCAGTATTCATAGTTGTTAAAACTTGCACATAAATTCTTTTATCTGTAAAACTCAGGAATTCTGTTAACTTGATTTTTTTAGTCTCCTTTTTCTCATGTTAATATTGGGTTCTGCTGGACAATTATATATGTATTTGAAGGGTTTTAAATCATCAACTTGGATAATTATAGCTTTTTAAAAAATACTAGATTATTTCTCCGATTTTTCTTTCTTTTAGCTTTTATTTAGGGTTCAGGGGTACATGTGCAGGTTTGTTATGTAGGGAAACTGATGTCTTGTGGGTTTCATTTACAGATTATTTCATCTCCCAGGTAGTAAGTGTAGTGTCCAATAGGTATTTTTTCTGATCCTCTCCCTCCTCCCACCATTCACCCTCAAGTAGGCCCCAGGGTCTGTTGTTCTCCTCTTTGTGCCCATATGTTTTCACTGCTTAGCTCCCTCTTATAAGTGAGAACATGCAATATTTAGCTTTCCATTCCTGCATTAGTTTGCTTAGGATAATGGCCTCTAGCTCTATCCATGTTTTTGCAAAGGACATAACCTCATTTTGCACAACTGCAACCATCCGGTCTTGAACAAAACTGACACACACAAAAAAAGAGCAATGGGGAAAGATTCTCTATACAATAAATGCTGCTGGGATAACTGGCTAGCCATATGCAGAAGATTGAAGCTGGATCCCTTCCTTACACCATATATAAAAATAAACTTAAGATTGATTAAAGACTTAAATGTAAAACCTAAAACTATAAAAAAACTCTGGAAGATAATGAAGGAAATATTATTCTGGATATAGTAAGTGGCAAAGATTTCATTACAAAGATATCAAAAGCAATTGCAACAAAAGCAAAAATGGACAAATGGGATCTAATTGAACTAAAGAGTTTCTGCACAGTGAAAGACACTATCAACAGATTAAACAACCTAAAGAATGGGAGAAAATATTTAAAAACTATACATCTGACAAAGGTCTAATATCCACAGTCCATAAAGAACTGAAACAAATTTGTAAGCAAAACACAAACCCATCAAAATGTGGGTAAAAGACGTGAACAGACACTTCTCAAAACAAGACATACATGCAGTCAACAAGCATATGAAAATGCTCAACATCACTAATTATTACAGAAATGCAAATTAAAACCACAATTAGATACCATCTCACATCAGTAAGAATGGCTACTAGTAAAAAGCCAAAAAATAATACATTCTGGCAAGGTTGCAGGGAAAACGGAATGCTTTATGCACTGTAGATGGGAGTGTAAATTAGTTCAGCCATTGTGGAAAGCTTTGTGAGGATTCTTCAAGAACTCTAAATAGTATTACTATTTGACCCAGTGATCCCATTGTTGGGTATATACCCAAAAGAAAATAAATCATTCTATCATAAACCCACATAGACATGTATGTTCATTGTAGCACTATTCATAATAGCAAGGACATGGAATCCACCTAAATGCCCATCAACAATATACTCAATAAAGAAAATGTGCTACATAGACACCATGGAATACTATGCTGCCAGAAAAAGGCAATCTTAACATGAACTTCTTACACTGCAACTCCCTTTCACCAGAACAACTTCCAAGATAAGTGGAAGCTGTCATGCCTTTTAAAGGCTAAAAATGATATAACTTCATGGTTTTAGAAATGACCATAACCTCGTATCTTTAAAATTTTTGTAGTCAAAGCAGTCACAAACCATCTCAGTTTCAAGGAAGTGGAAGAACAAACTTCATCTTTCAAGTGAGAGAACGGAATGTAGATATTGAGAAGAAAGGCAGCAATAGTGACCATCTTAGAGATAAGCTACCCAAAGTACCAAAGACGCTGCATTTTAAAAATGAGGAAATGAAAATCAAGGGCTTTATATAATTTTCTCAAGGTAAAAGCTAGACTTAAAAGTCTCACTTCAGAGCCCATATTTTTAACCATAATGTCTTCCCATCTCTGTATAAACAACAGAGGAGTGAACTGTCAAACCAATAAGATAACCTCTAACTTTTTTTTCAAAAACAGAGTATAATTATGGTAATAATTGACAATCATTTAAAATCTATTTATTCACATATTTAGCTATGAAATCACGCTATAATTTTTAATATCTATTTCAAATCCACTTATTTAGCTACAGAACTAGGGTAGTGGCAAAGATAATTTGTAATATTTTTATTGAACTTTGAAACACATAATGACTTATTTTGGGTAATAGATATTACAATTATTTATTTTAAACGTTATGCACAAATGTCATCTGTTCAGTGGGGTCAATAAATGTCTTCCTATAGTAGGAAAGACAGACATATCTAATTTAATTTCAGCATCCCAAAGACCTGTACATATAAACCACTGGACAACGTATCAACTATCCACTGGATACATCACTTTGTATAGGCCACAGAGACTTCCGTTTCAATATATTAGGTTGGAACAAAACTAATTGTGGTATTTTTTTCCATTAAAAGTAATTCAAAACCCGCAATTACTTTTGCACCAGCCTATATCTTCAATCTACTTGTTTATTCTCCAAGAATAACACTAGTTCGGCCGGGCGCGGTGGCTCACGCTTGTAATCCCAGCACTTTGGGAGGCCGAGGCAGGCAGATCACGAGGTCAGGAGATCGAGACCACGATGAAAGCCCGTCTCTACTAAAAATACAAAAAAAAAAAAAA
>NW_026652277.1:120623594-120627644 GCF_009828535.3 Hylobates moloch | reverse complement strand
TCTTCAACTTATAACACTGATCCATTCTTTACCTCTTTCACTTAGCTACTTCTACATCTTAAACAACTATGAGTCCTAACGATTCTAAAGTTTTTATTTAAGGTTTGTGTTTCATCTCTTATTAGTTCATACCTTAGTGAATCCCTTCATCATATTTTGTAAGAGTCACTGAAAAAGACTTAATTCTTGTCTCTCATTTCTATTTTTGCTGTATTTTAATCTGTTCATATTGTCAGAGTGATAATTCAAAATAGCAAATGTGATTATTTCACTTCCTAGGTTAAAAATATGTATTGTCTCTTCAGATTTTTCACATTAAATAATAAGTTTCTTAAAATGTCTTAAAGGTTTTTAGTTGGCTGCTTCAAAATTACGTATCACCCCCACAGACTACTCTGTAATTTTAATATACATGCTGTCTATATAAAAAATATTTGAATTTCCCGTTAAGTTCTCCTGTGCCCCAAGTTGAACTGATCTTCAATCCATGGCACCTGTCGTCATCTGTTTGTTGTGAAATCATTTATTTTATCTTGTTTCAGTTGTGTTTACTTCATCCTCCATGTTTAATTGCCTCTTAATCTCAAAACATTAGGTACCCAGTTTTAATATATTTACAGGTTCAATATCCCTAATTAGAAAAACAGAAACCTGAAATGCTCCAAAATATAAAATTGTTTGAACACTGGGATGACACTTAAAGGAAATGTTCATTAGAGCATTTCAGGTTTTGGATTTTTGGATTAGGGATGCTGAAGTGGATATAATGCAAATATTCTAAAATCAGAAAAAATCTGAAATCCCAAACAATTTTAGCCCCAAGCATTTTGGATAAGGGATCCTTAACCTTTAATTTATATGTGTCTAATTATCGCTATAAGATTTTACCAAATATTTGACCATTTGCAGATTTTACAAAAGAGAAACAATCTAGGTATTGCTTTATTTCAGAAACTTTCCAGCTGAGTAAAGTTGTGATCTGATAGTTCTGTGAATATTATGTTACAAATCAGGATATTGTTCCTTTTGTTCTGTTTTTACAAACAATTGAGTAAGTTCAATAAACAAGTCTTGTTTGCTTTCCTTAGCAGTAAAGCAATTAAGATATGTCCTCTTTCCCATGAGTATGAACATGTTGCATTACAAAACTAGTCAGCATCGGGGTAGAAAGAAATAGTGACACAGGTTTCACCTGCCATAAAATGAAATGCTCTTTGGGGACAAAATAAAGCTGTAAAGTATTGCAATGCAGCACAATGGAATTGTAACAATGCCAAACTGAACAATACTTGTTTTCCTTCAGCATTTATAGGCTGAAAGTGCTTTCAAAAATTCAAAGCAGTGATGTTGGGAAGACATACTTGAAACACATTTAAAATGCAATTATTAGTTTTATACAAATTATTAGTTTGTTTTTAAAATCCTTTTTATTATTTTTAAAAGGTTTCTGAGTACATAGTAGGTGTTATCTTTATGGGGTACAAAAGATGTTTTGATACAGGCATGCAATGTGAAATAAGCACATCATGGAGAATGGGGTGCCCATCCCCTCAAGAATTTACCCTTTGAGTTACAAATAAACCAATTACGTTTTTTAAAGTTATTTAATAAAGCATTTCAAAATCTTAGCATAATTGTCTACACATAACTTTTTTTATACAATATTAAAATAAGTTCAAATTACTGTCATTTTGTCCTATTTGGAAAATATTCAGGATAAATGATTTATTCTCTAGCATTGTATTTGCCTTCTTTTCAGTTTTCTGCCTGTGGAAAAGTGAATGTTTTTATAGGAAAAAAAAAAGGTTGCCTTCAAATGTTTATTCGTACACACATAACTAAAGTTTAGAATTAAAAATCTTCATTTTATAACTTTGATTTTCAAAAGTAGCATTGTAAATACTAGTAAATATCAAAATGGAACATTTTCATAAGCCTAAATGTATTATGTTCTTATAAATTCAGGTATGATTTTGTATTAGAATAATTATATTTAGAAGATATTCTTAATAGAAAAGTATATAGTTTGGTTAACTAAGTGATCCTCTTATTCAAAAGGTTGGAATGTCTGAGATCAAGAAAGATTGTTTTATTATTAAAACAAAAATACAAAACAGAAATCTGATTATAGGGGTTAAAAATGCTTTGACGAGAGTAAATAACAAATTGAATCCTGTACAAAATAGATATATTGAATGAGAGTATTAGCACAAGAAATCCTTTCAGAACACAAGTATGAGTTTCAGAAGAAGATGATAAGTGAAAGGTTAGACACAGGGGAATGGGTAAAAGAAATTCAGTACAAGTGTAATGGAGATACAAAAATAAGTGCAGAGCAGAAGAATAAGAAACAACAACACAAAAATAATAATGAAAAGTAAAGCCAACCTAATCCCCTGTCCCTACATGTACCAATACTGAGAACAAACATATTTTCCTGTCCCTAGGTTAAACAATTCTTTTAACAGGCATGCTTTCCTGTCTCTGTATTGAATAACCTTATGCCAGGTAAAAGTATTTGCTCCAGGAAGTAGTTGGTACTGGAAAATATGACTATAAAACACCAGGAATGCACATATCCCAAATCTAACAGCTAACTCTTCAAGTCTCCTTTCAAAACTCTTATTTTGTGGTATCTCCTTATGAAAAGCTATTGCATCATAAACTCTGCCTAATTCCAACTACTAATAGTTTTCCACTGTTTAAGACCTACCTTAGAGCAGCAGATAACTTGGAACATGATTACACTTATAATACAATTATACTAATTATATTAGTCCATTTTCACACTGCTATAAGGAAGTGTCAGAGACTACATAACTAAAAAAGGAAAGGGGTTTAGTTGACTCACAGTTCAGCATGGATGAGGAGGCCACAGGAAACTTAATAATCATGGCAGAAGGGGAAGGGGAAGCAAGGTACCTTCTTCACAAGGCAGCAGGAAGGAGAATTAACACAGGAGTAACTACCAAACACTTCATAAACCATCAGATCTTGTAAATTTGTTTGAGTTATTTGTAGGTTCTGGATATTAGCCCTTTGTCAGATGAGTAGATTGCAAAAATTTTTTTCCCATTCTGTAGGTTGCCTGTTTACTCTCGTGGTAGTTTCTTTTGCTGTGCAGAAGATCTTTAGTTTAATTAGATCCCATTTGTCAATTTTGGCTTTTGTTGCCATTGCTTTTGGTGTTTTAGACATGAAGTCCTTGCCCATGCCTATGTCCTGAATGGTATTGCCTAGGTTTTCTTCTAGGGTTTTTATGGTTTTAGGTCTAACATTTAAGTCTTTAATCCATCTTGAATTAATTTTTGTATAAGGTGTAAGGAAGGGATCCAGTTTCAGCTTTCTCCATATGGCTAGCCAGTTTTCCCAGCACCATTTATTAAATAGGGAATCTATCAAAAAGTGGGCCAAGGATATGAACAGACACTTCTCAAAAGAAGACATTTACGCAGCCAACAGACACATGAAAAAATGCTCATCATCACTGGCCATCAGAGAAATGCAAATCAAAACCACAATGAGATATCATCTCACACCAGTTAGAATGGCGATCATTAAAAAGTCAGGAAACAACAGGTGCTGGAGAGGATGTGGAGAAATAGGAACACTTTTACAGTATTGGTGGGAGTGTAAACTAGCTCAACCATTGTGGAAGACAGTGTGGCGATTCCTCAAGGATCTAGAACTAGAAATACCATTTGACCCAGTAATCCCATTACTGGGTATATACTCAAAGGATTATAAATCATGCTGCTATAAAGACACATGCACAGGTATGTTCACTGCAGCACTATTCACAATAGCAAAGACGTGGAACCAACCCAAATGTCCATCAATGATAGACTGGATTAAGAAAATGTGGCACATATACACCATGGAATACTATGCAGCCATAAAAAATGATGAGTTCATGTCCTTTGTAGGGACATGGATGAAGCTGGAAACCATCATTCTCAGCAAACTATTGCAAGGACTAAAAACCAAACACCGCATGTTCTCACTCATAGGTGGGAATTGAACAATGAGAACACTTGGACATAGGAAGGG
>NW_026652277.1:120490015-120623194 GCF_009828535.3 Hylobates moloch | reverse complement strand
GTGGGAATTATGAGGATAGTGGGGATTACAATTCAAGATGAGATTTTGGGTGGGAACACAGCCAAACCACATCAATATGAAGAGCAAGAATTAAAATTAATTTTTATATTTAAAATGCTTTCTAACTTAATATTTATTTCTGGAAATTATATTTTATATATATAATATCCATTCAATAAAAATTTTATTATATACTCTTCACATAATGTTGTAAGGTATTGTAAGGTTCAAATATGAATAATTACCACTATCAAGGAAGCTTAACATTTAATATTCCTCTTCTTTTCTTTCTTTTTCTTTTTTTTTTTTTTTTTTTTGAGACAAGGTCTTGTTCTGTCTCCCAAGCTGGAGGGCAGTGTGGCAGGATGACAGCTCATTGCAGTCTTGACCTTGTGAACTCCTGTGATCCTCCTACCTCAGCCCCCTGATTATCTTTGACTGCAGGCACATGTCACTATGACTGGCTAATTCTTATACTTTTTATAGAGACAGGGTTTTACTGTGTTGCCCAGGCTGGTCTTGAACCCCTGGACGTCCCAAAGTGCTGGGATTACAGGTGTGAGCCACCATACCTTGCCTGTAATGTTACTTCTTATTTCAAAAATCTGGAGACCTTTGCTCCCTTGCCTCAGTAATCTCTACTGCTAAATCAACTGCTACTAAAAGAAGGTATACATTTTCAAGTAGGGATGAGGCTGAATATCCTAGGAAACACAGCTGTTAATTTAATTTATCTTTATGATGTAATTAAATCTTAGAGATTTACAGGATTTCTTACCTATATATAAAAACATGTCTCCCTTCCCCGCACCAAAGACTCTCTCTCTCTCTTTAAAATATATATATATATATATATGGGGTTCTCACTATGTTGCCCAGGCTGGTCTCCATTCCTGGCCTTAAGTGATCCCTCCACCTTGGCCTCCCAAAGTGCTAGGATTGTAAGCTTAAGCCACTGTGCCTGGCAAAAATTCTCTATTTGTATCAAAAAAGTATAGAAATGTCCCACTGCTCATTAGTTTTCATGGTGTTTTGTCCTCTATTTACAACAGGAAACTTGATGCCCAAAGGTGCTATGTGCATACTCTTGTAATTTGACACTTGTCTTCTTACTCTGTGACAAGAGCAAGTCAGTCTGCTGACTCTCAGCGTTTATTCTTACAAGTTGAGAAAATCTCTCTATAATAGGACAGGACAGCTGTCAGCTCTCATGCAGTTTAACTTTCTAAGCTCACCTGTTTCTTTTAAATATAACATATTTTTGAAGAGGTATATACATTTTGATCATCAGTACAGCAGAAATTTCTCTACAATTTATTTTATAACATTGCAAATTTGTTAGCTGGCATTCCCATGGACAAAAAGTTAATATTATAATATTATCCTAGTTAATCACCATAACTCCATCAAACATTATGTAAACTATAACAGTATACTAGGCAAATTCTGTGCCTCTATGCAAAAGACATAAAGATATTTTCCCACTTTGAAGAAATTTTCAAATTATATAATAAGAAAAATAATGGGAAGGAACAATATTAAGCAACAGCTGATCATTGCTAACAAGGGCAGAGAAGCAAAGTCTACAGGGAATCAAAGCAAAGCCAAAAGGAAGAATAGTAGAAGGTGAAGCTGGATTTCTACTAAATGAAGAAAGAGCTTGAGCTACATGTAGAGGAGAAAAGAAACATTGCAGGAGGTGTGAAAAAATAAACTAATGTTCTGGGTCATAGTAAAAAAAATAAGGCTACTATTCATTTATTTAATTATAGGGAAAACAATATGCCTTCCAAACCAAGATTCATTTGAAAGTTAAAGGAGGTGCTAAGAATTGAAAATGATATATTATTTTAAAATTGTTTATTTATTTTCCCACAAATGGATTTTATTCTAATGTTGGACTTATTTAAAAGCTTGTATAATTAAAATTATTTTGAAAAATAAACTTCCTTGAAAATGGAATGTGTTAGAACAAAATTTAAATATTTTTATTGTTATTCTCTAAGTATGAAAAATTAACATGAATAGAATTATTACTCTTGGTTTCTGTTTATATACTTAACCGGTTTCTTAGGTTTACATGTCCCTAATACCTATTCACTGATGTATTTCTGAGGATGGTTCTTTCCCATGTGGAATAATGTTTTCATATAATAATTTGCAATATTATTCAAAATTGCATTTTATGGTTTATAACTTTGAAACAATTGATGCTGTCTATTGACTCTCCTCTGAGAGCAACAATAGTATTTTGATAATTTTTTTTGGTGTACAGTTCTATGAATTTTAACACTTTCATAGATCATGTGTAACTGTACAACAACCAGTGTGCAGAACGGATTCATTACCACAAAGCATTACCTCATGATATCCTTTTCTTTAGTCGCAGAGTCCTTCTACCACTAGTCTCTGGAAACTATTGATGGCATCTGTCACTATAGATTTGTCTTCTTGAGAATATCGTATAAATGGGCTCAACTGGTATGTGAACTTCTGAGACTGGCTTCTTTCACTTGTGTAATGTTTTTGAGATTTATCCAAGCTGAAGATAATCTGGGTTGTTTTTAGTTTTGTGAAATTATGTGAACACTTGTGTATAGATTTTTATTTGAAAATAAGTGTTGCTTTCTTTGGAACAAACACAGGAGTCTGATTACTGAGCCGTATAGTAAGTATGCAATTATCTTCATAAGAAACTGCCAAACTATTTTAGAGTAGTCAGACAATATGCCATAACAATAGTCAATTCATGAGAGTTCCAGTTGCACTGCCTCCTTGCTATCACTTGAAATTGTCAATAAATTTCAATTTATTCATTCTAAAAAGCATTACAGTGATATCTCATTACAGCTTTTAATTTGCGTTTTCCTACTCACTAGTAATGTTGAACATATTTTAATGTTCTTTTAAACTTTTATATATCCTTTTGATGAAGTGTCTGTTCAAGTCTTGCACTCGTTTATTTTTTTAATTGGGGTATTTGTTTTCTTTCTGTCAAATATTGAGAGTTATTTATATATTCTGAATACAAGCATTTTGTCAGATATGCGATTGGCAAATATTCCCACTTTGTAGCTTACTGTTACGTTTAAGCACTTTGTCTAACATCAGGTAACAAAATATTTTTCTCCTTTTTCCATTCAACGATTTATAATTTTACATTTAAATTTATCATTTCTTTTGACTTATTATATAAGATATGAGGTTGAGTTTCATTATTAGCTTGTGGACATCCAATTGTCCAGCATCAATTTTTGAAAAGATATTCTTTATTCATTGAATTTACCTCTTTGTCAAAAATCGATTAGCCATATATGTAGTCTATTCTGGATTCTTTATTTTGTTTGTCAATAACAACTTCAAAACAGTTTATATTACATGATAACTATATTTCTAGAAATACTGGGATCCCTTAATAATCTACTATGTATTAAACTGTAGAAAATGTCACATAACCCTAGTGTTTAATCTGAGCTGTTCTGCTTAACAGAAAGACTATGACTTTATAAAAGTTACATAAAAGATTAGCCTCTGTCTTCTCATCTGTAAAACTGACATAAATTATCTAAATTATAAGGGTAAAAATGGTATTAAATGACTGCTTATTTAAAGTAAATAGCTCTTAATATATTTTCTTAATAAATGTTATTTCTTTTTACTATTTAGCTCTTTATTCAGTCTACGAATATGCATTTGCCTAGCTTTCTTGAATTTTATTTTAATCACATAACTCTAAAAATATACAAAGCATAAGAAAAGCAATAAACTAACCTCAACATAATTAATATGATTTTCTACTTAATTGCAGAAAAACAAAACAATTAATATAAAGATAACATAGTTACAATAAAATGTACCTTCCTGTGGTATGAAGCTTTCAGAGAAGATTACTATTTTCCTATCGTGACCTTGAGCTAGAGATAAAAACAAAAGAGAACGTATCATGCAGCTCAGTACCCTTTAGATTTAGTGCACAGAGAACTAATCCATCTGTTTATGGTTCCTTCTTTTTTGTCCCTAGATAACACTTAGTTAAAAGACACATGTTTCAACCTTCAAGATAAATTATCCTTTCAATTCTTAATGGTTGTAAGTGATAAAATCCAAGAGCAAATCAGTGTGTGCATTAAAACTAGTGACATCTATGCCTTTGGCTTGCTGAGTGATTATACTAATATTTAAAGGTTAAATGGTTATTTATACGTTTATACATAGTTGGAGTTTATGAAAATAGTTGTCATTGCTCTCAACATTTAGGTGCTATATAGGCATAAGTAGGTAGATGAGGCAGGAGAATGGTTCCAATGATAAATAAAAATAAATAAATGTGCTAGGCTAAAAGAATTCAATGTCTATATTCAATGTAGTAGTCATCTTAATAAAACAGGAAAGTTGGAGAGGGAGAATTGATTTCATGGAATACGTTTCTTCCATCTGCACCATTTTAATGCACATCTGGGTGAAATCCCAGAGGTAACCTCAATGAATATGCTTTGGAATATTTTTTCGTAAGAACTCAAATGATGTTCTGGTAATTTAATTTTGTGCCCTTTGTTTTAACATCACAGTAAAAATTTTCACCTTTTAATATTTCTATAATTGTTCTCAGAACCTAGGTTTTGGGACTTTTGTTATATAGCAGTAAGTCAGCGTTCATGAGAGCATTTTAGCTGGGATGGCTATAGGCAAACATAAATAAGAATTCTCCCTTTCTCTCTCTCTCTCTCTCTCTCTCCTCTCTCTTACTATTCCAATAGGCTTGTTTGAGGCTTCTATTCCCATCAATGAAGTCAGCACACAACAAGAACTTGACATGGTTAAATGCTGTGATTTTCATAATATATTTTACAAATTTTGTTTTATGTCATATGTACTTATGTTGCTAGGCATTATTCTAAGTAAATTATACATATTTCTTTTATGTCCTTCAACTGTTACTAAAAAATCAATCATACAAAAAAATACTCAAAAAAATGAAAATGGTGGTCACCACTAGCTGTATCTCTTTATGGTTTCTCAGAAGACAATGCAGCTCCTCCATAAGAACTCATGTGACTACACGGAACCCTCACACTCAGAACATCCAGAAGGTAGAAAAAATACAATCAGATTACCTCTAACTAAACAAAACGAATAAAAAAGATAAGCCAAATATTAGTGAAGCTATTTCTCACACTCCCTGGTCTCACTTCTGTGAAAGCAATGCCTTCCAGGTAAATTTTGCCGAAGAGAAGAAAGAACAAGCACCAAGACTTATCTATAGTCACTGCCAGCAAGAAAAATTCCACCGTGAGTGTAAAATTAAAGAAATGTGGTTGTTCAGAGGACTAAACACAGAAAGGAATTAAAAGAGGGCACAGTTCTTCGTGCTAAGCTTTGAGAGGCATCATTGCTGGAGAAGAGAAAGGTAAAATAAAATGAGAGACTTTTTTAACATTCAGTAACTATGGCAATGGAAGAAAAAGTGGGAAATTGAGGGCTCTGCAAAAAAAAAAAGAAGGCAAATAAAGAAATAGATAAATAATGGCAAAATTATCAAAGCTCACAAATCCCTTCTCCAATCACCAAAAATAAGCATAAAAAGAAACATACAATGAGTGATTTAATAGTGATTAAAATCCCAAAGAAAATTGTACTCAATAGTGTTCATATCACTTCAAGAAAATAATGCATCAATACCATTAGGCATTTATTCCAGGAATGAAAGCTTGGTTTAATATCAGGGAATCTATTAATATAATATACCATTAATATGTTGAAGAAAAAACATTATATGCTTATCTCCAAAGCTGATTAAGAATCCTTTGGCAAAAATAAATGACTACTCCTCTTAAAAATATAGCTAAGCAAATGCCTAGATAGATACTTCCTTAACATGATAAAAACAAATACATTACTTATAAAGCTAGTATTCTGCTTAATGTGGAAATACTAGTATTGCCACTAACATCAGGCAAAAATAAATATGACTAAAACCTCTACTATTGAACACTATGCTAGATATATCTATCTGCAACAGAAACAAATAATTGCTACAATTTGGAAAATTAGATGTACAATCATTTCTGTTTGTCCATGACAGGATAGTATATCTAGAATCTGCCTAGAATCAATAACAAATTTGACTCAACAATAAAATAATCCACTAAAGCAGCAGAAGACGATTTATACAAAAAATCAAGAAGCTTTTTAAGAAAAAAAAGAAAAAAAGAAAAAAAATGTTTACTTTTTCACTTAAAGGAAGCATTTCATGGCTTCTCTTTGACATAACCATAGATATAAAACAACTAGTTCAAAGACATAATGATAGAAACAGAAATTGTTTATAAAGATAACTTTAAAAGATCTCTGAAAGACACGTATTATGTTTGAACAAATGGAAATAAATATTTTATTATTTAATAATATGACTTACCATCACAAAGGTGACTCTTCTTCCTAAGTAACTTTATGAATTCATTAGAATGTCAATAAAATATCTATAAACTTTTAGGGATATAGAAAAGCTTATTACAATTATGTAAGAATAACTAGGATAACTGAAATCATGCATGTGAACACTTTATTAAACACTCTCTAAATCCACTCTATTTAAAACAGTATGAGTGCAAAATCAAAAACAGACCAGTGAAATAAAATAGAAAATCCAGAAATACATGTAAGCTATCCAGTACATGTAATGTATTATAAAGATGACCTGTGAAGTTACTAGAGTGTAGACAGGTATTTTAATAAATGGTGTTGGGATGGTTTCATAGCCCACTGAAAAAGATAACATGCATTATAGTGCACAATAAACTCCAAACATTTAAGATATCTAACAAAACAGGCTCATATAGAAGAAGAAGAAAAAAAAAAAAAAAACACTGGTGAAGTTTTATATATTCTAGGTGTCGGGAAAGAAATTCTAACTGACTCAAAACCTTGAAGGAATTTAAGGAATCATTTATATATTCAAATACATTTACACATTTTATGTAACAAAAAATCTAAACATAAAATAATTCTAAAGACAATGGAAAGTTGTAGAACATGTTTGCAACAAAAATCACAGTTAAAATGTGATACCTTTCATATATAAAAAAATTCAAAATTTAGGAAAAAAACCAAAAACCTGATAAAATTAGTTGACAACCAATAATAGACAATGTACAAAATTATATTGATTATTTAACTACTTAAAACATTCAACTTTACTAAGAATGAGAGAAATGAAAAGTAGAACTACAAAGAACTATCATTTATCAACTAATAGATCAGCAAAAACTGCCAAAGTTAATAAACTCTGTTGACAAGGCTATGGGAAAATAGGTTGTTAGGAATTTAAAATGGTATAACACAGGAGTGGGTGTGAACAAGATGGAAGAGATTGATGGAGGAGTGACATATCTTTTAGTATATCCTTATACACAGTTTTGAATATTAGAACCATATTAATATCAAAAACAAATAAAATAAGAAAAACTAAGTACTGAGAAAGAGTACAAACCAAAACATAAAAATGACATAAGCACTTTAAAAGGGAAAAAGACCTAATCAAAGTTTTAATCATAACACTTTCCTATATAGCCTCAGGCTGAAGACCAAAAATTGAGTTTAAGTAAACAGAAAAGTCTACTAAAATTTACTTTCACAGTGGTGTAGGCCAGCAATTACAAAAATTCTTTCTATGTATTTTGAAATTGAGCAGATGATTACTATATTGAGCATAATAGGAAGCTGGTTCTCATCGGTGAAAGAAAATTGGAATATTAAAAACAAGTTAGGCTAGAGTTAACCCTTTTATCCTGCATCAAGATATTAAAAACCTATTTGTGTGTATATATTTGTACATACACAGACACACACATACATATACATACATATGTGTATATACATATACGTGTATATATGTATACACGTATATGTATATACACATATGTGTGTGTGTGTGTATATATACAGTAGTCCTTTCTTATCTGCAGGGATATGGTCCAAGAACCCCTGTTGATGCTTGAAACTAAGGATAGTACTGAACCCTATTATCATCTATCAGAACATATTTCTGCTCATGTCTTTCATGCTCTAATGCCTTTCCAATCTTAACTAAGCACTTATCACACACTGTGGCCCTAATTTTTGCAGTTTGAAGAGCTACAGCAAAACTAGTGATATGGTTTGGCTATGTCCCCACCCAAATCTCACCTTTAGTTGTAATAATCCCCACATGTCAAGGATGGGGCCAGGTGGAGATAGTTGAATCATGGCGGCTATTTCCCTGATACTGTTTTTATGGTAGTGAATAAGTCTCACGAGATCTGATGGTTTTATAAACGGGAGTTCCCCTGCACAAGATCTCTTGCCTACCACCATGTAAGACATAACTTTGCTCCTCCTTCACCTTCTGCCATGATTGTGAGGCCTCCCCAGCCATGTGAAACTGTGGGTCCATTAAACCTCTTTTTCTTATAAATTGCCCAGTCTCGGGTATGTCTCTGTAAATTGCCCAGTCGGGTATGTGAGAACAGACTAATACAACTAGCATGAATTTTTTGTCCTTCTTCACAGTTTGGAGATTAGAAGATTCATTCTTACCATAGATTTCAGCACCTTCATCATAGTTTTTTCTTATTAAGAAAAAAAAGGTGTACTTTTTCACTTAAAGGAAGCATTTTATGGCTTCTCTTTGACATATTCAAATTTCCAACATCAGTACTCTTGCACTTTGTGGCCAGTATAAGCTAAAATAAGTATTACTTGAATGCAAGAACTGCAATACTGCCACAGTCGATCTAATAACAAAGATAGCAACTATGTGCCTAAGGAGTAGAGTAGCCAATTACCTGGTTAAAGTGAACAAAGGATGATTCACACCCTGGGCAGCAGGAGATTTCACCATGCTACTCAGTGAGTCACTTAAAATTTATAAATCGTCTATTTCTGAAATGTTCTACTTAATATTTTCAGACTGTGCTGGACCACAGATCACTGAAGTCACAGAAGGCAACCTGTGGAAAAGGGTATACTGTGTGTATGTGCACACATGGACCTCTTGCTGCCATGCAAAACTAAAACAGAGAAATACACGTAAAATGGCTTTAGGATATGTGACTATTAAATACATCTCTTGGCATATTGAATGTTTTAAACTGAAGGAATTTGAGAAAATGACTGAAGGAGAAAGTTCATTTTGACTTCCTCTCATCTCTTGCCTGAAGCAGTTCACAAAATCTAGGAAGACTTCTCTTACCTTCCGCTGAAGCAGGTCGTAGACTTTCATGTGACAGATGTCCTCCCCATACCTGGTGGAAACAGGAATCCTTATCACTGAAGACACAGGAACTCAGAAGAATATGATCAAATAAGCTTTGCTGAGTTCCCCCCCACCCCAGTTTATTAGCACTAGATTATATCCTTTTTGCCCTATTAGACTTTTCTACAACTGTGCAATTTCCACTAAACCTACTATAAAAAAACACTAAGGCTTAACTGTTTTTCAAGGTCTCCATTTTCTTATAAAGACTCCTGTGCCAGGTAAAACTGACATTAAATAAACTTGTATGCTTTTATCTTTTCAATATGTTTTTTGGTATAGGGACTTCAGCCATGAATCCAAAACGGGTAGAAGAAGATATATAATTGTTTTCTCTATACCTGTCAACAAGACAATACAACCAACTTGAAAGATCTCCCAATAGTCAAAACTTAGAAATTTTAACATCCAAAGAAATGATAGTAACAGGACTTTTGTGGAATTACGCAAGAAACTATGAGTGCATATTGACAAAAATGAATGTATAAATGAATAAATGAGAGAAAAGGGAATGCCCCGTCTTACGATATAACAGTATTTCACAGGACCAGATAGTAAAAAGGATAGAAAAGACTCCAGAGAGTATACTTGTGAAAAACATTCAACAAGGGCAAAAGATATAGCACAGCAAAACAAAGAGTGTACAGGCAAGCATTATTAGCCTGAGAGACTTCTAGGCACAGTTCCCCAGAATTATTCTTTTTTTCTTTGAGACAGAGTCTCACTCTGTCGCTCAGGCTGGAGTGCAGTGACACGATCTCTGTTCACTACAACCTCCGTCTCCCAGGTTCAAGTGATTCTCCTGCCTCAGCCTCCCGAGCAGATGGAATTACAGGCACCTGCCAGCATGCCCGGCTAATTTTTCTATTTTTAGTAGAGACAGGATTTCACTGTGTTGGCCAGGAGGGCCTGGAACTCCTGACTTCAAGTGATATCCCGCCTCAGCCTCCCAAAGTGCTGGGGTTAAAGGCATGAGCCACAGTGTCTGGATGCAAAATTATTCTTTTATTAAATCTATGTTTAATTTTTATAGATACATAATTGTGTGCATTTATGGGACATGACATTTTGATACAAACATACACTGTATAATGGTAAAATCCATGTAATTGTGTTATCTGTCACCTACAAACACTTATCATTTCCTTGTGTTGGGAACATTCCACAAGATGTGCTTCATCTTTGAAATAGAAAACACTATGACTTGTACAAAGCATTTAGTTTTTGAAAGAGCTTCCGAAAAATTCCCAGTGGAAACTTGTATACTCTTCTAGTCACATGACCAAGCCAACCTGTATAACCAGTTACACCAGGTATAAACCATGAATATGCAAACTGGCCTGGTGGCACCAGGAAAGTTTCAAACTTTAAACACTATATTATACATCATTTGTTAGTCCTTTCACTCTTTTGTTGGCCAAGAGTCAGTTTCAAACTTCCAGGCATCCCGGGAGATACACATTGAGCTATTCTAGTTCAGCTGAAAATAACTTTTATAAGTACTGATAGATGGAAAAAATGATAGCATTAGAAACAACACCACTTAGAAACTATTATAAAAATCGAATAAGACAAAAATCAAGTGCATGAGCTAAACTAGCAGGCAAAAGTTTAATGAGGATCAGGATGTTTGAATATTGTCAAAGTAACTCACTCCAAACTACGTTTATATATATATATATATATATATATATTTAAAGAAGGACCAATAATTTTATAGTGGATTTACCTAGCAGCTATCTCCTTAGGCAAATAATCAAAGTTACTGTCAGCAATAATGGGACAAACTGACACATGTGCTTCCTAATATGAGGCACTGAGAGAGACACAGCATCACTTTTGTGATGTTCCTATCAAAAGTGCATCACTTAAATATAATCATTAGCAAGCAGGAATCAAAACTAAATTGAGGAACATTCCATAAAATAAGTGGCCTGCAATTTTTTTAAAATGTCAAGGTCACGAAAGCCAAGGAAAGGCTAAGGAAGTCTTACAGATTAAAAAAGACTAATGTAATATGGTAAATAAATATAATGCATGGATTGAATTGAACCTTACACTGAAAAAACAAAAATAGCTAATAAGGACAATAAAAAAGCAATAGATGAAATTTGAATATGTACAATTGATTTACATAAAAATTACTGTGACAATGTTCTAATCAATGATTTTGATAATTGTAGTGTGGTTATATATTCTTGGGAAAGTACTCCAATATTTAAGGGTAAATGTGTAGAATGTCAGGGACAAAACATTAAATGTCTCCAACTTTTATATTTATATATGAATGACACACACGTGTTTACTCACATACCTGAATGAAACACAATACAATGTGTGCTCTTAGGCTGATTCCCTGACTCAGATTTAAACTATAGTAAAAACGTCCAAATTGCTAAATAAATGACATTTCATATGTTGTTTGATTCAGTCCTACAAGATAAAATAAC
Organism: Hylobates moloch; assembly: GCF_009828535.3. Taxonomy (NCBI): domain Eukaryota; kingdom Metazoa; phylum Chordata; class Mammalia; order Primates; family Hylobatidae; genus Hylobates; species Hylobates moloch. The sequence goes on along the minus strand of NW_026652277.1, from coordinate 120,611,452 downwards.
AATGCTGACCATTGACTAATTGAAATCTTATGGGTTACTGTAATAAAAGTTGAGGTATCCCCAACCACTTCCTTATTTTAAATAACTAATTACATGTTTCTCATCTCAAACATGTGGAAAATCACATTTTTCAGTTTAGACCAAATTGATGGAAAAAAAAAATGTGAACTCACTAAAACTTTTCTTGATGATGTTGGTTAATTTTAGGACTTTAAAATGAAACATATTACATAAGGATATATTTTATAACCTTTGAATCACTATTAATAAAGCAACGCAAATTACTTTTAACATGACCTATTTTAATTCCCATTTTCTAAGAAAGAAAAATGAGTCTTAGAGATTTCAAATGCATTATCCAGGATCACTCAGCTTTCAGTAAAAAAGCCAAGACAAAACCTATATTTCTCTGATACTGGTACCATCACTCTTTTCTTTTTCTTGATGTTTTGGTTTATTTATACATCATGAAATGATTAAATCAAGCTGAATTACATATACTTATTTTCGTGGTGACCATATTTAAGATATACTCTTAAGCCAGGCGCGGTGGCTCACACTTGTAATCCCAGCACTTTGGGAGGCCGAGGCGGGCGGATCACGAGGTCAGGAGATCGAGACCTTGGTGAAACCCCGTCTCTACTAAAAATACAAAAAAATTAGCCGGGCGTGGTGGCGGGCGCCTGTGGTCCCAGCTACTCGGAGAGGCCGAGGCAGGAGAATGGCGTGAACCTGGGAGGCGGAGCTTGCAGTGAGCCGAGATTGCACCACAGCACTCCAGCCTGGGCGACAGAGCAAGACTCCGTCTCAAAAAAAAAAAAAAAAAAAAAAAAAAAAGATATACTCTTTTAGCAATTTTCAAGCATCATTGCTTTTACTCACTCTTCTATACTTTATTATTCTCAGTAAAATACTGCAGGACATAAAATGTGAAATGTGGTGGAAATGATGCTGTGATAGGTATGAGCCTAGACGCTAAAGAGATCTGGCAGGTACCACTTTCTCTTTGGAGAAGCCTACTGCTACACACACAGACACACACACACACACACACACACACACACACACACATACAGGAAGAGAAAGAGAGTTATACTTCCAAATAACAATGCTAGTAAAGATTTAAATTAGGAAAAACATAAATAATACATAAAATTCCTTCTAAATTCTAGTTAACTCAGCAGTTTTTGACTATGACATGGTTCCAAGAATAGCTATTAAATTCTATTTGGGATACAATATAGATAAAGACCCTGAGCAAGATAGCATAAAAAACTTATTTTCTGCCTATGTGTTACTTATAGCAGCACATTTCTGCTCTTACTCACCCCACTTATGATAGGGGAACATGCCCATTCTGTAGGACCAGACTGAGGACAGCATATATCCCATGTTTGCCATCCTCATCTGTACTCTTTGCCTCACAAATTATTTTTATACTAAGCAAACTGTTCTCTCCCCAACTAATTAAAAACAAAAGCAAAAACAAAAAAATTCAAATTTTTATATATTTTCATTAACAACAGCTACTTTTGAGTGTGTATGTGTGTGCATATTCATATCAGTGTCTGGGATCTTACTTAATCTTATTAGTAGTAACTTTTTCCCTCTTAAGATTTTGTAAGTATGCGATAATAGCATATATGAATAAAAGTTTTGTTTCTTCCTTTTTAACTTGAACTGAATTTCTCTTTTGTACTTTAGAGCAATGGTTAAATTGTTTAATATAAGCGGTGAGAGCAGACATCATTGTATTTGTCTGTTGGATGTCGTGGAGAAATAGTCAACCCATAAAATATCTGTTAATTATAATACTTGGATAGTTAAAAATTTCACAGCATTTTTTAATTTATTTACCTTCTTTTTGGTAGTTTGAAGGAGAGGTAAATGTGTATTAGGGATGATATAAAATATTAAATGTATAGAAAGTTATGAGTGTTATTGTCCAGTTGTATATATTTGAGAGGGAAAAAACTACTTTTTATGGTTAGGAATGCAGTTTTTATTTTTTAAATAAAGCTTGCTCTACATAGAATATTCTAAAAATTAAAAGAATGATCTCTATCAAGTAATATTTTTCTGCACTCTTAATTTAAATAAGAAGATAAATGAACATATATTAGGAAATCATTCAGAAATAAATATTTCTATTTCATTGAATTAACCAATATATACAAATCTTATATTTGTATTCTAAAATTCATGATAATTGTTCAGCATGATTATGAAAATATAATTATGCTAAAAGGTTATACAATTTCTTAGTTATAATAAAACTATTTTAAAATTAGGATAAAAATAAATTTTTACTGTTCTTTTTTGCTATGTCTGTAATGTCTGAATGTTTTAAAATGTGATCTCTCCCCAATATGCTATGTGATTAAAATATATATTATCTCAAAGAGAATATTACCCCAAGATAATTATCCCAAATATATATAATATATATTATGTTAAAATAAATAATATATATTATAGTATGTGTAAAATAATATATACTATTTATTTTAAGCTATGTGATTAAAAATGTATATATCGTAATATACATACATATATTTGGGATAATTGTCATGCTCTATTTGAAATTTTGGGTTGATAGCATAAACATTTATTTTTACTGAGAATGTTAGTAATTGTGTGTATTCTAAGAACTTAATTTTTTAGAATATTAAATTCTATTTTAAAATATTTAGCAATGTTTTCAAATATTTAGACAAAGTATAGCTAAGATTTTGTATCTACGAGTTCCACATCTATGGACTTAACTAACTAGAAATTGAAAATGTTAAGAAACCAAAAAAAAGTGATTCTGTTACAAGACACCTAAATAGGAACAGCTCCACACTGCAGCTCCCTGTGTGACTGATGCAGAAGACAGGTGTTTTCTGCATTTCCAACTGAGGTACCTGGTTCATCTCACTGGGACAGGTTGGACAGTGCATACAGCCCATGGAGGGCGAGCCGAAGCAGAGCGGGGTGTTGCCTCACCCGGGAAGCACAAGGGTCGGGGGATTTCCCTTTCCTAGCCAAGGGAAGCCATGACAGATGGTACCTGGAAAATTGGGACACTCCTGCCCAAATACTGAGCTTTTCCAACGGTCTTAGCAAATGACACACCAGGAGATTATATTCCACGCCTGGCTCAGTGGGTCCCATGCCCACAGAGCCTTGCTCACTGCTAGTGCAGCAATCTGAGATCGACTTGCAAGGCAGCAGCCTGGCAGGGGGAGGGGCATCCACCATTGCTGAGGCTTGAGTAGGTAAACAAAGTGGCCAGGGAAGCTCGAACTAGGCAGAGACCACTGCAGCTCTGCCAGGCCTGCTGCCCCTGTAGACTCCACCTCTGCCGGCAGGGCATAGCTGAACAAGAGGCAGCAGAAACTTCTGCAGACTTAAACATCCCTGTCTGACAGCTCTGAAGAGAGCAGTGGTTCTCCCAGCACAGTGTTTAAGCTCTGAGAATGAACAGACTGCCTCCTCAAGTGGGTCTCTGACCCCCGTGTAGCCTAACTGGGAGACACCTCCCAGTAGGGGCTGACTGACACCTCATACAAGTGGGTGCCCTTCTGGGATGAAGCTTCCAGAGGAAGGATCAGTCAGCAATATTTACTGTTCTGCAGCCTCTGCTGGTGATACCCAGGAAAACAGGGTCTGGAGTGGACCTCCGGCAAACTCCAACAGAGCTATAGCTGAGGGAGCTGATTCTTAGAAGGAAGACTAACAAACAGAAAGGAATAGCATCATCATTAACAAAAAGGACATCCACACCAAAACCCCATCTGCAGGTCACCAGCATCAAAGACCACAGGTAGATACAACCTTGCTGGGTGCGGTGGCTCACGCCTGTAATCCCAGCACTTTGGGAGGCCGAGGCAGGCCGATCACCTGAGTTCTGGAGTTTGAGACCAGCCTGACCAACATTGAGACACCCCATCTCTACTAAAAATACAAAATTAGCCGGGCATGGTGGCACATGCCTGTAATCCCAGCTACTCCAGAGGCTGAGGCAGGAGAATGGCTTAACCTGGGAGGCAGAGGTTGCTGTGAGTCGAGATCGCACCATTGCACTCCAGCCTGGGCAACGAGAGCGAAACTCCGTCTCAAAACAAACAAACAAACAAACAAACAAAACAAAAAGGTAGATAAAACCACAAAGATAGGGAGAAACCAGACCAGAAATGCTGAAAATTCTAAAAATCAGAGCACCTGTTCTCCAAAGGATTGCAGCTCCTCGCCAGCAACGGAACAAAGCTGGATGGAGAATGACTTTGACGAGCTGACAGAAGTAGGCTTCAGAAGGTCAGTAATAACAAACTTTTCCGAGCTACATGAGGATGTTTGAACCCATTCAAGGAGGCTAAAAACCTTGAGAAAATATTAGACCTATGGCTAACCAGAATAAACAGTGTAGAGAAGACCTTAAATGACCTAATGGAGCTGAAAACCATGGCAAAAGAACTACGTGATGCATGCACAAGCTTCAATAGCTGATTCGATCAAGTGGAAGAAAGGATATCAGTGATTGAAGATCAAATTAATGAAATAATGGAAGAGGAGAGGTTTAGAGAAAAAAGAGTAAAAAGAAATGAACAAAGCCTCCAAGAAATATGGGACTGTGAGAAAAGACCAAATCTATGATGAATTGGTGTACCTGAAAGTGGCGGGGAGAATGGAACCAAGTTGGAAAACACTCTTCAGGATATTGTCCAGGAGAACTTCCCCAACCTAGCAAGGCAGGCTAACATTCAAATTCAGGAAATACAGAGAACATCACAAAGATACTCCTCGAGAAGAGCAACCCCAAGACACATAGTTGTCAGATTCACCAAGGTTGAAATGCAGGAAAAAATGTTAAGGGCAACCAGAGAGAAAGGTCGGGTTACCCACAAAGGGAAGCCCATCAGACTAACAGTGGATCTCTCAGCAGAAACTCTAGAAGCCAGAAGGGACTAGGGGTCAATATTCAACATTCTTAAAGAAAAGAATTTTCAACCCAGAATTTCATATCCAGTCAAACTAAGCTTCATAAGTGAAGGAGAAATAAAATCCTTTACAGACAAGCAAATGCTGAGAGATTTTGTTACCACCAGACCTTCCTTGCAAGAGCATCTGAAGGAGGCACTAAACATGGAAAGGAACAACTGGTACCAGCCACTGCAAAAACATGCCAAATTGTAAAGACCATCGATGCTAGGAAGAAACTGCATCAACTAACGGGCAAAATAACCAGCTAACATCATAATGACAGGATCAAATTCACATATAACAATATTAACCTTAAATGTAAATGGGCTAAATGCCCCAATTAAAAGACACAGACTGGGAAATTGGATAGAGTCAAGACCCATCAGTGAGCTGTATTCTGGAGACCCATCTCATGTGCAGAGACACACATAGGCTCATAATAAAGGGATGGAGGAAGATCTGCCAAGCAAATGGAAAGAAAAAAAAAGAAAAGAAAAAGAAAAAGCAGAGATTGCAACCCTAGTCTCTGATAAAACTGACTTTAAACCAAAAAAGATCAAAAGAGACAAAGAAGGCCATTACATAATGGTAAAGGGATCAATTCAACAAGAAGAGCTAACCATCCTAAATATGTATGCATCCAATACAGGAGCACCCAGATTCATAAAGCAAATCCTTAGAGATCTACAAAGAGACTTAAACTCCCACACAATAATAATGGGAGACTTTAATACCCCACTGTCAATAGTAGACAGATCAATGAGACAGAAGGTTAACAAGAATATGCAGGACTTGAACTCAGCTTTGCACCAAGTGGACCTAATAAATATCTACAGAACTCTCCACCCCAAACCAACAGAATATACATTTTTGTCAGCACCACATCACACTTCTTCCAAAATTGACCACATAGTTAGAAGTAAAGCTCTCCTCAGCAAATGTAAAAGAACAGAAATCACAACAAACTGTCTCTCAGACCACAGTGCAATCAAACTAGAACTCAGGATTAAGGAACTCACTGAAAACCGCTCAACTACATGGAAACTGAACAACCTGCTCCTGAATGACTACCGAGTACATAACGAAATGAAGGCAGAAATAAAGATGTTCTTTGAAACCAATGAGAACAAAGACACAACATACCGGAATCTCTGGGACACATTTAAAGCAGTGTGTAGAGGGAAATTTATAGCACTAAATGCCCACAAGAGAAAGCAGGAAATATCTAAAATCGATACCTTAACCTAAGAATTAAAAGAATTAGAGAAGCAAGAGCAAACAAATTGAAAAGCTACCAGAAGGCAAGAAATAACTAAGATCAGAGCAGAACTGAAGGAGATGGAGACACAAAAAACCCTTCAAAAAATCAATGAATCTGGGAGCTGTTTTTCGAAAAGATCAACAAAATTAATAGACCACTAGCAAGACTAATAAAGAAGAAAAGAAAGAAGAGTAAAATAGACACAATAAAAAATGATAAAGGGGATGTCACCACCGATCCCACAGAAATACAAACTACCATCAGAGAATACTATAAACAACTCTACACAAATAAACTAGAAAATCTAGAAGAAATGGATAAATTCCTGGACACATACACCCTCCCAAGACTAAACCAGGAAGAAGTTGAATCTCTGAATAGACCAATGACAGGCTCTGAAATTGAGGCAATAATTAATAGCCTACCAACCAAAAAAAGTCCAGGACCAGACAGATTCACAGCCGAATTCTACCAGAGGTACAAAGAGGAGCTGGTACCATTCCATCTGAAACTATTCCAATCAATAGAAAAAGAGGGAATCCTCCCTAACTCATTTTATGAGGCCAGTATCATCCTTATACCAAAGCCTGGCAGAGACACACATAAAAAAAGAAAATTTTAGACCAATATCCCTGATGGACATCAATGCAAAAATCCTCAATAAAATACTGGCAAAACGAATCCAGCAGCACATCAAAAGGCTTATACACCACGATCAACTCGGCTTCATCCCTGGGATGCAAGGCTGGTTCAACATATGCAAACCAATAAACGTAATCCATCACATAAACAGAACCAATGACAAAAACCACATGATTATCTCAATAGATTCAGAAAAGGCCTTTGACAAAATACAACAGGCCTTCATGCCAAAAACTCTCAATGAGCTCAGTATGGATGGAACATATCTCAAAATAATAAGAGCTATTTATGACAAACCCAAAGCCAATATTATACCGAATGGGCAAAAACTGGAAGCATTCCCTTTGAAAACTGGCACAAGACACGGATGTTCTCTCTCGCTTCTCCTATTCAACACAGTGTTGGAAGTTCTGGCCAGGGCAATCAGGCAAGAGAAAGAAACGAAGAGTATTCAGTTAGGAAAAGAGGAAGTCAAATTGTCCCTGTTTGCAGATGACATGATTGTATATTCAGAAAACCCTATTGCCTCAGCCCAAAATCTCCTTTAGCTGATAAGCAACTTCAGCAAAGTCTCAGGATACAAAATCAATTGCAAAAATCACAGGCATTCCTATACGCCAATAACAGACAAACAGAGAGCCAAATCATGAGTGAATTCCCATTCACAATTGATTCAAAGAGAATAAAATACCTAGGAATCTAACTTACAAGGGATGTGAAGGACCTCTTCAAGGGGAACTACAAACCACTGCTCAATGAAACAAAAGAGGACACAAACAAATGGAAGAACATTCCATGCTCATGGGTAGGAAGAATCAATATTGTGAAAATGGCCATACTGTCCAAGGTAATTTATAGATTCAATGCCATCCCCATCAAGCTACCAATGACTTTCTTCACAGAATTGGAAAAAAGGACTTTAAAGTTCATATGGAACCAAAAAAAAGAGCCCACATTCCCAAGACAATCCTAAGCAAAAAGAACAAAGCTGGAGGCATCATACTACCTGACTTCAGACAATAGTACAAGGCTACAGTAACCAAAACAGCATAGTACTGGTACCAAAACAGGGAGATAGACCAATGGAACAGAACAGAGGCCTCAGAAATAACACCACATATGTACAACCATCTGATCTTTGACAAACCTGACAAAAACAAGCAATGGGGAAAGGATTCCCTATTTAATAAATGGTGCTGGGAAAATGGCTAGCCATATGTAGAAAGCTGAAACTGGATCCCTTCCTTAGGCCTTATACAAAAATTAATTCAAGATGGATTAAAGACTTAAATGTTAGATCTAAACCATAAAAACCCTAGAAGAAATCCTAGACAACACCACTCACGACATAGGCATGGGACAAGGACTTCATAACTAAAACACCAAAAGCAATGGCAACAAAAGTCAAAATAGACAAATGGGATTTAATTAAACTAAAGAGCTGCTGCACGGCAAAATAAACTACCATCAGAGTGAACAGGCAGCCTACAGAATGGGAGGAAATTTTTGCAATCTACCCATCTGACAAAGGGCTAATAACCAGAATCTACAAAGAACTTACACAAATTTACAAGAAAAAACAAACAACCTCATCAAAAGTGTGCAAAGGATATGAACAGACACTTCTCAAAAGAAGACATTTATGCAGCCAACAGACACATGAAAAAATGCTCATAATCACCGGTCATCAGAGACATGCAAATCAAAACCACAAAGAGATACCATGTCATACCAGTTAGAATGGTGATCATTAAAAAGTCAGCAAACCACAGATGCTGGAGAGGATGTGGAGAAATAGGAACACTTTTACATTGTTGGTGGGAGTGTAAACTAGTTCAACCACTGTGGAAGACAGTGTGGTGATTCCTCAAGGATCTAGAACTAGAAATACCATTTGACCCAGCGATCCCATTACTGGGTATATACCCAAAGGATTAAAAATCATTCTACTATAAAGACACATGCACACGTATGTTTATTGTGGCACTATTCACAATAGTAAAAACTTGGAAACAACACAAATGGCCATGAATGATAGAATGGATTAAGAAAATGTGGCACATATACACCATGGAATACTATGCAGCCATAAAAAAGAGTGAGTTCATGTCGTTTGCAGGGACATGGATGAAACTGGAAATCATCATTCTGAGTAAACTATCACAAGGACAGAAAACCAAACACCACATATTCTCACTCATAGGTGGGAATTGAACAATGAGTTCACTTGAACACACAGCAGTGTACATCACACATGGGGGCCTGTCATGGGGTGGAGGGCAGAGGGAGGGATAGCATTAGGAGAAATACTTAATGTAAATGAGGAGTTAATTGATGCAGCAAACCAACATGGCACAGGTATACCTATGTAACAAACCTGCACATTGTGCACATGTACCCTAGAACTTAAAGTATAATAATAATAATAAAAAGCATCTATACTGAAGATGTCAAATCTTTTTGTTGTTTTGCCATTATTTTCTAAACAAAATTGTATAACAACTGTTTATATAACATTTACATTATATTAGGTATTATAAGTAATATTGAGATGATTTAAAGTATATGGGACGATGTGCATAGGTTATATGCAAATACTACACCATTTCATATAAGAAACTTGAGCATATACAGCTCAAGTATCCACAGGAGCACCTGGAGCAAATCCCCCATGCATACTGAGAGACCACTTATAACAATCTGGGAGAAACATAGGTACTGTTTAATAGTGCAAGCATCAAGAGAGTACATTGAAATTATACAAAATTATATGTTTTACAGAACAATATATTTTATAACATGTAATATATAATGTGTCCATAATTTTCTATCATTTTCAGTGGTAAGATGAGATCTGAGTGAAATGCATGTAGTCGGAACTTTCAAAATGACAATTATGCTTGATATTTCTTGATTTCAAGTATTTGTTTAACTCAAGCATTTGTCTCATATATATAACATATATTTAACAAATTGGAGCATGGTTAATAAATATAAAAATGCTTTCTGGCATATAATGTTAATATAGGGATTTTCATGAAAAATGTTATTTAATCAAAAATATAACAGCTATGAAGAAATGTGATTAAAATATAAATTGTTTTTACCTAGCGAAGGATTAGTCAAAAACATTTTTGAAGTCATAAATCACTTTAGAGAAAAGATTGTGATAATTTATCCATTGTAAGAAACATTAAATTTTATTATGAAATGATTGTACTGACCTGGAAGAAATGTGAATTGGCTCTGAGTGGCCTGAATTTGGTATGGAAGGATCATGAAATGTAAACCCACAGGTAGTGATAACCTTGAAACTAATAGAAATGAGATTCTCACAGGAAGGAGAGAAAGTATGAATTCTAATAAGGTTTCTTTACAAGATAAATATACAAACAGTGATAATTATTTATAAAGCAATAAAGATTGGCACATTCATACGCACCACATAAAATTATGGTAGCATTTTAAGTTCTGATTGTACTAATTCAATTATGACTATAGCCTGAGTATGGTGGGTCAGGCCTGTAATCCCAGTGCTTTGGAAGGCCAAGGCAGGAGGATCCCTTGAGGCTAGGAGTTCAAGACTAGCAACATAGTGAGACTCTCACCTCTATAAACAATTTTTTTTAAAATTAGTGGGCATGGTAGTGCATGCCTGGTCCTAGCTGAACTTAATAAACATATAAGTATAATTATGTAATTGTTATACTATCAATAGTTTAACATTTTATTTCTTCACACTATGGATACAAATTTTAAAGTACGTTAACACAATACGTTATTATGGTATTTCGAATTCACCAAAAGATGTCCATGTCTTAATCTCTGAGACTTGTAAATATGTAATATTACATGACAAAGGGACTTTGCAGCAGTCATTAAGGATATAGACTTTGTTTAGGAAGGTAATACTGTATAATCCAGGTGGGATCAATCCAGTCACAATGCCCTTTAAAAACAGAGATGTGGCCAGGCGTGGTGGCTCATGCTTGTAATCCCAGCACTTTGGGAGGCTGAGGCAGGTGGATCCTGAGGTCAGGAGATCGAGACCATCCTGGCCAACATGGTGAAACCCCATCTCTACTAAAAATACAAAAAATAGTTGGCCGTGGTGGCGTGCGAATGTAGTCCCAGCTACTCAGGAGGCTGAAGCAGGAGAATCGCTTGAACCTGGGAAGCAGAGGTTGCAGTGAGCTGAGATCAGGCCACTGCATTCCAGCCTGGGTGACAGAGCGAGACTCCATCCAAAAAAAAGAAAAAGAGAGAGAGAGAGATGTGGCAGAAGAGGGATGCTGCGGAAGGCAAAGTCGGAACGATTTCAAGCGTGAGAACTCAGTGTGCCATTATCGGCTCTTAGATGCAGGAGTGCATTTGCAGAGCACAGAGAGAGGCCTCAAGGAGCCAGGATTGATCCTTAGCTGACAGCTCTCAAGGAACAGAGACCTTAGCCTTCTAACTAGAAGAAGCTGAATTTTGCTAGTAATCTCAATAAGTTCGGGATTGAGTTCATCCCCACAGCCTTCAGTAAAATAGACAACGTGGCCAACATCTTGATTTTGAGGCCTATGAGACACATGCTGGACTTCTGATCCACAGAACTGTGAGATAATCAATGAGTGTTATTTTGAGCTGCTAAATTTCTGATAACTTTTCATGGCAACAGTAAAAAACTAACTCAGTTATACAAGACAAAAGGCAAAAGAAAGCTATCACCTCTTGTTATCCAATTCAGGAACTAGAAACAGAACAAATTAGAAAGACCACTTTAGTCTTCTAGACATATCTTAGTTACAACCCACTGAATGGAAAGATAAAGTATAATTCAGAGCTATCATTGGAAACAGACTTGCTTAAGTTTCAAAGTAAGCAGCTTCACATAGCATGATTTGTGTTTATGCTAGGACTGAATAAAACAACATTTTATTCTCAAATTTTCGGGGCTTTCTTTTCAACTTCTAGTAGTTGCTATATCTACTAGACAGGTAATAAAAACAGTTGCATGTTGGCAGGTTGCTTTGGGCATCACTGAGGAGGTAAAATCTGAAAATAAGCCTGGTTAATACTGGGAAGAAAACACTTTACATGTGTAGACCCTCTTTCAGTGAGTCTACACATTTGTTTTATATTAAATAAATGTTTTACATATTGATACGTGTACATTAATGAATTTATTTACTAACTGTGTAAAATGCCTTATCAAGTATGGAATAGGGCTTATAAGAAGTAATTAAATATAAATACATGGTCACGAAAAGTCAGTCATAAAATGCAAATCAGGAGCAATTCAAATGATGAAATGTGTGATTAGTGAAATCATCCTTTATATGAGGACAGTTATCAAAAGATCAGAAGGTATTTATGAGGAATGCAACTGCTCGATCAACAGAAAAAAAAAATTAAGCACTTATCTCTACAAAGCACTATGCAGAAATCTTAAGGGATTCAAATTTTATTGGAATTCTAATAAAAATGATTCCTTTATATTCCTTGGATATATTTCTTGATGTAATATTATCAATCCTAATTTATTGTTCATTCAGCTTTGGATTTATTACTATATTTGACATATTCTGGTGTTTATAAACCAATAGTATATTAATGTTACTCAATGTTTATGAAGCCCGGAGCCCTTAGAAAGGGTTGTGGTTTCCTTACTTTTAAGTGTTTGTTATTAATCATCACCATAATCTAATGGACTCTCGTATATATAGCAATCTAGATAGAGCTCTTCTCTTCAAGGATGCATTTCAGAATACACAATTCTGCATAAAGTGTTAAAGTAAATATACAGTATAACAGATATATAGTGAGAGGTACAGGTTATTTTAACATAGAATAAACTATGCATACTTTGAAAAATAAAAATAAACATAGTCAACCCTCTGTATTTGTGGGTTCCACCTACATATATTCAACCAACCACAGATCTAAAATATTCAAAAAAATTGCATTTGTACTAAACATATATATACATTTTCTTGTCATTATTTCTTAATACAGTGTAACAACTCTTTACATAGTATTTACATCATATTAGGTGTTACTAGTAATCTGGAGATAAAGTATAGGGGAATATGTGTATAGGATCTATATAAATACTGTACCATTTTATATCAAGGACTTGGGCCTCCACGAATTTTGGAATTCATGACATGTCCTGGAGTCAATCCCTTGGGGTGAGGGAGGACTGTATTTACCTTAAAATGTACATGCTTGTTAGAATAAGAATGTGATAAAAAAGAGAAAATGATTGGTAGTAAGATTTTCGTGAAATGGGAAACATTGAGCTCATTCTAAATTGGAGATCCCAGGTATCTTGAATGTTAGATTATAGTAAGTTTGGATGGGCTAGGTTACAAAACTTAAGGCACTGCTGCTCAATTGTAGCATAAATGCATGAAAATACAGTGATACACATGCACATTATGAAACAGGAGAGTCCCCTGCCCACCTCCCTCGCAGGACGTGTAACATGGGTGTGGCTCTCTGTTCGGCCACTGAGATCTCAAACCCGTTATGGGACAAGCGGAGCATGCAGACTGGCATGTGTAGGAGCCAGGGAGAGCGCTTTTGGGCTCCGGCCCCACTGTAGTGTCTAGGGATGGGTGGCTACGACTCCCGAAGCCCAAGTAGGCATATGTTACAATGTACTCCCTTAGCCTTGCCTTCTAGGTATGGCTGACTGTTAACCCCCGGATTCTAGTCGCAGTCCTGGACTAATAAGGTCATATGAACTGTTTGAAAGGTGATGAATGCGGAGACTTTACTGAGCAGTGAAGATGGCTTTCAGCCAGATGGGGAGCTGGAGTGGGAAAGCGGGTTGGGGGCGATAATCCTACCCTGGAGTTTGGCTGTTCTGGGCCAAACTCCTCTTGACATCCTGATGCCCCTTTTCTCCTCTGCGTGGCGCCCTGCTGCTCTCTGCTGCTTGCCGCCGCTCTCTGCCGCTTTTGTGTTTTGTGCCTACTAAGGTCTCAGGTTTATGTGGGCACACGTGTCAGGCTAGAGTGGCCTTGGAAAACGCAACATTCGGGAGTGAAAACGGGAGTGCCTGTTCTCACTTCAGACCCTGGGCACAGGCCCGAGGTTGGAGCCCTCTCCACGGACCCCGCCCTTCTCTTCTCTACCCAGCACTTCCCTGCCCCCTCCGGTATCAATTCCATGATATAATCTGAACAAACTGGATCATTCAGAAGAAAGAAACAAATTCAATCTGAGATAGGTAACAACACTAAGCAAAAAGAAAATGAGATAACTGTTTTATCTTACATTTTAAAAGTCCTAAGGATAATAAACACTTGTTTGATTTGTATTTTTCTTATCACAATTATTTAAACGTAGTTGAGTTACAATGATTCAAATGATTCAACCATAGGCAGCAACTAACATTATGTTCATGTATTTCATTGCACATTTACTACCTTAGAAATGTTTGTGCCTGCAGGATGCTCTTATTTTACCATACTATGATGGTTTTATTTCCAGACTCTTGTATTTACTATATATTCTATTTAAGCTAATTCCATGTGGGCAAAAATACCATAAAGCAAGAAATGATAACGTGTGATGCCACCATCATTTTTGTGATATTATATGTTGAATTCTGCACAATCAGTTGATCTTGTATGTGAAAATTCACTAATTTTACATAGGGAATATGACTTTGTTTTTTCTGAATAATATTGGATATCAAAAACTTACGTGATTGTAGATCATAGCAAAATGTGAGGAGTGGGCAAGAAAGATGGTCATGGTTGAAGCTATGATTCAGGAGATCAGGGAATGATTTGAATAGACGTAAAGAAGAGTGGGTCTTAACACACACTCTCAAGGCAAAGAAACTATGTGTTAATTGTGTGATGTGATAGTATAATGTACATAATATGTAATTGATTTTTTGACTGTTGGGTTAAGAATAAAGGAGCTACATGTCCAAGGAGAAAGTGAAAAATGGTGTACTTGCATACTTGTATAAATCTATGACTCTTCAAAACATTATGTTTTCTAGTTTCTTAGTAATTTATCACTCCAGGAAATCAGAGGTGAAATGTAGCAATAGTAAAAGAAAACATGAAAAACTGTAATGTTTTATATGCCCTAGTTATGTTTATGTTTTGGGTAGGTGTCTTAGAAACAATATAAAGTGTTCTGTACGTAATAAATGAAAATGAAAACTTTAATGTTTACTTAATGGCATTATGTGACAAAAGTATTTCAAAACCAAAATATGTTTTGTATAATATAAAGATTTCAATTAACAGAAATGTAGAATGATCGTATATACAACTATTGTTGCATACTTGTTGAACAATGAATCAAAACAGTTCAAAAATGAAGGAATTGTGATTAATAGTTTTACGGAAGAGGGAACAGGCTGCAATTCTTTCATAAAATTTGTCTAATGGGTTTGTACCTTGCTACAGTTGAAAGATTTTGATCATCATTTATGATGATTACTATGGGGCTCTGAAGTAGTGTATTATAAAAGATAGTTAATACAAAAGATGACATTCCTCACTGTTGGCAGGTGTTCTCAAAGAACCTTCATGGCTACAGATGAATATCATGGTGAATGTTAATCTATCCTTTTGACCTGGGATGGCAGCAGAGATGAATGGCTTTGCTTCTACCCCTTCATTCAGCCTTGGCACAAAATCACCCCGTGAAGACTGTGAGTCTAAGTAGTCATCATCATGAGAATTTTTTTTTTCTTGATTCAGTGACCAGTGGGTATGAAAGATTTTCACAAAATAAATAATTTTTGGGAGTGCTAGAACTAATGATATATTTGCATTTGTTATAGTTTTCTATCAGACTTGCAGGATACATTCAAAAACACAGATACACATATACACACATAAATATTGAAAGTAGACTACATTCCTTTTTTTAAAAAAATGTATTTCTGTAGGTTATTGGGGAATAGGTGGTGTTTGGTTTCATGAGTAAGTTCTTTGGCGGTGATCTGTGAGATTTTGGTGCACCCATCACCCGAGCAGTATACACTGCACTGAATTTGTAGTCTTTTGTCTCTCACCCACTTCCTACCCTTTTCACTGGAGTCCCCGAAGTCCATTGTGTCTTTCTTACGCCTTTGCATCCTCATAGCTTAGATCCCACTTATGAGTGAGAACATACAATATTTGGTTTTCCCCTCCTGAGTTACTTCACTTGCAATAGTAGTCTCCAATCTCACCCAGGTTGCTGTGAATGCCATTAATTCATTCCTTTTTATGGCTGAGTAGTATTCTACTGTGTGTGTGTGTATACATATATATATATATACACATATATATACACACACATAGCTATATGCATATATATATCATATATATGTATATAAAATACCACAGTTTCTTTATCCACTTGTTGATTGATGGGCTTTGGGTTGGTTCCACATTTTGCAATTATGAATTGTGCTGCCACAAACATGTGTCTGCAAGTATCTTTTTCATATGATGACTTCTTATCCTCTGGGTAGAACCCAGTAGTGGTATTGCTGGATCAAATGGTAGTTTTACTTTTAGTTATTTAAGGAATCTCCACACTGGTTTTCTATAGTGGTTATACTAGTTTACATTCCCACCAGCAGTGTAGAACTGTTTCCTGTTCACCAAATTCATGCCAACATCTATTTTTTTTAATTTTTTGATTATGGCCATTCTTGCAGGAGTAAGGCAGTATTGTGTCCGGAATTGGTGGGTTCTTGGTCTCACTGACTTCAAGAATGAAGCCGCGGACCCTTGCGGTGAGTGTTATAGCTCTTAAGGTGGCACGTCTGGAGTTTGTTCCTTCTGATGTTCGGATGTGTTCGGAGTTTCTTCCTTCTGGTGGGTTCGTGGTCTCACTGGCTCAAGAGTGAAGCTGCAGACCTTTGCGGTGAGCGTTACAGCTCTCAAGGTGGCGCATCTGGAGGTGTTTGTTCCTCCCAGTGGGTTCGTGGTCTCGCTAGCTTCAAGAGTGAAGCTGCAGACCTTCGTGGTGAGTGTTACAGCTCATAAAAGCAGTGTGGACCCAAAGAGTGAGCAATAGCAAGATTTATTGCAAAGAGCAAAAGAACAAAGCTTCCACAGCGTGGAAGGGGACCAGAGCAGGTTGCCACTGGGGCCTGGGGCCGCCTGCTTTTATTCTCTTATCTGGCCCCACCCACATCCTGCTGATTGGTAGAGCCAAGTGGTCTGTTTTGACAGGGCGCTGATTGGTGCGTTTACAATCCCTGAGCTGGACACAAAGGTTCTCCCATGTCCCCACCAGACTCAGGAGCCCAGCTGGCTTCACCCAGTGGATCCCCCACCGGGGTTGCAGGTGGAGCTGCCTGCCAGTCCAGCACCGTGTGCTCGCACTCCTGAGCCCTTGGGTGGTCGATGGGACTGGGCGCTGTGGAGCAAGGGGCAGCGCTCATCAGGGAGGCTCGGCCGCACAGGAGCCCATGGAGGGGGTGGGAGGCTCAGGCATGGCGGAATGCAGGTCCCAAGCCCTGCCCCGCGGGAAAGCAGCTAAGGCCTGGTGAGAAATCGAGCACAGCGTCGGTGGGTTGGCACTGCTGGGAGACCCAGTACACCCTCTGCAGCCGCTGGCCTGGGTGCTAAGCCCCTCACTGCCCCAGCCAGCAGGGCCTGCCGGCTGCTCCGAGTGCGGGGCCACCAAGCCCACGCCCACCTGGAACTCCAGCTGGCCCACAAGCGCCCCGCGCAGCCCAGGTTCCCGCTTGCACCTCTCCCTCCACACCTCCCTGCAAGCTGAGGGAGCGGGCTCCGGCCTTGGCCAGCCCAGAAAGGGGCTCCTACAGTGCAGCGGTGGGCTGAAGGGCTCCTCAAGTGCCGCCAAAGTGGTAGCCCAAGCAGAGGAGGCGCCGAGAGCGAGCCAGGGCTGTGAGGACTGCCAGCACGCTGTCACCTCTCAGTATCACCTTGTGATTTTGATATGCATTTCTCTGATCATTAATGATGTTGAGCATTTTTTGCATATGTTTGTTGGCCATTTGTATATCTTCTTTTGAGAATTGTCAAGTCATGTTATTAACCCACTTTTTGACAGGGTTATTTGTTTTTTGTTGTTGTTGTTGTTAATTTGCTTGAAAGAAATCATAGACAACACAAATGGAAACACATCCCATGCTCATGAATGAGTAGAACCAATATTGTGAAAATGACCATACTGCCAAAAGCAATCTACAAATTCAATGCAATTCCCATCAAAATACCACTACCATTCTTCACAGAACTAGAAAAAAAAATCCTAAAATTCATATGAACCCAAAAAAGACCCCGCATAGCCAAAGCAAGACTAAGCAAAAAGAACAAATCTGGAGGCATCACATTACCTGATTTCAAGCTATACTATAAGGTCATAGTCCCCAAAACAGCATGACTGGTCTAAAAATAGGCACATAGACTAATGCAACAGAGCAGAGAACCCCAGAATAAACCAAATACTTATAGCCAACTGATCTTTGGCAAAGCAAACAAAAATGTAAAGTGGGGAAAGGACATGCTATTTAACAAATGGTGCTGGGATAATTGGCAAGCCTCATGTAAGAGAATGAAACTGGATCCTCATCTCTCACATTATACAAAAATCAACTCAAGATGGATAAAGGACGTAAATCTAAGATTTAAAACTATAAAAATTCTAGAAGATAACACTGGAAAAAACCTTCTAGACATTGGCTTAGGCAAGGATTTCATCACCAAGAACCCAAAAGCAAATGCAATAAAAGCAAAGATAAATAGCTGAGACTTAATTAAACTAAAGAGCTTTTGTAGGGCAAAAGGAACAGTCAGCAAAGTAAACAGACAACCCATACAGTGGGAGAAAATCTTCACAATCTATATATCTGACAAAGGACTAAGATCCAAAAAGTAGGTGACATTCCCGTTGAAGATTTTTCTAAAAAGTGAAAGAGCAAAGGAATCCGCAGAAGTTAGCTCACATATGTCAGATGCTCAATTTATCACTGTCAATACAGATACATATCTAATCTTCCCCCGTCCCCCTTCCTCTCTGGGCTCAAAGAAACAACTTTACCTGCCTTTATGAAAAGTAAACGTGTTTATTCACTTTTGACTTTAACTTCCTGCAACTTCTAAGAATGTTACTAACACATTTACTATCTGCCTCTTTCAGTAGGGAGTATCTGTAGATGTAGAATTTCTAGGGACAAGTGTATACATTGTAAAATTATTTTTGTATATATTATCAATTGCCTTCTAAAAGATTGACATTTTGCTATCTCAAAATTAATCCATGAATGTAGCCTTTTGGGACATATTTTTATTTTCATAATAAATATTATTAAATGTACACTGCGTAAATAATTTAAAAAATCATCTCATTATACTTCTAAATTATATTTATCTTACTACAATGATTTAAATAATTTTCACTTTTTTTGTGAATTGCTTTTTCGTACTCCCTTTCTTTACTTATTTCAAGGAATACTTTATGTAAGAATCTTTACAACTATATACATATATATAAGTATATATGCTCCCAGACTATTATATATATTTTAGTTTAGTTTATGATCTGCTTTAGGATAAATTTTTTCATAATTTTTTCACTATATAGTATCAAAATATTTTATTTAATAGATGAAATTATTGGAAGAATAGACACTGCAGAAATAAAGATCAATGAACTTTAATATGTATCAATACAAACTATCCAAATTGAAGAACATAGAGAGAAAAGACTAAAATAAATGGCCACAGCCTCATCTACCTTGGGAAAATTATCAAGTGGTTTAACATGTACAACTGCAGAACTAAGAGGAAAGAAGGGGTAGAACAAAAAACATATTGAAGGGTAATGATTTTTTTTCAAATATGATGGAAGCTATAAATACACCAATGAATTTATTAAAAACCAGCAAGAAGAGGGCATCTGAAAAGTAGCTATGAGGTGGAAATTTACAAACTAAAAACAGCAGGGACAAAATGACTACATTCAAGAGGGAGAAAATGACTATATTTTTCTCATTAGGAATTATGTAAAATTATAGGCAATAGAATGCTGTACTCAAAGTGTTAAAAGTAAAACAAATTTTAAAAATCTGCCAAATTAAAAATGTACATTCAGCAAAATGATGTTACAAAAATGACAATGAAATATTTTAAAAATAAATAGAACAAAATGTTTAATTTACCACTAAACTTTATTTTAGTATGATATTGTTTTTATAATCTAAACATTTCTCATGAAAACCTTTGTTTTTTAAACATACTTCCAAGTTTGTAAAATTTCTGATAATAAGAATTTAGTCATTTTGTTGCTATTACTCTTTACATAACCTCCTCCCAATTGTCTTAACTAATTGCAGATCTATTATATTATTTTTGTATACTTTACAAAAAATATGTTCTTACATAAACGTATTTTAGGGCCTTCCAAGTGTGATAGAAGGATATGATAAAAATGCAGGCCTCTGAGCTTAAGATCCATTTGTTTCACATTATATATTTTTTAAATTATTTGCTGTTTTATGTGGCCTACCAGGAGCTATCTATTTACATAATTATCTTCATTATAAGACAGATGCTTAAAATTATATTGAAAGAGAGGAAATGCAAAAACTTCTCTCTTTAATTCCAAAAATGTTTTACATTTTCTATATTTAAAAAAGTAAAGGATAAAGATTTTACATTGTACACCTTTATGTAATTTCGCTCTATGCCGCTTTCTCTAGAATCCTGATTAAATTTCTTTAAACCATTCTAGAGATCATTATGTTTCTCTTGATAGGTAGATGAATAGATAGACAGATAGGCAGATATAGCTATAAAGATATATGTATGTGTGTGTATATATATATGTGTATGTGTGTGCATATACTGGATGTGTATATGTGTGTATGTGTATGTCCATATGTGTTTATGCATGTTTATATACCTTTTTAAATTTTCCCCAAAATTACCTACTCACTGAATACATTTTTCTTTACATTTTTTGGTTATTTATTCTTAATTTCTTATTTTTTTTCAGTAGGAGGTGTACGGTAGAGCTCCATTAGTTATATATTGAATAACCAGTGTTGTGTACAGAAAGACTGATATAGTCATTCTAATTTCAGAGGAAATACAGGCACTTGACAGCATTTTCCTTGATTATAGAAGGCTATTCTAAGGATTTTATTATTGGAGTTTTAGAAGAAAATGATAATAATAGAAAGGGATAAGACCAAATAAGTGAGACTGCCCAGAAACAGTCACTTGATAAAGGGGGGAGGGGAACTTCTACGTCTGTTTACTATCTGCTCTTTTTTTCTTCACTGGCTGTTCTGCCTCCAGAAGACATCCTGTCATCAATCTTGAATCAATTACTTAAGGAAGTACTTGGGAATAAAGTGATTAGTGGGCAAAGAGGTTACAGAGAAAAGAAGGATTATAATCCAAATAGATGTATAAAGCAGGAAGTGGGAAAAGAGGAAAATAATATTTCCCTTTTCTTATTAGAAAATAAGAAAAGGGAAATATTAGGAAAGGTTTCAAGACAATCTAGCTGGGAAAATTGACCTAAAGAAAGATTAGATTCCAGATATCTTTAATTTGGAGACAAACTGCATTTAGTAAATAAGTATAATTTTCGCTCTACCACATCCTCCCTGTCAGAGACTTTACCAGCTAAATTTGCTATGACTCTAGTTAGTTCTAGCTATATATTGATAAAGATGCTATAAAGGCTTAGTCCACATGATACATTAAAATTCCCACAGCGTTTTAATGCAGATGTTAAGTTAAAAATATTTATAGGAAAATTTTAAAAATGACATTAAAAATAGCAATTAATAATGTTATAAATAATAGGGACAAAGAGAAAACTAAACTCTCACATCATTTGGGTTTGTGTTCTATCACTGAACCATTTCTCTAGTAGAAAATATTTTGTTGATCTGATAACACAAACGTGCTTATTATCATGTCACACTGATACTCAAAAGTTTTGTCACATTGTTAAACAGTTTAGGAAATATTGTCCAGATGGAATGTATTTACACTAAACACACCCTCAAATACTAATTTTTATTTCTGAATAAAAATGCTAGTCTGATAAACTTGACACTGGATACTTTGTTGGTAATGAGTCTCAAAACAGTAAGTTAAAAATTCTTAAGAACATTCTATATCTGTGAAAGGCAGATTCAACATACATGGCTCTGTTTCTGCATATATTTTTTACTTAAATATTTTTTTCTTGATTTTTTTTTTTTTTTTTTGAGACAGGGTTTTGCTCTTGTTGCCCAGGCTGGAGTGCAATGGCACCATCTTGGCTCACTGACACCTCCACCTCCCAGGTTCAAGCGATTCTTCTGCCTCAGCCTCCCAGGTAGCTGGGATTACAGGCACCTGTCACCATGCCCAGCTAATTTTTTGTATTTTTAGTAGAGATGGGGTTCACCATGTTGGCCAGGCTGGCCTTGAACTCCTGATCTCAGGTGATCCACACTCCTTGGCTTCCCAAAGTGCTGGGATTACAGGCCTGAGCCACCGCCCCCCAGCCTTTTGAAGGTTTTATATTTCAAGAAGATAGCATTTTTAAAGTTTCCTCATATCAATATCCTAATCATTTTTATGTCATTCACTAAAAAGATATTATATTTATAAATATCTAATTTCTAGTCTGCTACCAATGTACTCTTAAAAAGTTCTATTGCACTAGTTTTTATCATTATGCATTATTTTATTTCATATCCTTGCCTGCTTTTGCTATTTTCCATCATTTTCATTTTAGCCATTATAATATGTGTAGAGAAGTATCTCATTGGTGTTTTAATTTGCATCTTGAAAATTAACAAAATTGACCACTTTTTCCTATGTATATTGTCTGTTCGTATATATATTTTTGTAAAATGTCTTTCTAGTTTTTTGCCAATGTTTTCATTTCTCCCATCCTTCTCCATGTTTTCCTTAGCCTTAGGAATGTACTCTGAGACAAGTTTATTTTTGGCAGATATGTATATTTCAAATGTTTTCTCCCACTCTATGGTTATAGTTTCTGGGGTTTTTATTTTTTTTCTTCTTTGATGAACAGAAGTTTTTAAATATTAATCTGTACAACATATCATTTTTAATAGATACTGTTTTTTGTGTAGTTGTAGTCTTTGCTTACTCCAAAGTCAAGAAAATGTATATTTTTGTTAAAAATATTATTTCAATCTGTCTGAAATTGAGCTTTGTTAATGGTGTGGGGCAGAAGTTAAGATTTTATTTACAATTGATCCTATATCGTGTGTTGGAAAAGACCATCTTTTCCCAAATATACTGCTCTATCATCTTTGGAATAAATCATTTGGTACTGTATATGGTTAGGTGAAGGTGATGAGTTGGAGGAAGGTATTTTGAACTTACATATTATGATATATTTATAAATTTATTATCCTTGCAACAAAATACAGTTTTTATTACTGAATTTTAAAAATAGGTCTTGCATTCTACTATCTATCTATCTATTTATTTATTTATTTAGAAATGGAGTTTCGCTCTTGTTGCCCGGGCTGAAGTGTAATGGCGTGATCTCGGTTCACCGCAACCTACGCCTCCCGGGTTCAAGCAATTCTCCTGCCTCGGCCTCCTGAGTAGCTGGGATTACCACACACGGCTAATTTTGTATTTTTAGTAGAGATGGGATTTCTCCATGTTGGTCAGACTGGTCTCCAACTCCCCTACCTCAGGTGATCTACCTGCCTCAGACTCCCAAAGTGCTGAGATTACAGGAGTTAGCCCAGCCAAGTTCTATTTTAAGCCCTAAATTTATTGTTCGTCTTCATTATTTTCTTGGATTTTCTCGATCTTTGCATTTTTACATTAATTGTAAAATGAGTTTATAATTTTAGATATTTGACTTAATTCTAGTATAATTATTAGGTGCTTTAAAAAAGTTTACATATTTTTGTCTCTTTATTGATATATAAATTCACATATTTGAGGATACGTGTGTTACATGCATAGATATACCACATGCTCTTAACTCTTATGTGAGAGCTAAAAATATTCTATATATTTTTAACTCCTCATTTCATGTTGAAATACTGTGTCTTTTAATCTATTTTATGCCTCATAGAAACTTTGGTTCTAGCTCTTTAGCGTCCTGCACAGCCTTTGAATTCAACAAAAGTATTGTTGAAAAACCATTTGTGTATTTGAAACCCTTCTGCTTGTATTTTTTATCACTCTAGGCTTACAAACCTCTAATAGGCCTCATATCTTTACTTCTTCCAGCAGCATTTTATTTGCTGGCCAAGTTTCTGTTCATAGCGCAGGGGAAGAATTGCCAAATGATCCCAGAAAACAAAGCAAATAAAAATGAATGTCTACCTGTCATCATTTCATCTCTTACTAGAACTTCCCTCTGTGAAATTTTAGTGCATCTTTCACAAGTTGCTAATGGCTTTAAATATATAATTTAATAAGTTCCCCCACTTTTTCCAGTGCTCAGCAAAAGCATTGGCCTATTGCTACCTATAACATAGGACATAAAAGAAATTCTGATCTTTTTGATAACTTTTGAAATGATTATATAAAGATTTGAATATTTCTCTCCTTACTAAATTATGATCTTACTTTTACATTTATGAAACATTTATGTATATGCTTAAAGATGAACAAAATTTATATGTAAATATTCAAAATACAATAGCCATGATATTAAAGCTTGAGCATTGGAATTTGACAAAAGCAAAAATTTATGATGGAAATACATTATTAAAATGCTACACATTTTACACCCTCATTGGTTTTACACACTCATTTTTGTTTTAAACAATTTTATTCAAGGATAAAAAATGTCACTGTGAGTCATATTATTAATCACTCTGTCTGAAACTTTTGTTTTGTCTAAAATGGAATATTGTCTTGGAAAATATGAATCCTACTATTCCCAAAATAAGATTTCCTATATTTCTTAAAATACCTCAAATAAATATATAACTATAACTACATATATTGTATAACATTGGACTACTCAATTTTTCATATACATGTTCTAATTTGATATGACACATATATGCAATTGTACTTTTTCTTTTCTCTACATATCTATTCAACAAGCAAAACATTGTAGCAATATTTATTCTTTTTCTGTAGAGAGTAAAATATCTACTATGTACCATGTCCTTTCAAAATCTTAGCTGAAATAACTCTTAATTATAGAAGTGAAATAGACTTAATTATAGTTAATTCATTTCTTAAGTACTTTAAATTCTATTTTACGTTTGGCAACACTAACAAAAAGGTATCAACTTAAAATTGTATTACATTATTTTCTTGAAAAATCACCCTCTTTTGTATTATATATTTTTAGGATTATTATTTTAGCAAAGTGTCTTATAAGAGAAAATGATTGAAATTATTTAATTGTTATATATTAGACTCATGAATTAGGAGGTTTTTTATATAAACTTGAGCACAATATTTGTTTAAATATTTTGTTTAATATAATAAAAGTTTGCATATGGCACTTCTGTCGTGCCAAAATACCATGGTGTCTCAAGAAAAAGCACTATTGTGATTGCTTTAGTTGCGACAGAACTAGCTGTCCTTCACATAGAACATCATTTTTACTTGAAAGAATCACTGACAGACAAACTATGGTTGTTCAGACTTGGGTATTAAGCGATCAGTTTCTTGCAAATGAATAATTCGTTATTGTAAGAAAAATAATTAATGACTCTACATTTCGCCAAAGGCAAAACTTGAGTTAAAAAAAATTTGAGGCTGGGTGTGGCGGCTCACACCTGTAATCCCAGCACTTTGGGAGACCTAGATGGGCAGATCACGAGGTCAGGAGATTGAGACCATCCTGGCTAACACGGTGAAACCCTGTCTCTACTAAAAATACAAAAAATCAGTCTGGCGTGGTGGCGGGCACCTGTAGTCCCAGCTACTCGGGAGGCTGAGGCAGGAGAATGGCATGAACCTGGGAGGTGGAGCTTGCAGTGCGAGATTGCAAGCCACTGCACTCCAGCCTGGGTGACAGAGAGAGACTCCGTCTAAAAAAAAAAAATTGAACACTGCTACTATGAACTTAGAGATTCTGGATAATTAAAGACTATACTGAAAAAATTGGTGGTGATCTTGATAAATGTTATTTTTGATTTGTATGCTGACCTGCATACACTTGCGGAAGAGCCACAGAACAGTCTGAACTAACATTTTCCAGTGATAAAAATATGATGTTTCAAAATTATATGAATAAAAAATCAATTTAATGTGCAAGATAGACAAATAAACTACAATATAACAGATTATATATTGTCATTGATATGGTTTCAGTTTCCATATCACAGAAAAGTAAAAAATATCACTTATTGAGTTCTGGTGTACTATCTAAGAAAAATATTCAATTATCTGAAAACTCCATTAAATGTTCCCTCCTTTTCAATGTACATATATGAATTAAGCTATGTTTTCATCATGCAAATCAACCAAAACAACATATTTTAAAACACTGAGTGCAGAAGAAGATTTTAGAAATTTACTGTTGTTTATTAAGCCAGATATTAAAGATTTGCAAAGTCATTAAAAATCATCACTTTTCCATTAATGTTTGTTTTCAAAAATAATTTTTTCTTCGCAAAAATGTTATTTGTTTTTTATTTTTAAACTTTTTATTTAAAATATTCTGACCAAAATAAAATTGAACAAAATTATAATATTATTCAAATATTCATTTGGTATACCACATGCTATATATGTAATTTTTACTTTTCTATTAAAAATAGATTTAAACATTTTTAAAGCAGATAGGTGCTGTAAATACAGAAGTGGCCAAAATATAGTCCTTGTGATATGGTTTGGCTGTGTCCCCACCCAACTCTCATCTTGAATTGTAGCTCTCGTAATTCCTTCATGTTGTTGGAGAGACCCAGTGGAAGATCATTGAATCATGGGACGGTTTCCCCCATACTGTTTTCTTGGTAGTGAGTGAGTCTCATGAGATCTGATGGTTTTATAAGGGGAAACTCCTTTCGCCTGACTCTCATCCTCTTTTTTCGTCTGCTGCCATGTGAGGCGTGCCTTTCACCTTCCACCATAATTGTAAGACCTCCCTAGTTACGGAACCATGAGTCCATTAAACCTTTTTCTTGCAGGGCGTAGTGACTCATGCTTGTTATCCCAGCACTTTGGGAGGCCGAGACAGGTGGATCACTTGAGGTCAGGAGTTTCAGACCAGCCTGGACAACATGGCGAAACCCCATCTCTACTGAAAATACAAAAATTAGCAAGGCATGGTAGCCCAAAGCTGTAATCCCAACTACTCAACAGGCTGAGGCAAGAGAATCGCTTGGACCTGGGAGATGGAGTTTACAGTCAGCCAAGATCGAGCCACTGCACTCTATCCTGGGTGATAGAGTGAGACTCTGTCTCAAAAAAAAAAACCAAAAAAACCAAACAAACAAAAAAATCTTTCTTTTGTAAATTGCGCAGTTTCAGGTAGGTCTTCATCATCAGTGTGAAAACAGACTAATATATCTTGCCTTCATAAGTGTTTGCAGTTTAGTAAAGGAACCAGATGACCAAGCAATAAGCAATAAAAATGGTATTGTAAGTGCTTAGGAGCCCATTTAATAATTTGTTATTGCTATTTTATGTGCATTAATAAATCTTTGTTTTTAATTGTTTAAGTTTTATATTCTAATATGATAAATATCAACAAATATAAGACAACGAAAATAAAAGGTTGTTGGGGTCCACACTAATTATTAAGAGTATAAAAGTGTCCTGAGATCCGAGTGTTTGAGAACAATCATGGGAATAAATTAGTAAATGTCTTAGTACATTTTGTGTTGCTATAACAGAATACCTGAGGCTGAGTAAATTATTAATATAAACAAGAAAAGAAGTTTATTTGGCTCATGATTCTGGTGGCTGGAAGTTTCAAGATTGGGCAGGTGTATCTGGCGAGGGTCTCATCCTGCCTCCACTCATGACAAAAAGCAGAAGGTGAATGGAAATGTGAACAAAGATTATATGGAGGAGAGAAAGCAAGAAAGAGAAACTAAGGAAGCAGGACTCATTTTTGTTAGCTCTTGAGGAAACTAATTTATTCCACCAGTGGGAGAGTATTAACCTATTCAAGAGGGATCCTTCTGCATGACTCAAGCAACTTCCCCTAGGTCCCAACTTCTAGCTCTGCCACATTGGGCATCAAATTTCAATATGAGTTTCAGAGAGAACAAGCCATATTGAAACCATAGCAGTAAATAATAGAAAAGGTAATCACAATATTTTAATTGGCCCATGCAGCACAAAGTTGAAGAGCAAAAAACCTAACCTCATAGAGTTATTGTGAGGATTAGATGAGTTAATGCACATACAGTTCTATAAACAAGACTGTCACATAAGTACTATATGCATGCTATGAATCCTTGCTGTTATATTATGACTTGTTTCCTGGAAAGTCTTCAAACACTGTTTACAATGATACGGAAACAAAAATTTTAAATTTTTCAGTATTAAAAAAATTATCTGGTATTTGACTACCTCAATTCAATTCAGAACTTTGCTTGGCAGATTATCTTGAGTACTCAGTTTAGTGAATATAATAGTAATCACTCCTGAGTTGCTATAGGAGGAGTAGTCCAGGCATATAGTAAGTGCTTAAAAATTAATTAGCTGTTATTATTTTTCATACTGTTAGTAGCTGTTTTTCTGTTGCTAGGTCTGGTCTCCACTCAACCTAAATCACATGACCTTAGTTTAAGAGGGAAATTACATGAAAACTTTAAGATTTTGTTAGAAAAGAGGAAAGAAAAAATAAATGCTAAATTGTCTACTAAAAGTGACAACTACATATTTAAGTTCACATATAGGACTTCTGAAATTACTAAAACTAATCATTTTTTGCTCATGACCTATTTAATCATTTAAAATTCTCCATTTTTTCTCTCCAAATTATATGTACCTCGTCTTTGAGGCCAGATATGAAATAACATCTAGAAGAATATTTGATTTTTCATTTCTTAACAGACATAAACAATGCCATGTTAAAATTTGTCTCTAAAGTCACAATATAGAAGGATACTTTACAGGGTGTGATCTTTGTAGTTATAGATGGAAACTTCTGAAAGCAAATTAAGTTAAATGGAGGAGTCCATGTATTAGTTCATTTTCATGCTGCTGATAAAGACATACCTGAGACTGGGCATTTCACAAAATAAAAAGTTTTATTCGACTTACAGTTCCATATGGCTGAGGAGGTCTCACAATCATGGTGGAAAGCAAGGAAGAGCAAGTCACATCTTATGTGGATGACTGCAGGCAAAAAAAGAGCTTGTGCAGAGAAGCTCCTTTTTCTAAAACCATCAAATCTTGTGAGACTCATTCAGTATCATGAGAACAGCACAAGACCCCCCACCTCATGATTCAATCATCTCCCATTGGGTCCCTCCCACAACAAGTGAGAATTATGGAAGCTAAAATGTGAGACTTTGGTGGGGACACAGAGCCAAACCGTATTATCCCACCACTCTCCCTTCCCAAATTTAGTATCTTCACATTTCAAAACCAAACATGCCTTCCCAATAGTCCCCAAAGTCTCAACTCATTTCAGCATTAACTCAAAAGTCCACAATCCAAAGTCTCATTCAAGACAAGGCAAGTCCCTTCTGCCTATGGGCCTATAAAATCAAAAGCAAGTTAGTTACTTCCTGGATTCAATGGGGGTACAGGAATTTGGTAAATACAGCCATTCCAAATGGGAGAAATTGGCCAAAACAAAGGGGCTATAGGCCCCATGCAAATCCAAAATCCAGCAGGGCAGTCACCTCTTAAAGCTTCAGAATGATTTCCTTTGACTCTGTGTCTCACATCCAGGTCACTCTGATGCAAGATGTGGGTTCCCATGGTCTTGGGCAGCTCCACCCCTGTGGCTTTGCAGGGTATATCCTCTCACCGGGCTGTTTTCACTGGCTAGTGTTGAGTGTCTGTGGCTTTTCCAGGTTCATGATGCAAGCTGTCAGTAGATCTACCATTCTGGGGTCTGGAGGATGGTGCCCATCTTCTCACAGCTCCACTAGGAAGTGCCCCAGTAGGGACTCTGTGTGGGGGCTCCAACCCCACATTTCCCTTCTGCTCTGCCTAACAGAGGTTCTCAATAAGGGCTCTGCCCCTGCAGCAAACTTCTGCCTGGGCATCCAGGCATTTCCATACATCTTCTGAAATCTAAGCAGAGGTTCCCAAACCCCAGTTCTTGACTTCTGTGCACTTGCAGGCTCAGCACCACGTGGAAGCTGCCACAACTTGAGACTTGCACCCTCTGAAGCCACAGTCTGAGCTCTCCATTGGCCCCTTTTAGTCACAGCTGGAGCAGCTGAGATGCAGGGCACCAACTCCCTAGGCTGCATAGAGCGTGGGGACTCTTGGCCCAGCCCACAAAATCAGGCCGTTTTTCCTCCTAGGCTTCCAGGTTTGTGATGGGAGAGGCTGCCACAAAGGTCTCTGACATGCCCTGGAGACATTTTTCCTGTCTTGTTGGGGATTAACATTGGGCTCCTTGTTACTTATGCAAATTTCTGGAGCCTGCTTGAATTTATCCCCAGAAAATGGGAGTTGATTTTCTTTTCTATCACAAGGTCAGGCTGCAAATTTTCCAAACTTTTATGCTCTGTTTCCCTTTTAAAACTAAATGCCTTTAACACACCCAAGTCAACTTTTGAATGCTTTGCTGCTTAGAAATTTATTCTGCCAGATACCCTAAATTATCTCTCTCAAGTTCAGAGTTCCACAAATCTCTAGGGCAGGGGGAAAATGCTGCCAGCCTCTTTGCTAAAACATAAAAAGAGTCACCTTTATTCCAGTTCTCCAAAACTTCCTCATCTCCATCTGAGAATACCTCAGCGCGGATTTCATTGTCCATATCATTATCAGTATTTTTGTCAAAGACTTTCAACAAGTCTCTAGGGAGTTCCAAACTTTTCCACATTTCTTGTCTTCTTCTGAGCCCTCCAAACTGTTCCAACCTCTGCCTGCTACTCAGTTCTAAAGTCGCTTCCACATTTTCAGGTACGTTTTCAGCAACACCCAACTCTTCTGGTACCAATTTACTCCATTAGTCCATTTTCACGCTGCTGATAAAGACATTCCTGAGATTGGGCAATTTACAAAATAAAGAGGTTTATTGGACTTACAGTTCCACATGGCTGAGGAGGCTTGAAAATCATGGTGGAAGGCAAGGAGGAGCAAGTCATATCTTACGTGGATGGCAGCAGGCAAAAAAGAGCTTGTGCAGAGAAACTCTGGCTTTTAAAACTATCAGATCTCATGAAACCCATTCACTATCATAAGAACAGCAGGGGAATAAATCACCCCCATGATTCAGTCATCTTCCACCCGGTCTTTTCCACAATCTGTATGAATTACGGGAGCCACAGTATGAGATTTTGGTGGGGACACAGAGCCAAACCATATTACTCCAGTAGTTATCTAACTGCCAGCTTCATATATTAACTAGGAATTTGTAATTTTATGTCAATTAATAACAGAATAAAATTAAAGAATGGAAAAGTTATCACATGCGTTCATATGCTTCCTAATTCAGCACTAAGCCAGCAAATGTAAGGTAGAAAACCAGTTTTAAAATGTATAATCAATCAGAAATGATGAGTCTATCTCTTACTCCAATAAAATCCCAATTTGGTATTCTCAATCAGAGGTTGTTTCTTCTCCAAGCAGTAATTTGAGCACCCAGTTTCTTTTTATGGTTCAGCCAATGAAGATATACCTTCGTGAGAGAACATTTTAAATGGTCCATTTTCAAAGGATGATAAATCTAAGTACTGGCAGCTAGCCTGCAAATGTAACAAATTGCACAGCTCATACACCTAGAAGGTTACAATAAACAAATGGAACGTAGAGGAGAGGTCAACCCATAAAAGGGAAGAGAGTTTTGTTATTGGGAGATCAAAACTTAGGCAGGGAAGGAGATGGGATATAACCTTATAAGGGAGATAATCAAACTTAGGTAACATCCAGGAAGATCACAACCCCACAGTACTTGACCAATGAGGAACTAGGGGAGGGACTTGCATGCTAGGAGATAAACTACCTGTTGTGACTTCTCCAGATGTGCCTACTCACCAGACACCTGATCTTGCAAAATCATTATTTAATAGTCTCACTTTTGCTGTTCTTCGTGCCTCTAAGTCCGTTCTTTGGGTTTGGATGAATGAGTGTGTTTCTCACACCTTTTATCTTATCTTGTGGATCGGCATCCATATAGTGGCAAGAAAAGAGCACAGAGATCATCCATAGGACAATTTTATGAAGTGGGTTACATGATCTCTGCTTATATTGCACTATTTCAAATTTTGACATGTTCCTGCATTTACTAAAGTCAGGCTGGGAAAGTAGTCTAGTTGTGGGTCAATGATAAGGGAAAACAAAATTGTTAAAACAATGATAAAAATTGACCCTTAACTAGGTGAAATCAGGAAAACGGCCCCATGACTACCAGCCTTATACAATTTCTTAACATTTTTACTCACTTTGAGCAACTTAGTGTGTACTTTGGGATGAGGTCATATCCTTGGGATAAAAAATGGTATTGGTGGCAGAAAATTCTAATGTCTGTGTAGCAGTATTAATACCTGCCTCAGGCTAAAACCTTACTTTTATAAACCGATGAGAGTAATTGGCTGTGAAGAATAAAGTGAGATTTAGTCAAGCTGTCCACGTTCAAATACTAAAACTGAACTGTGATCTCAATTTTGATTTATCAAATCATCTTTTCAGTTTATATCACTGTTTTTATAGGTGAAAATTTTATAAAATGTGCTA
Organism: Hylobates moloch; assembly: GCF_009828535.3. Classification (NCBI taxonomy): domain Eukaryota; kingdom Metazoa; phylum Chordata; class Mammalia; order Primates; family Hylobatidae; genus Hylobates; species Hylobates moloch. The sequence continues at coordinate 120,578,812 of NW_026652277.1, read as the reverse complement.
CAGGCTCACAGTTTAATGACATATTTATATAAATAAAAAAAGATGAAGTAAAATACACTTCAAGAGTAATAACACTAATGTAATTTTTGAATGTGCAGTAGTGTATTATTATTTTATTTAAATCGTGAATTGTAGGGTTCTCTGATCTGAAAATTTGCTATCCAATATATTTTTAAGAAAAGATTAGAGAAGAAAGTAAAGGATTATCTGTAGCATATAACTATATCAACTTGTTTTTTTAATTGAAAATTTAATTTATATGTCTTTTAAAGATTTCATTTTTAACCACTTTCTAGAATTTAATTTTTAAGCATATACCATATTTTATCTAACCAGTTTGTTTACAATGTTCTTCTATCATCAACATTTACAATAAAAATTGTCTCTATCATCTATCTATCTATCTATCATCTATGTATCTAATATCTATCTATCATACACTTATTACTGGATCTCAGGAATTAGGCCTAATTAAGCAGCATAACTCCTGCTCAAATAGAATAGGAAAATCTTGTTTTATTTCTTAAATAATTACAGCATTTTTAATCTGGTTAATATTGGCAATGCTGCTCTTAAAAATACATAGATTTTGATCTGTTCTATGTTGTCCTATATGTCAATAATACCCTTAATTTAAATTTTGCCCTGAAATGCTTAAATTATTTAGAGGTTTTAATCTGTTAAAGTCTTTCTGTAATTCCTTCTCTTATGATTTAAGACCCAGGCTTACTTGTATTTTTTTTTTTTTTGATATTGTAAAGACCCCAAATTCTAGGTTACCTCTATTATCTGTAACTACTGCTTACAAACTGGCCAGTGCTTTCCTCGTTTCGTCTTTCTTACATCTTCCAATACTATCCAATAATAGGAAACATTTACCACCTCTTTACTGGTTTTTCAAATCTTTTCCTTCAGAGCTACAATCACAGTCGTATGCTTTATAAGTTAGAGCAGATCAAATCTTGCGACATGTTTTAGCATTAAATGATATGAATATATAGCCTCTAATGGCTTCCTCACCACCTGCTGCCCAATCTCAAAACTGATGCCACCTCCTGTAGAATTGTTTTGGCAGCGCGCTATTTCAGGAACCAATATCGATCACAGTTAGAGTCCATACGCTCAGCAGATGAATTCTATGCTGTGAATGTTGTTTGTGTGCCTCCAGATTCATGCCTGCACACTCATTCTCTCAGCTGTTAGGTGTGTTGTTGGCTGGGTCCCTCTCTAGGAATTGACCTTTTCCAAAGGGAACTGCCTTATTTAAGTTTACATAAAATAACCCAGGGAAAGCCCATGTTTAAATAGCTACTCCTCATGGAAGTGTAGGGTTAAAAGGCCTGGCTCCCTTCCTCAATCTGGGATAACACAGGAGGACAATCACAGCTTCATACCCCCAAACCCCTGCCAGGAGATTAGCTGAGGGCTTTGTTGTGCTTAGGGTTTTCATTTTTGTGTTATTTTAAAATATAAAAATAACATGTTTGTAATACCACTTATTCTGTTGTCATACTTATTTTGGGAATTTTGCAAAGCAATTATTTCTTTTTAAAATAAGGAAAGATAACTTTAGGATCTCTGAAAGTAGATAATTGTCCTTCGTAATGAAAAACAAAAATGCAAGGTACTTTATTTATGCATAATATGGAATTTTACCATAATCATAATATAAATGTTGTGTGATAAGACTATATTAATAGCAGCAATATAAAGAAAACTACATATAATCACACTTCATTTTATAAAATATATATTAAAGAACTTTATTACAGAAAACTAATAAGTTACTGATGTAGGACTACACCATTTTTATTTCTCTTTGGTGTACCCGAGGTTGGAAGGATGTTTTATTGCCTGGATTTATCAGATAAATATTTTGTAAAAGAGTGACAATATTGGCAATACCTACTGCTTTGAAAAATTTTATTTCCAATTCCTACAAGTCATTAATATTTTGTCTGTACCATGTATTTTTTCTTAAATTTTAACAATAATTGAAAAATTATTTAAAAATTCCTAAATACTGGCAAAAACTTAAAAAAAATTTGATCTGAAGAGTCAAAGGTTTGAATCAAATTTACATACAATGAAAATATTAAGAGTTTAATATTGCATTTTAAGTAATAGAGTTTAGTGTGCATTTACTGTGTGTCAGATTTTGCTTTAATCACTCTTTGGGCATATGTTTGTGTGTGTGTGTGTGCGGCGCTTGTGTGTGTGTGTGTGTTTATGTTTGTATGAATGTGTGTAATCTCAATTATTTTAACAATTCTAAGGCGAATATGCTCTTATTATCCTTTCAATCCAAAAAAGTAATCTGAGTAAGAGGTAGGTTAACCAATTGGACCATGGTGATGCAGGTAGTAACTGGTGAAGCAAGGGTTTGAAATCAGCCAGTCTAAGGGGAGAGTATATTATTCTATCTCCATATCTGCCATTTCTCAAAAAGTCTCAAAGTGTCAGTTACAATATTAAGTAGATTATATATATATTATGTCATTTAATTTTCATTAACACAACATGATGTATATATAATTACCCTTATTTTACAGAGGAGATTACTGAAGCTTAGAGAGTTCCTGTAATTTTTGAAATGGCTCACAGCTACATAGTGCACAGTTGGGATATAAAACCAAAGCTGTTAGACTAGGCCACTGTGTCATGTAGTAAAGGAGGCTAATGATTCCTCTGGCATATTTTTCTGCTAAAAGAGAAAAGGATGTTTAATGAAATTCAACTCATGCTTAAACAGTTCATATTCTATTAAGCAAAAGAAAGTCAATGTGTGTGAGCTATTACTTCCATTGGTTTTCACTGTAATGCTGTATTCATGACTCCTATAGGCTCCTGGTTATGAAGAATATCCAAAGCCATAAAGTATCTTTCCTCTGCCATTGACACTCTGGACTTTGGCAGAGCAGACACAGGAAAAATATGTACTTTGCCATGTTTTATTTTTGTCAGAAAGCTATCAACAAGTCCAGCTGCCTACTACTGTCACTAACCTGAAGTCTGCAGGCTTGCAGAAAAGTGACACGGGGAGATATTTACATATCCCTAAGCCATACTCTCTGCTATCATCTAACTGCCAAATACACAGTTGATAGGGACTTTAAATAATTCCTAGGCTACTTATCCATTTCAAATATGTCTGTCTTACATGCCCTGGTATGTCAGTTTGCTTGAGATTTATGTCTAAATTATGTCTGTTTAAATTTTGGCACAAAGAAAATGCTCAAACAGTTGTAATGGTATGTTTATATCTAAATTATTCTCTTCATAATTTCCACTCATTTAAACAACCTATTATTGAAATGGAGAATAGTATTTATGTTTTCATTTTGGCTTTGTTTGCTTCTTAATTGTTTTGTTGATTTTAAAGAGATAATTATTGAACATTTTAGAACATACAAAGGAAAGAAAGGTACATAGTGAACAGTGAACGCAAGCCTTGTCCTCCCTGGTCACCCAGTTACCTTCTTCCTCATCATATGTCTCTTTTGAGAGCTATTCATATACATATGAATATGGGTGTGTTTGCATCACTATTGTTTTACACATATGGTAGCGTATTCTACTCAATGTTCTGCATATCACAGCAATCTTCCCATATCAGTACATATATGTGTGTTTTTAATTATAGACCTTATGATAGGTAATGCTTAGATCGTTAATTGATATTCTATAACTGCACTTGCGTGCCACCTATATGTGTGCCATCTACAACTCTTAGGCTAAAAAGCTTTATTTTCTTTCTATGATCTGAAGTAACTTATATCAGGATAATGAGGAAGTCAATGAACTTCAGTGGAAAGAATTACACCTATGTTTTTACTAATCTAAAATTTAGTATTCATTATAAATGTAGGCAATGAACTGTAGTAATGTTAGAAGTAAATGTGACTTGTTCACTAACATATTGGATATATTTTCAAGTGTGGTTACAGATATTGTGGATATTTTGAATTATAGTTGACTCTCATTATTACATTAAAATTATAAGTATTTTTAAACCGTATGTTAGATTTTTTTTTTTTTTTTTTTGAGACGGAGTCTTGCTCTGTTGCCCAGGCTGGAGTGCAGTGGTGCGATCTCGGCTCACTGCAAGCTCCGCCTCCCGTGTTCACGCCATTCTCAGGCCTCAGCCTCCCGAGTAGCTGGGACCCTAGGCACCCGCTGCCGCGCCCGGCTAATTTTTTGTATTTTTAGTAGCGACGCGGTTTCACCATGGTCTCGATTTCCTGACCTTGTGATCCGCCCGCCTCAGCCTTCCAAAGTGTGAGGATTACAGGCGTGAGCCACTGCGCCCAGCCAACCATATGTTAGATTTTTTCATAATGTGTTAATAAAGAAACATATACTTTTTATATTACCTTTAAAAATACGTTTGTACCTTGGCATGATTTTTTAGTAATCTTATGAATTTTATTTTGTAATTAAAAAAATTTATAAACTCTCTAAATTATAAAAGAGATTCATGGCATAAATAACCCCCGTAAAGTTTAGGAAAAAAAATCATTCTTTCAACTTAGTTTAAATAGTATTAGAATTTCCTGTTTCTTAAAGTTATGGTGTAATTGCACAATAAAAATAGATTGACCTGGTACCTTTTGGTAAATTTCTCTATTTCTTCTACATAGCTGTTTGCTGATTTGTATACATTATTAAAATTGTCCATTTTTTGCAGATCATTTAATTGCATACAGTTTACTTATGTATTTTCTTAACATTCTCACCTCTTTGATGTTTTCTTAACATTCTCCTCTGACAGTGATTATGCTCACTTTGTCACTTAGTTTGAGGTATCATATCTTTCCCTTTTGCTTCTAAATATTTTTCTCTTGCCTCCACCCAATCCCTGCCAAGGAAAAGGCTCGTATCAGCCACTTCATGATTTGCTTTATTCTTTTGACTTTAATTTTTTCTTCTACTTTCTACAGATTTATTTGACTTTCATTTTTAAATTTATTTAGGAGGATAATTAACATGTATTTCAATTCTGTCGTAGTTAATTATATATATTCAAGGGTCTGAGATTTCCTTTAGCTATAGCTATTAGGTTCTGTTTATAGTGCTTTCTCTACCTTCTTTCCCTTACATATTCTGCAATTTGAGTTTTGAGTTCATTTTGAAATTTAGAATGTGTGTTTATGTGTTCACACATTTAATTTCCAGATGATAGATTTTTTCCACTTCCAGATTTTTCTCCTAAATTAATTTTAAATATTATTTCATTATGATCAAATAGAATTATCTGTAACTTTAATTTTTCTGTATAATTGAAGATTTTTTATAATTTTAGTAAGATGAAATGTTATGAATATTTCATGAGGTTTAATTTTCTGTGGTAAATTTCTTGGGTTTGATAAATATACACTGGGTCTAAATAATATTAACCACATTTTATTTCCTTGAATAAAATATAAATACATATTAGTATAAAAATGTACATACCTCACAGAATTTGTTAATTTCTCTTAATACTCTGACCTCTTTCCCTGAGAGCACCTTAAAATATGTGTGTATTTCGAAGATTTCATATCAATTGTCTTGAGATAGTATAAAAACTTTAAAACTCAAGATTTAATATTTTTGAAATTTGATGAATTGTACTCTTTTATTGTCTCATTGTTTTATTACTTCAAGGCAATTATCTTTTCTGTATATCTTGGATATCACTGTCTTTATATCAAAATTATTAAATTTTTAAAGCTGTTTTCTATATTAGTGTGTTTTAACTGAATTTTTCAAATTAAAATTACATTTAATTTTACATCAGTAATTAGAATCTATATTTACAATACAACTTTACAAATATGTCAAAATAAAAGAATATATATTGTGATTTCACAAAACTTACTGATCTTTGAAGAAGGCAGAAGTAATGAATATAGATAAAACCAATGATCTAATGATTACAAGCAAAGAAAGAAGAATTGTGTTCCTTTTGCAGATGAGGGACAATGAAATATTTTGCTACTATTTTCCCAAACATGAAACAATATTCATATAGAAAAATACCCTCACAAACAATTGATGGGTGACAGGTGACGAATGCATACGGAGTTTGATCTCTTAATTATTAACTGTTGAAATTTTTTGTTTATCCTCTCGATTTACTGTTTCTTCAACATTGTCCTTTAAGTCATTACTATGTTTTCAAGTCTCTCTGCGGTTTGCTTTCATTCTTCTTAGGCCTGTATTTTTCCAACTCTGTTTTTTCACAATCTCTCTCTTGCTATCTCTCTCTTACACACACACACACACACACACACACACACACACACACACAAAGCCAGGACTATTTTTATATTCATTTTGCTTCCTTATTTTATAGGAGAGATTGTTTCTACATTATTATTTAATTGCTGGCAGTATATTCAGTCAAAATATTCATCTCTGCAGTGGTAAATTTACTTGTGTCCTTCGGCTAATTCTTACTTGATTGCCATGATATTGTTTTCTGAACAAGTTATTTTCTGGATATTTATGTCAGGGCAGAGACAAGGATCCAGAATAAAATGTCTTCTTGTAACCTACTATTTAGTGTGAGCTGTTTTAACATTTGTGTCTTTCCATTTAACAAATATTACTCACAAAGACTACTCATAATGCAGAATGTCTCTTTATGCTTATCTCTTTCCAATCAGAAAAGTCCTGGCAAAGGTTTTCTGTTTACAAAACAAAAAGCTGACTTTTCCTACTTCTCAAGAATTCGTACTTAATTTGGTTCAGTAAATACACCCAGCTAGGCTGCATATATGTTTGTATGTTTCCAAAGTGTGACTATTGTATTTTAATTTTAGATGAGCCTACTTTAAAATACAATATTTTGTCAGCCTTACTTTATAAATTTTGGCGTAAAATTCCCATCAGAGTTTGCTCCCAGGCACCTACATGTACACACAGATGCATATAGATAAATATCCATATGAACATAGACATAAATTGTGTGTGTGTGTGTGTGTGTGTGTACTTCGGTATACAGACATCTCCTAGTCTCATGGATGATGACTATGGGTTTTTCTATATATGATGTTGCTTTGGGGTGGTTTTTCGACAAGAAGAAACCATCTCTTTTATCTGAAGTATAAAATTAGAATGAAAGCTATGTTTCTAATCTCACATTTTACTTTATCAAAGAAGAATGTTTTATTACAATCTATAGTTATGTAGAAAAATTACATTACCAAGAAAATTTCTGGAAAGCAGCATAAAAAGTGATACAGGTAATTTGAAAAAAAGCCTGCAGTTTGATGCTGCTGATGGTAATTAGGTTTTGTTGTCTGGGCCACATTCTTATTTGACTTCACACATTTTCATTTGAACACCAACTGTTACAAGGCATATGGACTTCCATAGCAATCCCATATGCTACATAATGGCTGCCTGCTATCTATTTAGGATTCAAACAATGATGAGACTTCATAATGATGGTAAAGTAGGGCAACTTTAAACTCTTTATCTAGTTTGGTGTACATCTTAGAGACTCTAAAGCACAGAATCCTACTGTTGGGTTTTGTTTCTCCTTATGTACATTTTAAGGTTGATGAGCAATGTTTATAAAATACTATAAAATATAGCGCTCTATATGAGAAATATATTTTATTAAAAGCAAATATCTGTAATGCCTAAGCACATATTCATTTGTGAGCATCATGTTTCTAATATATAAAATATGCTTTAAAGAGAAACACCAAATTAGCTAAGCAACTTAATACCACAAATTATAGATACCTAAACTACCTAAATGTAAAACTATTGTAATGAACATGACCCAAAGTATCCATAATATTTTCAAAGGGAAAATTTCCATATGAAGGTACCATAATTGGAGAGAATACACAATATTAACAAAATAGTTTGAATATCTATGTTTAAATATCACTCAGGCTACTTAAATCTTTGAAAATCTTTGTCTACATGAAATGCAGAAATTTTAGATTTGAAATGAATTTTTTCAATTAATCCATTCAAGATTTAAAAGTATTGGAGTTTGGTGGTTTTTTTTTTAATTTTAGTTAATTATCTATTGCTATAACAGAATATCATAGGCAGGGTAATTTATAAGGAAAAGAGACTTATATCTTACAGTTCTGGAAGCTGAGAAGTCCTAAGTCGAGGGCCATATCTGGTGAAGGCTTTCTTGTTGAATCATAACACGGTGGAGAACATCACATGGCAAAAGGGCAAGAGCATGCCACCTCAGGTCTCTCTTCCTTTTCTTCTAAAGCCACTAGTCCCATCCTGTGAACCACACTCTGATGACCTTATCTAATCCAGAATTATCTTCCAAAGTTCCTACTTTCAAAAGGTCCTGTGTCCAGAATTGGTGGGTTCTTGGTCTCACTGACTTCAAGAATGAAGCCGCGGACCCTCGCGGTGAGTGTTAAAGCTCTTAAGGTGGCCCGTCTGGAGTTTGTTCCTTCTGATGTTCGGATGTGTTGGGAGTTTCTCCCTTCTGGTGGGTTCATGGTCTTGCTGGCTCAGGAGTGAAGCTGCAGACCTTCGCGGTGAATGTTACAGCTCATAAAAGCAGTGTGGACCCAAAGAGTGAGCAGTAGCAATATTTACTGCAAAGAGCAAAAGAACAAAGCTTCCACAGTGTGGAAGGGGACCTGAGCGGGTTGCCGCTGCTGGCTGGGGCAGCCTGCTTTTATTCTCTTATCTGGCCCCACCCACGTCCTGCTGATTGGTAGAGACGAGTGGTCTGTTCTGACAGGGCGCTGATTGGTGCGTTTACCATCCCTGAGCCAGATATAAAAGTTCTCCACGTCCCCATCAGATCAGTTAGATACAGGGTATGGACACAAAGGTTCTCCAAGGCCCCACCAGAGCAGCTAGATACAGAGTGTCAATTGGTGCATCCACAAACCTCAAGCTAGACACAGGGTGCTGATTGGTGTGTTTACAATCCCTGAGCTAGACATAAAGGTTCTCCACATCTCCACCAGACTCAGGAGCAAAGCTGGCTTCACCCAGTGGATCCCGCACTAGGGCTGCAGGTGGAGCTGCCCGCCAGTCCCGCGCCGTGCTCGCACTCCTCAGCCCTTGGGTGGTCGATGGGACTGGGCGCTGTGGAGCAGGGGGCGGCACTCATCCGGGAGGCTCGGCCGCACAGGAGCCCATGGAGGGGGTGGGAGGCTTAGGCATGGCGGGCTGCAGGTCCCGAGCCCTGCCCCGTGGGAAGGCAGCTAAGGCCAGGTGAGAAATCAAGCGCAGCACCGGTGGGCTGGCACTGCTGGGGGACCCAGTACACCCTCCGCAGCCGCTGGTCTAGGTGCTAAGCCCCTCATTGCCCGGGGCCGGCAGGGCCTGCCGGCTACTCCGAGGGCGGGGCCCGCCAAGCCCACGCCCATCTGGAACTCCAGCTGGCCGGCAAGTGCTGCGCAGCCCCAGTTCCTGCTCGCGCCTCTCTCTCCACACTCCCTCCAAGCTGAGGGAGCCGGCTCCCGCCTTGACCAGCCCAGAAAGCAGCTCCCACAGTGCAGCCGTGGGCTGAAGGGCTCCTCAAGTGCCGCCAAAGTGGGAGCCCAGGCAGAGGAGGTGCCGAGAGTGAGCCAGGGCTGCGAGGACTGCCAGCCGGCTGTCACCTCTCAGTCCCACTTCCAAATACCATTAACATATGCATTTTCAAATTAAGTTTCCAACACAGGAAACGTGGCATACACATTTAAATTGTACCAGGCTCTTAATATAATATTACTTTTTTATATGTAATTTTAACTTTTATTTTAGATTCAGGGGGTACATAGGTAGGTTTGTGACATGAGTGTATCACATGATCCTGAGGTTTGGGGTATGAATGATTCCATCACACAGGTGGTGAACATAGTACCCAATAGGTAGTTTTTCAACCCTTACTCTTCTCCCTACATTCCCCTATTAGAGTCCCCAGTGTTTATTATTGACATCTTCTTGTCCATGTGTACTGAATACTTAGCTCCCACTTATAAATGAGAACATGTGGTATTTTGTTTTTGGTTCCTGTGTTAATTTACTTAAAATAATGAGCTCTAGCTGCATCCATGTTGCTGCAAATAACGTGGTTTTATTCTTTTCTATGGCTGTGTAGTATTCCATGGTGTATGTGTACCACGTTTTCTTTATTCAATTCACTGTCAATAGGCATATAGGTTGATTTCATCCCTTTGCTATTGTGAATAGTGCTATAATAAACATACAAGTACATGTCGAGGACATAAATAAAGTACAGTGATTTATTTTCCTTTGAGTATATACCCAGTAATGGGGTTGCTGGGTCATTTGGTAGTTCTGCTTTAAATTCCTTGAGAAATCTCCAAACTGCTTTCCACAGTGGCTGAACTAATTTACATTCTCACCAACACTGTATAATCTTCCCCTTTCTCTGCAACCTTACCAGGATCTGTTATTTTTTTGACTTTTCAGTAATAACCATTCTGACTGGTGTGAGATGGTATCTCATTGTGGTTTTGATTTTCATTTATCCAATAATTAGTGATGTGGAGCATTTTTTATATGTTTGTTGACCACTTGTATGTCTTCATTTGAGAAATGTTCATTAAGGTCTTTTGTCTACTTTTTAATGGTTTTTTTTTTTGTTGTTGCTTCTTGAATTGTTTAAGTTCCTCAGATATTCTGAATAGTAGACCTGTCAAATACATAGTTTGAAAATATTTTCTCCCATTCTGCATGTTGTCTGTGTAATCTGTTGGTATTAATAGTTTATTTGGCTGTGCAGAGACTCTTTAACTTGTCAATTTTTGTTTTAGTTGCAATTGCTTTTGAGGTCTTAGTCATAAGTTCTTTGCCAAGGCTGATGTACAGAATGATATTCCTAGGTTTTCTTCCGGTATTTTTATAGTTTGAGGTCTTACATTTAAATCTTTGAGCCCTCTTGGGTTAATTTTTTTTTGAGACGGAGTCTTGCTCTGTCACCCTGACTGGAGTGCAGTGGCGCAATCTCGGCTCACTGCAAGCTCCGCTTCCCGGGTTCACGCCATTCTCCATGCCTCTCGTGATCCGCCCGCCTCGGCCTCCCAAAGTGCTGAGATTACAAGCGTGAGCCACCGCGCCCGGCCCGGGTTAATTTTTGTACATAGTGAAAAGTCAGAGTCCAGTTTCATTCTTCCGCATATGAATAGCCAGCTACCCCAGCACCACTTATTGAATAGGGAGTCCTTTCACATTGCTTATTTTTGTTGACTTTGTCAAAGATCAAACGATTGTAAGTGTGCAGTTGTATTTCTGGGTTCTCTATTCTGTACTATCATTCTACTTGTGGCAATGTTATGCTTTCAGCTTTGTTATTTTTGCTTAGAACTGCTTTGACTATTTGGGCTCTTTCATGTTTCATATGAATTTTCGAATAGTTTTGCTAATTCTGTGATAAATGAATTCTATGAAAACTGGTAGTGTGCTAGAAATAGCATTGAATCTGTTGATTGCTTTGGGCAGTATGGCCATTTAATGATATTGATTACTTCAATCCATGAGCATTGAATATTTTCTTTCATTTATTTATGTCATCTATTATTTTTTTCCAGATGGAAATTTGGAAGTTCCAAGAACTTCCAAAACTGTATGTTTTGTAGTTCTTGTTGTTGAAAGCTTTCACTTCCTTGGTTAGATATATTACTAAGTATCACAGAAAAGACATATAAAAATTATTGGAAACATTTTTAAAATAATGTTTAAAAGTCCAGATTGTATTTGATCAATGACAAAATATTGATTAAATAAACTCATAGAATAGCACTATTCTGAACTGACAATAAACTTATATTTCAGGATAATGTTTAGTAACCAATGATATTGGTGAATATAATGTATAAATTGCCAGAAAAACAACTAACAAAGTGATTAGAATTAGAGCACCACTGACGTAAGCATATATATTAAAAAGAGAGAAAAATTTTTAAAAGATCAAGGAATATAGAATACTCAGAGTGCTTAGAGGAAAGACTTAAAGTAAGCCCCAAATGTCAATAGTCTATTTATCTTAAAATACTTTAGAGATAATTAGTTGTGTGCTTATTAATAAACTTTGGTATAGCTTTTAAAATAACCTAGTTAAAAATGTATAGTTTTTTAAAATGTGGATTCTACACATTCATTTTTCCATTTTATTGTTCTGTGCACGCACACATGCACACACACACATGCATGAACATTTATCTCACATATTTGATTACTGTAAAGATTATGCATTTATATTCTAATTTCTGTGTTGGGTTTGTTCAGTAGAAAAAATCCAGAGAAAGATTTGAGTGCATGTCATTTATTAAGCCAGGCTCTCAGCAGTAAGGAGGGATGGGAAGTAGCAAACAGCATGGGGAGAAGTTAAACCAGGACAAAACTTTATCTAAAATCTAGCTTTGAACTGGTCCCAAGGTTACCTTGGGACAGTAACTGCATATCTGAGAAGATCCCTTCTGAGACAAGAGAACGGACTTTTAATTTGCAGTTCCAATAAGATATTGGCGTGAGCTGCCTCTGGCGGGGGTGGAGGAGAGGTAAAAGGCAGATACTTCTGGAAGAGGAAGGCCCTGTTCACTTGTAAGCCATTCTCCAGTTAATGGGGCAACCTTAATCTTATTAGGCACAGCATAGCAGCTGCGGCTGTGTGCAGTGGTCTAAAAAATTAGATATGGATGGCACGCAAACAAGTTACATTATAATTTTTACTTTATATTGATGACATATAGAAAAAAATATTAACTATATGTATTTGTTATTATTAACTTGACGTCAGAATCAACTTTTAGCCATTCTAATTTTTTAAAAAAATCATCATAAATGTATGATTAGGAAAGCATGCCATCTGTAAAATATTTAAAATTGAAAAGCCTATTTTTTAAAATGTATTTTCCTATTGACATATCAAATTGTATGTTTATCATGTACAACATAGTGTTTTGAAGTATATCTACATTATGAAATGATTAAATCTAGCTAATTAACATACATTATCATAGTTATTTTTGTTGACAACATTTAATTTCCACTCAGCATTTTTAAAGAATACAATATACCATCAGCTGTAGTCACCATGCTATACAACACGTCTCTTGAAAGTATTCCTTCTATCTATCTGTAAATATCTATCTATCTATAAACATTTTTTTCAATCCCCCCAACCCCCAACGCAGCCCCTGGTAACCACCATTCTACTCTCTAGTTCTACCTGGTAATTTTTTTTTTTTATTTTAGATTTCACATGAGTGAGATTATGCATTACTAGCTTTTCTGTGCCTGGCTTATTTCATTTGTCATAGTATCCTCCAGATTCATTCATGTTGCCATAAATGACAGAAATACCTTCTTTTTCGTGGCTGAATAGTATTCTATTGTGTGTGTGTGTGTGTGTGTGTGTGTGTGTGTATAATTTCTTTATTCATTCATCATTGTACATTTATGTTGATTCCACATCTTGGCTATTGTGAATAGTGCTGTAATAAACATGGGAGTACATATATTTCTTCGACATACTAATTTTATTTCCTTTGGGTATATACACAGTAGTAAAATCACTGGATCCCCAAAGCCTATTTCTTAAAGTGCTGTAATTTTATTTCAGTTTCTTGACTTTGCTTTGGCGTATTACCTAGTGCAATATTAAATATTATCAGTGATAATAAAAATTTGCCTCATTTGTATCTTTTTAAACTGTTAGTTGTAATGATTTGAAATATTCTTTATTGTGTCTGATTATTTTATAAGTTCTAATATATTAATCATTTGTAATAAAAATCTATATATTAAAAAATAATTTACATTTTATTTTTTCTTATAATGCCTGATCTAGATTCATGGTAGGTACCCTATATCAGAATAAGAAAGCTTTCTAATTTTAGCTTTTTAAAAAAATTTTATTGTGCCATGAATATATATTTCTTCTATCAATTTTTTAATCAAATGATTTGCAATTGGTAGCTTTCCAAATATATATTCTGAAATAAAGCAAGCAAACGAAAACATACATATACAATAATGTTATAACCCCATAACAAGTCTGAAAATTAGAAAAAGTCAACTAAGTCTGTGAAGCAATAATTAATAAGTATATTCAGTATTTCTACACTTTTGAGTAGATTTTATTTTATGTTTTCCAGAAATTTGTGTTGAAAACTTGTATACAGTTTTTACTCAAGTTTTGTCTCTTTTTAAATGATTGTCACATATTTCACACTTCTAGTAATACCTTTGCCACAATTTAATAAATCAAATCTGTTTTTTCTAAACAATTTCATGTTATTGTCTTTTTAAAAAATTTATATTAAATCTCATGGTATATCACTTTCCATGTGTTTGACTTAACTTCTTTCATTTTATTTTGTGCTAATTTTGCTTGCTATTTCTTGGAGCTAGTTTGTGCATTGTCATTTTACATTACAATATAACACCACCATGTATTTATGTATCATATAAATCACGATTATTCAATTGTTTCCACTTTTGAGTTATTAAGAAAAGAGATTCTATGAAATTTCTTGTGCATGACCCCTGATTCACATGCACTCATTTACATTGGATACTTCACTAGTAATAAAATATCTGAGTCAAAATATGCATTTATTCAAAATTAGGAGATAATGCAGAAATGTTTACAAAAGTATTTGTACCAGTTTACACTCACACTAGTGGTGAATAAGCATTCATTTTTCTCCATATTTTTGTCAGCATTCACCTTAATATTACTAGCAAGTGGATTGTGGTAATTCCTTATAGTTTTAATTTGAATTTTCCTGATTATTAATAATGTTGAGAAATTTGTATAATCCAATGGCCATGTGGATATTTATTACTACGAATTGCCTTTTCAATTATCCTATATTTTTCTACTGTCCTTTTACTTACTGATGCACGAGTTGTTTATAAATTATGATATATATGGTCTTCATCCTAATCTAATCAATTGTATTAAATATTTCTTTAATTTTGAATAGTTTGAGGATATTGCTTTAAATTATGTGCTCATTCTAAGGTCAAAAAGTATTTCTATGTTATATTTTGAAAGATTTATTATTTTACGCATAAAATTAATTTGTAAATGGTATGAAGGAGAGATGCAGTTTACTTTGTTTTGTACTTTTTTGTACTAGACTCATAAATCAAAGGTGGGTATGCCTGTTGCTCTGTTCCTGGACTCTCCTTTACTATACTTTAAATACTTAACTATCTTATCGCTATACCAGATTTTTTAAATTACTTTTGTCTTATAAAAATTCTTGACTTCTGATATAACATGTTTGTCTACCTCCTTCAACGGTGTGTTGGCCATTCTTGATCCTTTGAATTTCCACAGAAATTGTAGAACCTGTGTATTTATTTCTATAGAAATCCTGTAGAAATTCTGCCTCGATAGATCAATTACGGAGAATTGACATCTTTAAAATATTAAACTTTCTACTCCATGAATATGGTATTTCTATACATTTCAGTTATGTCAACAAGTGGGTTTGACTTGGAATTTTCTTTTCTTATAACTGAGTCCCCGTTTTTGGAATCAAAATGATGATTAAAAAATAAATTTTATTTATTCCAAGAATTTAATTTTTTAAAAAATGAAATATACATCAAAATTGCAAGAATTTTGTAGTAACCACTCATAATGTACATGTATATTCTGTTATCAATTTTATCAATCTGTGTATCACTTCATCTTTTTTCACCCCTTTTTATGCATTTCAAAGTATATTCCAAACATAGGTAAATTTCTTCTTAAATACTCCAGCATACATACCATTTACTGCAGCTTATGTTTATTTACATATTTTTAAATTTTCATGTCAATAAGGTAATGACACATCTTAACTGGACATCAATTTTATTTATTTATGATGTAATTTCAAATAAGTGATTTACTTCTGTTTACTTTAGGTTTTATTTGCTCTTCTTTTTCAGATTCTTTAAAGTGGACATTTACAATATTGATTTTATATCTTTTCTCATTTCTAATGCATGCATTTAATGCTATAAATTTTTCTGTAATTACTATTTCAATACGTCTTACAAATTTGGTAAGGTTTAATTTTAAGTCAAAATATATGTTCTTAAATTTTTTTACACTTCCCTTTGACATGTCATTTGTAAATGTTTTAATTTTTCAATATTTTCATACATATTTCCAGCTATGTTTCTGTTTTGAAACTCTAGTTTAATTCACTGTAATATGAAAATACATATTACTTGCACATGTATTTTAAAAAATTTGTTAAGATGCGTTTTATGACTCTGAATACAAACTATCATGATGAATGTAAAATTGCCATTGTTAGGTGGAGTATTCATTAAATTTCAGCTGGACTAAGATAACTGTTGGTGCTTTTCAGATCATCTATATCTTTACCAATTTTCTGCCTGCTTGATCTCTCAATTACTAATTAAATTACTGATAATAGTTTCCAACTATGATAGATTTGCCTATTTTTCATTTCATTTCTATAGTTTTTGCTTTATGTATTTTAATATGTTTGTTAGGTTCGTAGATGTTCAGATTTTTAAATATCATTACTTCAGATTCTTTTTGATTAGAGTTAAAATGGCATATCTTTCTTTACCCTGTAATTATTAACTTCTTGCCTTTTTTATATTTAGGGTGAATTTCTTGTTTGCAATATATAATGTGGTCTTGTTTTATTATTATACATTCTGACAATTTCAGTCTTATAATTGCTATATTTGTACCATTCAAATTTGAAGTGATTATCTATATATATAAAAAAGATCAGAATAGAACCAAAAACAAGAAAACAATACAAATGACACATAGACCAATGGAACACATTAGAGAACCCAGAGGTAAATCTATACATCTAGAGCAATCTCATTTTTGACAAAGTTGACAAAATTGAGAAAATATCATTGGAAAAATGATACTGTCTTCAAAAAATAGTGCTGGAAAAATGGGATATCCATATGCAAAAGAATAAAACCAGGCCCCTATCTCTTGCCATATATAAAAATAAACTAAAAATGTATTAAAAACTTAAATGTAAGACCTCAAACTATGAAATTATGAAAATAAAACACTGAGAAAACTCTCTAGGCCATTGAACTGAGCAATAGTTTCTTGAGTAATTCCCCCAAAGTGCAGGCAACTAAAGAAAAAATGGACAAATGGGATCACATCAAGTTTTATCTACAGAAATAAAAAATGAACAAAGTGAAGAGACAACCTGCAGAATGAGAGAAAATATTTGCAAACTATTCATCTCATAAGGGATTAGTAACCAAAATATATAAGGAGCTCAACCAACTCATAGGGAAAAAATTATAATAATCTATTTAAAAATGGGGAAAATATCTGAATATACATTTTTAAAAGAAGACATACAAATGGCAGACAGATATATGAAAAAGTGTCCAATACACTTGATCATCAGAGAAGTACAAACCAAACTACAATGAGACATCATCTCATCTATGTTAAAATGGCATTTATCTCAAGTAGTAGAACCACCATGGAGAACATAATAGAGTTTCCTTGAAAAAGTAAAAATAGAGCTACCATGTAATCCAGCAATCCCATTGCCAAGTATATTCCCAAAAGAAAAGAAATTACCATATTCAAGAGATGTCTGCACTGCTATGTTTATTGCGGCACTATTCACAATGACCAAGATTTGGGGTCCATCAGATAAATTGATAAATAAAATATGGTACATATACACAGCAGAGTACTATCCAATCATAAAAAAGAATGAGATTCTGTCATTTGTAGAACATGGTTGAAATTGCAGGTCATTACGCTAAGTGAAACAAGCCAGGCACAGAAACACAAACTTCACATGCTCTGACTTATTTGTGGGAGTTAAAAATTAAAACAATTGAATTCATGGAGATAATAGAATGATGGTTACCAGAGGCTGAGACCGGTAGTGTGTTTTTGGCAAGTGGGATTTGGGGGTGGGATGATTAATGGGTACAAAACAAAGGTTAGAGTGAATGAGATAAATTAGACCAGTATTTGATAAGACAACAGAGTGACTATAGTCAACAATATTTTAGTGTACATTTAAAAATAACCAAAAGAGTATAATTGAATTGTTTGTAACACAAAGAATGAATGCTTCTGGTGATAGATACCCCATTTACCCTAATGTGATTATTACGCATTGTGTGGCTATATCAAAATATCTTGTTTACTCCATAAATATACACCTACATACACCTACTATGTACCCACAAAAATTAAAAATTAAGAAAAATTATTAAACTCTTCAAGCAATATGGGGTTATGTAAAGTAATGAAAGTTATGAATTAATTGGCATTCCTGAGAGAAAAGAAACAAAGTAAACAATCTGGAAAATATATTTGAGGCACCAATTCAAGAAAATTTGCCTAATCATTCTAGAGAGTTAGACAACCAGATAGGGGAAATTTAGAGAACACCTGTGAGATATTACACAAAATGAAGAACACCAATGTATATAATTACCAGACTGTCCTAAGTCAAAGTTAGAGAAAAAAAAAAATGTGGCTTGGTGCAGTGGCTCACATCTGTAATTCTAGAACTTTGCAATGCCAAGGAGGGAGGATCACTTGACCCCAGGAGTTTGATACAAATTTGGAGACAACATGGAGAGATCCTGTCTCTACAAAAATTTAAGAATTTTGCCCCACAGTAAAGCATGGGCCTCTAGTCCCAGTAGCTTGGGAAGCTGAGGTTTAAGCATTGATTAAGTCCAAGGCGTTGAGCCTACAGTGAGCTGTGATAACAATATTTCACTCCAGGCTGGGTGACAGAGCCAGACTCTGTCTCAAAATACTTTGGAAAAAAATCTTGAAAGTAGTTAGAGAAAAAAATAAGATTATGTGGAAAGGATACACCATTAAGATAATGGTGAACTTCTCAGAAGAAACCTTATAAGACAGAAAAAAATTCAGGACTATTTTCAGATTTTTTTTTTTTTGAGATGGTGTCTTGCTCTGTTGTCCAGGCTGGAGTGAATGTTGCGATCTCCACTCACTGCAATGTCCGCCTCCTGGGTTCAAGCAATTCTTCTGCCTCAACGTCCTGAGTAGCTGGGATTACAAGTGCCTGCCACCATGCCCAGCTAATTTTTGTACTTTTAGTAGAGATGGAGTTTTACCATGTTGGCCAGTCTGGTCTCAAACTCCTGATCTCAGGTGATCTGCCCACCTACGCCTCCCAAAGTGCTGGGATTACAGGCATGAACCACTGTGCCAGGCCTATTGAGAATTTTTAAAGTAAAGAATTTCTAACTAAATTTTTTTTTTTTTTTTTTCCAAAGATGGAGTCTCACTCTGTCACCCAGGCTGGAGTGCAATGGCATGATCTCGGCTCACTGCAACCTCCACCTCCCAGGTTCAAGCGATTTTCCTGCCTCAGCCTCCCAAGTAGCTGAGGTTACAGGCTCCAGCCACCATGCATAGCTAATTTTTTTTTTCTTTTCCTTTTTTTTATAGAGACAGAGTTTCATCATGTTGGCCTGCCTGGTCTTAAAGTGATCCACATGCCTCAGACTCCCAAAGTCCTGGGATTACAGGCATGAGCCACTGTGCCCAGCCACTAACTAAAAAATTTTCTATCCTACCTACCTAAGCTTCCTGAGTGAAGGAGAAATAAAATGTTTTCCAGACAAGCAAGCACTATAGGAATTCATTATCACTAAACCAGCCTTACAAGAGATACTTAAGAGAGTTTTAAACATGGAAACAAATAATGATTTCTGTTACCACAAAACCACACTGAAGTATATAGCCCATAGACTCTGTAAAGCAACAACATGAGAAATTACTAAGCAACTAATTAACAACTTCACAATAGCATCACAACATCACATATTAATATTAACCTTGACAGTAAATGATCTAATTGCCCTGCTTGAAAGGCACAGAGTTGCAAGCTGGACAAAAATTTTAAGACTTATTTATCTTCTGCCTTCAAGAGACTCAGCTCATACATAAGAACACCCATAAGCTCAAAGGAAGGTGTTGGAGAAAGATTTATCACACAAATGGAACACAAAAAAAGAATTGGAGTTGTTATTCTTATGTCAGATAAAACATACAATAACCAAAAAGTAAAAAGGGACAAAGAAGGGCATTATGTAATAATAAAGTTTTCCATTCCATAAGAAGACTTAACTATTCTAAATATATATCTACCCAACACTGGACAACCCAGGTTGATAAAACTCCTACATCTAGACCTACAAAAAGATTTAGATATATATAAAATGATAGTGGGGAACTTCAACAACCCACTCACAGGGTTAGATGGAATATCAAGGCAGAAAAGTAACAAAGAAAATTTGGACTTAAATTTGCCACTTGACTAATTGGACCTAATAGACAATTACAGAACACTCCACTCATCAACCATAGAATATACATTCTTCTTACCTGCATACAGAATATACTCCAAGATCAATTATACTTTGCTATAAAGTAAGTCTCAATAAATAAAAAATTAAAATCGTATCATCCATACTCTCAGACCACAGTGGAATTAAATTATAATCAATATCAAGAAGATCTCTCAAAACCACACAACTGCATGGAAATTAAACAATGTGTTCCGGAATAACTTTTGGGTAAACAACAAAATTAAGGCTGAAATTTGTAAAAAAAAAAAAAAAAGTATTTGAAATAAATGAAAACAGAGACACAACACACCAAAATTTCTGGGATGCAGCAAAAGAGGTATTAAGAGCAAAGTTCATAGCAGTAAATGTCCATCTCAAAAGTTGTAAAGATGTCAGATTAACAACTGAACATCACACCTAAATGGACTAGAAAAACAAGAACAAACCAACTCCAAACTTTTAAGAAGAAAAAACATTAACTAAAATCAGAGCAGAACTGAACAAAATTGAGACACTAAATTCATACAAAGACTCAATAGAACAAAAATTTGATTATTTGAAAAGATAATCAAGATCAACAGACTGCTAGTTAGATGAATAAGGAAAAAGAGACAGTACCTACAAGAACAATCAGAAACAACAAAGGTGACATTACAACTGATCTCACAGAAATATGAAAGATCCTCAAAGACAATTATGAGTACCTCTATGGAGGAAATTGATACATTTCTGGAAACACACAACCTCCCAGAATTAAATCAGGAAGAACTTGAAATCCTCAACAGACTCAATGATGAGTTCCAAATTTATTCAGTAATAAAAATTTATTCAGTAATAAAAACTTACACACCACAGAAAGCCCCAAACCACATGGATTCTCAACCAAATTATACCAGATGTACAACAAATGGTCCAAACTAGTTCTATTGAAGCTATTTCAAAGAATTGAGGAGAAGGGACTCCTATCTAACTTATCATACAAAAGAAAAATCATCCTGTTACCAAAACATGACATAGACACACCAAAAAGAGAAAACTGCCAGTGAATATCCTTGATTATCACACACTCAAAAATCCTCAACAAAATACTGGGAAACTGAATCCAGCAGCACATCAAAAAGTTAATTCACCATAATTAAGTAGGCTTTATTTCTGGGATGCAAAGTTGGTTAAACACATGCAAATCAATAAATGTGATTCACCACATATACAGAAATAAAAACAAGAATCATGTTATCATCTCAATAGATCAATAAAAGCCTTTGATAAAAAATCCAACATCTCTTCATGATGAAAAACCCTCAACAAACTAGGCCTTGAAGGAATACATCTCAAAATAATAGGAGAGTCATCTAAGACAAACTCACAGCCAATGTCATACTGAATGGACAAAAATGGAAACATTCTTCTTGAGAACCAGAACAAGTCACCACACCTATTCGACATGGTAATGGAAGTCCTTGCCAGAATAATTCATCGAAATATATAAATGAAATAAATCCAAATAGGACAAAAATAAATAAAACAATCTCTCTTTGCTGTCAATATGATTCTATACCTAGAAAACTCGAAAGACTCCACCAAATGCTCCTGGAACTGATGAATGACTTCAGTAAACTTTTGGGATACAAAATTGATGTACAAAATTAGTAGAATTTCTATGCACCAAAAACATTCAAACTGAGGAGCAAATCAAGAATGCACCCTTATTTACAGTAGCCACAAAACATAAAGTATGTAGAAATATATCTGATAAAAGAGGTGAAAAATCTCTGTAAAAAGAACTACAAAACACTGCTGAAAAAAATCATAGATAACATAAACAAAAGAAAAAATATTCCACGCTCATAGATTGGAGGAATCAATATTGTTAAGATGGCTATACTGCTCAAAGAAATCTACAGATTCAATGCTATTTCCTATCAAACTACCAATGTTATTTTTCTCAGAATTAGAAAAAAAAAAACTATTCTAAGATTCATATGAACTCAAAAAGAACCTGAATAACCAAAGCAATTCTGAGTGAAGAAAACATAGTCAAAGCATCACATTACTTGACTGCAAACTATAGTATAAGGCTACAGTAACCAAAACAGCATGACGTTGATACAAAGGCAGACACATAGACTAATGAAACAGAATACAGAACCTAGAAATAAATCCATACAGCCATCTGATCTTTGACAAAATCAACAAAAATAAGCAATAAAAAATGACTCCCTATTCAATAATTAATGGTGCTTAAATAGCTGTATAGCCATATGCAGAATGAAACTGGACTCCTGCTTTTTATCATATAGAACCAAAAAAGAGCCAAAACAAAATTTAAACAAAAATTAACTCAAGCTGCATTAAAGGATAAGATGTGACATAATTAAACTAAAGAGTTTCTACCCAGAAAAAGAAATCAACAGAATAAACAGAAAACCTACAGAATGGGAGAACACATTCACAAACTATGCACTTGACATGGGTCTATAATCTAGAATCTGTCAGAAACTTAATTCAACAACAAAATAATAATAATAACCCCATTAAAAATGGTATGCGGAAGGAGTCCAGCTTTAGTCTTTTGCATATGGCTAGCCAGTTATCTCAGCATCATTTATTAAATTACATATTTTACCCATTACTTACTTTTGTCAGCTTTGTGGAAGATCAGATGGTCGTAGGTGTGCAGCCTTATTTGGGGCCCTTTATTCTGTTCCATTGCTCTATGTGCCCGTTTTTGTACCAGTACCATGCTGTTTTGGTTATTGTAGCCCTGTAATATAGTTTGAGGCCAGGTAGCGTGAAGCCTCAAGCTCTGTTCTTTATGCTTAGGATTGCCTTGGTTATTTGGGCTCTTTTTTGATTCCATATGAATTTTAAAATAGTGTTTTTTCTACTTCTGTGAATGTACTTGATAGTTTAATAGAAAGAATTCTGAATCTGTAAATTGCTTTGGGCAGTATGAATATTTTAATGATATTGATTCTTCCTATCCATGAGCATGGAATGTTTTTCCATTTGTGTCCTCTCTGATTTCTGAGCAGTGTTTTGCAATTTTCCTTGTAGAGATCTTTCACCTCCCTTGTTATCTGTATTCCTAGATATTTCATTCTTTCTGTGGAAATTGTGAATAGGATTGCCTTTCTGATTTGGCTCTCAGCTTGGTTCTTGATGGTGTATAGGAATGCTAGTGATTTATGTATGTTGATTTTTTTTATACTGAAACTTTGCTGAAGTTCTTTATCAGCTAAAGGAGCTTTGAGCCAATACTATGGATTTTCTAGATATAGAATCATATTATCCGAAAACAGAGATAGTTTGACTTCCTCTCTTTCTATTTAGATGCCCTTTATTTCTTTCTCTTGCCTGATTACTCTGGCTAGGACTTCCAATACCATTTTGAACAAGATGGATTAAAGAATTAAATGTAAAACCCCAAACTATAAAACCCTGGATGACAACCAAGGCAATACCATCTTGGACAAAGGAATGAGGAAAGTTTTCATGAAAAAGATACCAAAAGCAACAGCAACAAAAGCAAAAACTGGCAAGTGATATCTAATAAACTTAATACCTTCTGCATAGCAAAAGAAATTATCAACAGAGTAAACAGACAACCTGTACAATGGGAGAAAATATTTGCAAACTATGCATCTGACAAAGGTCTAATATCCAGCATCTGCAAGAAACATAAACAAATTTACAAGAGAATCAACCCCTTAAAAATGGACAAAAGACACGAAGGCTTTTGAAAAAGAGACATATATGCAACCAACAAGCATATGAAGAAAAGTTCAACATCACTGATCATTAGAGAAATGCAAATCGAAACCACAATGAAATACCATTTCACACAAGTCAGAATAGCTATTATTAAAAAGTCAAAAAATCACAGATGCTGGAGAGGTCACACAGAAAAGAGAGCACTTATATATTGTTGGTTGGAATGTAAATTAGTTCAACCATTGTGGAAAGCAGTATGGTAATTCCTCAAAGAGCTAAAAGCAAAACTACTATTTGACCCAGCAAACTCATTACTAGGCATATACCCAGAGGAATATAAATCATTCTACCGTAAAGACACATGCACACAAATGTTCACTGCAGCACTATTTACAATAGCAAAGACATGGAATCAACCTAAATGTCCATCAATGATAGGTTGGATTTAAAAAATTTGGTACATATACACCATGGAATACTGTGCAGTCATAAAAAAGAATGGGATCATGTCTTTTGTGGGAACATGAATGTAGCTGGAGGCTATTATCCTCAGCAATCTAATGCAGGAACAGAAAACCAAATACCACATGTTATCAACTGTAAGTGGGAGCTAAATGATGAAAACTTGTGAGCGCAAAGAAAGAAACAACGGACACTGGGATCTAGTTGAAGGTAGGGGGCAGGGGGAGAGAGAGGAGTAGACAAGATAACTATTAGGTACTGGGTTTAATACCTGGGTGATGAAATAATGTGTACAACAAACCCCCATGACATGAGTTCACCTATATAACAAACTTTCACATGTACCTCTGAACCTAAAATAAAAGTTAAAAAAGCATGGGCAAAAGATGTAAACAGACACACCTCTTAAAAGAAGACACAATAATGGCCGACAAACCAATACTCCACATCAATAATCAGAGAAACGCAAATCAAAACCACAATGATATAGCATTTCACAAGAGACAGAATAGCTCTTTCTAAAGTGCCAAAAAACAACAGACACTGGAGAGACTATGGAGAGAGGGAATGCTTATGTACTCTTCTATGGAATATAAATTAGTTCAGCCTCTGTGGAAAATGGTTTGGAGATTTCTTAAAAATCTTACAACACAACAATCATTTGACCCAGCAGTCCCATTACTGGGCATATATCCAAAAAATATAAATTATTCTACCAAAATGACACATTAACTCATATGTTCTTTGAAGCTCTGTTCACAGTAGCAAAGACATGGAATCAACCTAAATGTTCATCAGCAGTGGATTGGATGAAGAATATATGATACATAAATACCATGGAATACTACCCAGCCATAAAAATCATAGAATAATGTCATTTGCAGCAACATGGATTGCACCTGGAGGCCATTATTCTACGTAAATTAATGCAGGAACAGAACATCAAATACTGTATATTTTCACTTATAAGTGGGAGATAACTATTGGATACTCATGGACATAAAAATGGCAACAGTAGACATTACTGTAATGCATACCACTAGAGAGGGAAAGGAGTGATGGTAGTAAGGGTTGAAATACTAACTGTTGGGTACTATGCTCACTGCCTGAGTGAGGGGATCATTTGTATCCCAAATCTCATCATAACACAGCATACCTGTGTAGAAATGTACGCATGTAGCCTCTGTATCTAAAATAAAAGTTGGACTTATTTTTTTTAAGTGAAATTTGCTTTTTTCACTGAGGAAAATGCCTTTACAATACACAGAAATCGTTCTATTATTACTTAAATCTTTATTTTATATTGCTGAATAGTATTTGCAGTATTGATCTATCATACTTTACCTACTTACCTGATAAGGTATATTTTTATTGTTTTCAGTTTTTTAAATTAGAAATAAATCTACTGTAAATATTCATATATGGAGTTTTGCATTAAAAACAGTACTCATTTCTCTGGGGTAAATGCCCAAAATTGCAATTGCTTGCACCTATCTTATGTGTATGCTTAATTGTGGAAAATATTTTATTTACATATAGAATTTTTAAATAGTACAAATCTAGTAATTTGTGCCCTATAGTCATTTTTTTCAGGATGGGAATTATTATTTTTATAGAGATTCATCCACTTCTTTTAAATGAACAAACTACTGTCATAAACTGGTTTGTAAATTTTCTTCATGTTATTTTTTCTTATCTTAGAATATATTTTAATATTACATTTCTTTGTATATTATAACAATTTTACATTTTTTATTATAGTAATTGCCCTGGAGATGAAAACATGCATCTTTAAATATTCGAAGTGGAATATAAATTATTACTTTTGCCCCTTCAAGGAGAATGTAATTAACTTAGAACATTTTCACTCTATTTCTCTTCTTCCTGAATGGCATTATGTGATTGTATACTCATCTTTAAATTGTAAACTCAAAATGACATTATTACAATTGTTTACATGGTCGATATTTATATTTACACAAATTTTTACCTTTTATTATTTTTGCTCTATGCCTGAGTTTCCACCTGAAATCATGGGTTTCTGCGCTGCCCTTCTCATGCCCCCACCAAAAAGAAAATTCATTTATTCTTGAATGTGGATCCCCTGTTCATATACTGAATCGATTGATTGTTTTCTTTTTTTTTTTTGTTTGCTTGTTTGTTTTTTTAATTTTGTGTGTGTTTGTGGGGTTTGGTCTGAAAATATTCATCTCATTTTTATTCCTGAAGTTTATTTTTTTCTGAATGTAGCATTTTGGGCAAGCACATTTTTTTCACCATAGATTTATGAAATTATTCTATGCCTCTGGCTTTTACTTATTATTTGCCAAGTTAAAAATAAGGTTTTAGACTTATTTTTGCTTTCAATGGTAACATACATTTCCCCCCATTTATTTAAAAAATTTATTTGTTTTTGTTCTTCAACAGTTTTGTTATATGCCTGAATGTAATGCTCCTTTTGTTTATCCTGGTTTGGTATTGTTCTCTTTTGTAACATATTCTTTGATATGCGTGTGTTAACAATTACAACTGTTCTCAGCTATTTTCTCTTAAACTTTTTTTTTCTATTTTTAAGACTCTGTGTAGAGGTATCTCAAGGCTTTTTCTTATATTCTCTGTGTACTATACACTTCAATTTTTTTCTTCTCCTTGCATCTGTTGAATACTTTCTTTTAAATATCTTCCAATGCATGATTTAGCTTATAATGTTTGTCTGTTCTCTTGTCAAACCCATCCATTGAGTTATTGATTCTATTCTGCATTTTTCATTTTTATTTTTTTCTGGTTTACTATTTGCCTAAATTATTAAACTTATTTGTTTTTCAATTATTTAAACTTCAAGCATGGCTACTTTATATTACTCGTATGATACTCCATTTTCTGTATCAGTGTTTCTATCCATATTGTCTGTTGTTATCCCTAAGTTTCATTCATCTATTCATGCCTCCTTGTATGTTTGGTTGTTATTTAATTGGATGTCACATACTGAATATGAAAAATTGTGCAGGTAAGTTGGAACTCTTGGTAATACTTTTTCTTATGTACGTTTCCATAAAGCAAATAGACTTAGTAGTATTATCTTAATTCAAAAGGTGAGATTGGCTCTAAATCAAGCTTCAGGCCCTTTAAGATCAGTCTTTAGTTCACAATTAATTCTATGACCAAAAAGCAAAACCTGAGATGTTTAACATGCCTCTTACCCATTGCTCTTTGAGTAAAAATTTTGAACATGTCTTTTTTTCTTTTATTTATTTTTATTTTTTAGACAAAGTCTCGCTGTCACCCACGCTGCAGTGCAGTGCAGTGGCACGATCTCAGCTTACTGCAAGCTCTGCCCCCGAGGTTCAAAGGATTCTCCTGTCTCAGCCTCCTGAGTAACTGGGATTAGGCTTACAGGTGTGTGCCACCGCACCTGCCCGCATATTAATCTTTAAGTGAGTTAAATGTTCTTCTGAGCTTCTCAGTTTCTCACGCATTTGACCTCAAATTAAAAATCAGCTGCTGCTATTATAATCAGCGTGCATACAAGTTTAGATTCAATTCTAACTTCTCTGGCTAGGTTCAATATATGACCTCTGACAAGTATTGCTTTCTGTATAGACACATTCTCCCTCTCACATTAAGAAATAGACCTATGACACTTCCCCACAGCAGCTGAGCCTTTGAATATTTTGGCCAATTAAATGTGAAGGAAGTAACATTTCAAGTCCAGGCATTAAGAAGGCTTCAAAGCTCATGCATTCTGCTATTTGAAGCTCTGAGTAGACAAGTAATAACTCCAGGCTACCCTGCTAGTGACAGAGGCTACATGGAGAGGTCCTGGAGAATGAAATACTATATGGAGAGAGAGGACTACAGGGGACTTCTGAAGCTTTAGATATCTAACCTCAGGGAGCGCTCCTGCCGCCATCTGAATGCAATCACATACAAAATTTAAAGTGAGACCATTAGGGAAACTATCCAACTCAGCTCAGCCAATCTATGGAATTGTGAGATATAAGCAATAATGGGTTTGGGCCATTAAATTTTGTGGTGATTTTTTATGGGGCAATAGACCATAAAACAGAATTTTGTATCTAGAATAAGGTGATGTCAAAGAAATACTGAAAACATATTGTCTCACTGGGTCAAAGTGTAAGCATCAGATAGAACCAGGAAGGGTCTGAAAGACACTATTAGTGAGTATTTGAAAAATGATGAAGAAATCGTATTTAAGCCAGACCTGTTATATACTAGCAGGACAATTAGCAAAATTCTTACCAGAGGTAATATGGAAGATAGAAAGTGTACCTAAAAAAATTATGGATTGTGCTACATAAATTTCCAAGCCTAAAATTTAAAATATCAATGAGCTTCTTTTATTTTTATATAGTAAAATGTTTTTAGGCAGAATCCAGGTGAAATATAAATAAACATAAAATTATCTTCTTCCTCCTGAGCTTTCTAGGTAGAGGTATCTCCATTGCAAAAATAAAAATAAAAAAGGCCTTAGGGTAGAGCTCAAATCTAACAGACTGCTAGGAAGCTATGTTCTCATGGTAAAATTCAGACTTCTTGTCATCACCTCAGGAATATTTAAGATGTTATCTCCTTGTCTCTATTATTTTGGCCAAAACACTTCTAAGAATCCTAGGGGTATGAAACCTGGACCTGCTCAAATAAGTAGTTGTATTCCTAATACTTTAGAAGTGAATCACTTCTAATAGGTAATTAACCTATTTAAACTTTATGTGTAATACATGGTAGAGAATATCCCGTCTTGGAAAAAAAAAACTGGGAGTGCATTTTGTCTAAGTGAGGTGATTATAATTTGCTAATAAAATATCTCAAAAAGTTTTTAAAGTGCCAGATTTATGTAAACTAACCAGAGAGGTCTCTCGTCTCTCAAATCTTTACAGCCAGCAAATGGGCTGCAAAAGACATTCTGTGAAAACATGGGCCACTTATTGTGGATGTGATGAATGATTCACAATGTAGAATTAAGTGCCCAGAGATCTCAGCCAAAAGTCATGAGGAACCACTACTAGAGATCAGAACTGGTCCTTAATTAAGACTCCAAAGTGTCAGAATTGTCTGTGACTACTCTGTGTCTCCCATGTTCCTTCTTTATAATAGAGTGTCAACTGCAGTTTTATTGTTCCTCATGTGCCATTTTTCTCATAAAGGTAGGGGCAGATAACGTGTCTCTCTGTTTTTTCCCTTCACAGGTAATCAAATTTACTGTTTTTGAGAATTATCCAAAACATGAAAATAGGAAAAGATTACTAGATTTTTCTCCCAGTGCAGTGTTGGGTTTGAAACTTTGATTGGATTTTTAATTAAATGATTTTACAACTTGGGAGGGGTAAATACTAACTTAGAAATTTTTGATTAGTAAAGATCCCAGTATCTTCTTTCTTTAGGAAAAGATAAGCCTAAAGGGTATACACAGGTTACTCCCCTCTTGGATGGTAACCCAATAATCTTATTCTAACATATTTTCATTAAATTGTCTGTGAATAATTAGCTGAAGTCTTATAAGAACTATTTTTAACATCTTATTGATTACATCATTAGCTAATAAAAAAATCAAGTCCATTGAATGTACTTATTGTATAATTTTATGAGTTATATTTTCTAATATTTTAGAAATTACTCTTAATAAAAGGAAACATACCCAAAAGAGCTGCTTCTATGGAACAATTCCCAAAAAGCTTAATTTTCATCTGGATTTGATTTACATGACAAGATAATGGATTTTGAGTTGATGCCGTAAATGAAGATGAATTTGAGTCTTCGGATGGAGACACAATTTATTTTGCACAGGGGAAAAATAGGAATAGTATTTTTCAGGGAGTAGAATGTGATAGCTAGTTTCCAGAGACAACCAAAAAAACATCTGCACCTATTTTTGTACTTGATGCTCACTTAAGGGATGAAAGTTACTTTCCCTCCCATTGAACCTGGCTTGAGGTATGGGACTACTTTGATAAAGAGATGGTGGAAAAATTATCATACTGATACTTCTGAGCCCAGCATTAAGAAGCTCTGAAAGCACATCTTATTTTGCCTTTATTCTGTTAAAAAAATTGCTTTCTTTATATATATATATATATATTTTTCTCTACTAAAAAGTCATTCGTTTCCTTTTTGCATTTTGAAAATCATACTAGTTTTTTGTTTTATTATCTTTAAATTTTAGCCCAATAAATTATTGCAATTGAGTCTCTATGCACAACTTTCAAAATAATTTTTTACCCTAAAAAGGGCAATTACAATTAATTAAAAATATTATATTCAAATACATCAAATAGCTGCAAACTGAATTTCCTGGAATGTGTAGAACATATGCATTTTTTGGCTATTTAAGTAGGTTTACATTACATTTTAAATTAAATATGAACTAACTTCAATACTAGATAAATAAATATTAGTTGCTAAATAGGCTATCTCGGTGATTTTATAAACCCTTATATGTAAATAATTATTTTGTAATTCTTGGTAACATGTCAATATGAACTTTTAAAATTAGGAATTACTTTTAAAATTAGGAATTACTCATATTATTTAATACAAATACAAAAGAAAGATGACATCAATCTAGGGCAATCATTGATGGTAGGCCAAAGCACAGGTAGGTAGCTTCCTTTCTAATGTAATCTCATACCTCACTTTTTTTTAGAATTACAATAATAATGAAATGTTTCATAGTTGTGAATAAATTTTTGTATAAATTATTAACTGAAATATAATTTATGTTAATTATTTAATACATGTTAGTAGGATTGTTGTTTTATATCTGTATTATTTACTAAAAAGTACTAGTAAATATTAAAAATATGAGTAAATAAATAGTAAATAAAAATACTAGTAAATATTTAGTAAAAATACTAAAATTTACTAAAAAACTAATATTTAAAATATTTTTATAAATGTTTCTGCTTAAAGTTATTTTAATCATCATTTGATTTTGATATAGACAACAGTCGAATTATTAACATATCACACTGAACCGAATACTTCATGTTACCTATAAATACATATGATTGTTGAATTGGGCTATATGTCAACAATTAAAAACACAAAAATATACTATTTAATGATTATAGAAATCATCAAAATGCAAGCTTATCTATTATATGCTTTATTAAATGTGTGCAAACAATGCCTCATATATCAAATGTATTCATTTAGTTTTTATACTATTTGTAGAGGTATTTATTTACATAAACATATTTCATTCAAATATGGAAACTCAGTATGCCAATTTCTAAAAAGTAAATAACTAAAAATGACTATTGGGAACATTTCTTAGAAACATTAAAATAGGAGAACTAGCAGCAATGAATCTGAGCATTTTAGGAAAGGAATGAAATTGAATAAACACATCTTTCTCCTCTGCCCTTCAAGGCCTCACCATAACCACTAACAAATGGCCAACATAATACTATTACTATTCTTAACAAAGACCTTAGGAGAGGGTAGAGATTTATGGATGCATTAGATTCTCCAGTTATAGAGCAAGTAGTAGACCTACTTTAACAAAATAAATTTGTAAACATTAAAAAATAAATATAGTTTATATAACATGGCTTAGAAAAGTAAAAATATATATATGCTTGTTTCAAAATTCCTCAGACATTATTGCCATAGTAGAAAAAATGCACATGAAAGCGGAAGAATATCAGAAAATGTTTCCAAATAGTTACATAAACGTAATAAAACATTTAAGCAGGTATTATTTTGGAAACTTTTTGATGTTCAATTAAGGTTTCTTTGTCTATTTTGGCTGGTTTTGGTTTTGATTTTGTTTTGATTATATTAATAGATTGAACACTCAATATATCCCGAGATTATGCTGTCTCCTTTTTCATGAAGATTATATTACCTTACCCTAGTATCACTATCTTATATTATTTTATTTTGTACATAGATATTTAAAATAAAAGCCAAGTAAACATGTTGTAGAAAATATGGCCACAATCCACAACTTTAAGTAAACTTTTATCAGGTAGCAATGTTTTTTGCAATCTATATTTTTATATATCCATAGGAAATAAGAAGTAATCTAATAATAAACTTCGAATAAAATGGCAATAAACAATTTATCATAAGAACTTATTATTTATTATAAATATAAGCATTATTATCTAAATAATTATTTGTGGCAGCAATTTTCAAAAGTACTAAAAATACAGTCTTAAAAAAGCAAATACTGAATTTCAGACCAGCCTGGCCAACATGGTGAAACCCCATCTCTATTAAGAAATATCGAAACTAGCCAGGCAAAGTGGTGGGCGCCTGTAATGCCAGCTACTTGGGAGGCTGAGGCAGGAAACTTGTTGGAACTCAGGAGGCGTAGGTTGCAGTGAGCTGAGATCATGCCATTGCACTCCAGCCTGGGCAGCAGAGTAACACTTTGTCTCAAAATAAAAAAATAATAATAATAAGTAAATACTTACATAAAATTGGACATAAGCTATTCATGGTTTTCATGTAGAGGAAAAGTATTATATAGCACATTTAAAGCAAATAGAACTTTATTGTACTAAACATAAAATATAAAGGGAAGTACATTGGCTATAATAATTTTGTCCTGACAAACATGAGATTTGTCAGTCTTAGTCTCATAATTGTTTAAAATATGTTAAGTGAGATAACCAATACTTATTCTTCCCTCTTCTTTAAGAGTAAGCACCTACAAATGCTTAATGCCTACTGTCACTTAAAATTTGATTTGTTAATTTGATTAGTAGTACTTTTAGCTCTTTAGGAGGTGACAAACCACTGGTGTGTGTATTAGTCAGGGTTCTCTAGAGGAACTAATAGATGTATATATGAAGAGGAGTTCATTAAGGAGTATTGACTCACATGATCACAAAGTGAAGTCCCACAATAGGCCATCTGCAAGCTGAGGAGCAAGGAGGCCAGTCCAAGTTCCAAAACCTCAAAAGTAGGGAAGCCAATAATGCGGCCTTCAGTCTGTGGCCAAAGGCCTGAGAGCCCCTGGCAAACCACTTCTGCCTGCTTTATTCTAGCTGCACTGGCAGCTGATTAGATGGTGCCCACCTAGATTGAGCATGGGTCTGCTTCTCCCTGTCTACTGACTTAAATGTTAATCTACTTTGGCAACACACTCACAGACACACCCGGGAACAATGCTTTGCATCCTTCAATCCAATCAAGTTGGCACTCAATATTAACCACCACAAGTCCACCCCTTGTCAAGTTGAACCAATGCACATCTCAAGAAATTATACATAATCTTTAAATAAAGACAATAATAAGGTCATAATTATGCCTAACGTAATACAGCTATCCTTCCTTCAACAGGAAGCACACTAATCCTTAACCTAAATGCTATTACATAAAGTTAACAACACTTAAATGCTGATACAAAGTCAATAAACCTTATGTCACGTGATAAAACAAAAAGAAGGGAAATAAAGCGAAGATAATTTCTTAGTAACAGGGTATACATGTACAAACATGTTCTTAACAAAAGAAGGAGGAAATATTCCTGACAATTACAGTCCTCATTTCTGCAACTTGTCACGTATTTGTAGCTGGTATTGATGACCACCTTCTTCTACTACCCATTCTGTATTCACTTTGCCTTTAGCAAGCACCTCATCAGGTCATGGCTTTTTACATGGTGGAGTGACCCAAAACTTCATTCATGAGGCTCTGGACCATTTGTAGTCCTGTCTGAAATTGGTTGTTGTAGTTTCCCATTGACCTTAATCCCAGGGCATGGTAATACTAAGAGAGGTCCTAAGGGATTTCCTGTATTCCATGCATACTCTTCCTTACCTTCATTGTGGAGTAGTAGACTGATTTCATCTTGAAAGTGCAGGTCAATCACCCCAGCCAACACTGTAGCTTCCCTCTTAGCCTGTTGACTTAGAGATAGGAGGAGTCCAATGTGGCCAGGTGGTAATTTTAACTTCCGTTTTAATGGAATCACTGTTATGTCTCCTGGTGGCAACATTCCTCTCTCTGGAACTAAGACCTCTAGGCAAGCAGAAAGTAATGTCACAGAAACAGGGAGCAAAAATTTTGCTCATGGGTCACTAGGGGTCATGGTGAGTGGTGCACTACCACTTCCATTCTTTGATTCCTGGACCCGTGAATCCTGGCTATGGGAGAAACAATACCATATGTTGGATGCTGATTCAGAGCATACACAGCCTTCTGGAGAACTTTGCCCCAGCTCTGGAAAGTATCGCCACCTAGTTGGCATTGTAATTGTGATTGCAAAAGCCCATTCTATCATTCCAGCTGCTTTAGCATGATGGGGAATGTGGTAAGACCAGTGTATTTGATGATCATGAGCCCACGGCTGCACTTCTTTAGCTGTAAAGTGAGTGCCTAGGTCAGAGGCAATGCTGTGTGGAATACCATGACGGCAGATAAGGCATTCTGAGTCCAAAGATGGTAGTCTTGGCAGAAGCATCATGTGCAGGATAGGCAAACCCATATCTGGAGTAAGTGTCTATTACGGTGAGGACAAACCACTGCCCTTTCCATGATGGAAGACGTCTAATATAATCAACCTGGGCTGTAGCTATAGCTGGCTGATCAGCCTGAGTAATGGTGCCATATCAAGAGTTCAGTGTTGGTCTCCGCTGCTGGTAAATTGGATACTAAGTGGCTGTAGCTAGGTCAGCCTTGGTGAGTAGAAGTCCATGTTGCTAAGCCCATGCATAACCTCCATCTCTGCCAACATTGCCACTTTGTTGATGGGCCCATTGGTCATTGATAGGGGCGTCTGGGGAAAGATTCGGAGTGGTGGCCACAGAATGAATCATCCTATCCACTTGATTATTAAAATCCTCCTCTGCTGAGATCACCCACTGGTGTGCACTCACTTGGGATACAAATATCTTCGCAGTTTTCCACCACTCAGAGAGGTCCATCCACATACCTCTTCCCCAAATTTCTGTCACCGATTTTCCAATTATGCTTCTTCCAAGTGTCTGATCATTCAGTCAAATTGGCTACAGCCCATGAATCAGTATATAATTGCACATGTGGCCATTTCTCCTTCCATGCAACGTGTACAACCAGAGGCACTGTTCAAAGTTTTGCCCTCTGGGAAGATTGCCCTTCACCACTGTCCTTCAGGGATGTCCTAGAAAAGGACTGCAGTGCTGCAGCTGTCCATTTTCGGGTGGTGCCTGCATATCACGCAGAGCCCTCTGTAAACCAGACCCTAGTATTTTCTTCCTCTGTCAACTGATCATAGAGAACTCCCCATGAAGCTATCAGTGCAAGCTGGGGGAGAGAAGGGGAGACCATTGGCATTTGAGCCACTTCCTCATGTATCTTGCTTGTGCCTTCAGGATTCTCTCTAGCCTGATCATGTATATAACTCTTTCATTTGATGATGGAATGCCTCTGTGCACACCCCCACTTTATGGCTAGATGGGTCAGAAAACACCGAGTTTATGGTAGGCAGTTCAGGTTGCATGGTGACTAGATGACCCACAGTCAAACGTTTAGTTTCTACCAAAGCCCAGTAACAGACCAAGAGCTGTCTCTCAAAAGGAGAATAGTTACCTGCAGTAGACAGCAGGGCCTTGCTCCAAAACCCTTGAGGCCTCTGCTGTGATTCACCTATGGAGGCCTGCCAAAGACTCCAAACAGCATCCCTATCTGCCACTGATACCTCAAGCACCATTGGATCTGCTGGGTCATATGGCCCAAGTGGCAGAGCAACTTGCACAGCAGCCTGGACCTGTTGCAAAGCCTTCTCCTGTTCTGGACCTCACTCAAAACTGACAGCCTTTCATGTCACTTGATAAATGGGCTGGAGTAAGGCACCCAAATGAGGAACATGTAACCTCCAGAATGCAAATAGGCCCACTAGGCATGGTGCCCTCTTCTTTGTTATAGGAGAGGCCAAATGCAGCAACTTATTTTTCACCTTAGAAGGAATATCTTGACAGGCCCCTTGCCACTGGACCCCTAGCAACTTCAGAGGTAGCCCTGAATTTTAGTCATATTTATTTCCCATCCCATGGCACGCAAATGTCTCACAAATATGTCCAGTGTGTTTGCTACTTCTTGCTCACTGGGTTCAATCAGCATAATGCCATCAATACAATGGACCAGTGTGATATCTTGTGGAACGGGAAAGCTATCAAGATCTCTCCAGACAAGATTATGACATAAAGTCAGAGAATTGATATACCCCTGAGGTAGGACAGTGAAGGTATATTGCTGGCCTTGCCCACTGAAAACAAATTGCTTCTGGCAGCCATTATGAATACAAATGGAGAAAAAAGCATTTGCCAAATCAATGGGTAGTTGCATACCAGGTATCAGGAGATGTGTTAATATTGCTCAAGCAGTGAAACTGCATCTGGTACAGCAGCTGCAACTGGAATCACCACTTAATTAAGCTTACAATAATCCACTGTCATTCTCCAAGATCCATCTGTCTTCTGCACAGGGCAAATGAGAGAGGTGAATGGAGATGTGGTGGGAATCACCGCCCCTGCATCTTTCAAGTCCTCGATGGGAGTACTAATCTCTGCAATCCCTCCAGGGATGCAATATTGTTTTTGATTTACTATTTTTCTAGGTAAAGGCAGCTCTAATAGTTTCAATTTGGCCTTTCCCACCATAATGTCACTCATCCTACCAGTCAGGGAGCCAACGTGGGGATTCCGCCACATGCTAAGTATGTCTGCACCAATTATGCATTCTGGTACTGGTGAAATGACCACAAAATGAGTCTGAGGACCTATTTGACCCACTGTAAGTCAGACCTGAGCTAAAACTTCATTAATACCTGCCATAAGCCCCTACTTCAACTGAAAGACCGCAGTGATGTGTTGTGTTCCCTGGAATCAATGTCAGCTCAGAGCTGGTGTCTAGTAATTCCCACAAGATCTGATCATTTCCCTTCCCCCAATGCACAGTTACCCTGGTAAAAGGTCAGAGGTCTCCCTGCGGAAGGATGAGAGTAAGATTAACAGTATAAATTGTTAGTAGTGTAGTGAGGTCCTTCCTCAAGCAGACCCAGCCTCCCCTTCATTTAAGGCGTTTTGATTCTGTAAACTGGTTGAAGTCTGGAAATTAATTGAGGGTATGTGCTTCTCTGTTTTTATAATTCAAATTTTTGTTTGTCCATTTGACCTGGAAGTTTTCTGCTTATACAAATTTAGTAAGAATGCAGTAAGTTTCCCATCAACTTCACTTCTAGGAACACCATGATTAATTATCCAATGCTGGAGCTCTACACAAGCCAAACTATTCTGATTGCTACTTTGACTCTGCTGTCTATTATGGTAACTATGCCCATCTTGCCTTTGATGGTTAAGTGCTGCCACTTGGCCCCTGACACCCTGGAATCCAACTATTCCCATTGCATTTAAATTTTCTAATTGAGTGACTGTGGTTCCCACTGTAAGATCTGGCATACAGAGAAAAGCAATCACAGAGCTCTTCAAGGATGCAGGTTCTCCCCTCAAAAATCTGTTTCACAAGGTGTTGGTGAAGGGTGTGTGTTCTGGGACCTCCCAGCTGGAATGAGTAGGTCTAAAATACTAATCCACTCCAGCATTCCAATCTCCCTAAACCTTTGGATCCCTTCCTCTACATTAAACCAAAGGAGATCGGGCATTTCCAGCTCTTTTTCAGTGGACCATCTTTTGATCCATATTTCAGCTAATCAAGCAAGTAAACTATTAGTACCCCTTTTAACTTCCTGAGCTGCATCATTAAATGCAGAATTCCTGCTTAATGGACCCATATCAATAAATTCAGTCTGATCCAAATTTATGTTCCTTCTACCATTATCCTACACCCGTAATATTCATTCCCATGCCTATTCTCCAGATTTCTGCTTATATAAATTAGAAAACTCAAGCAGTTATTTTGGAGTGTAGCACAATTCCTCATGGTCACACTCTAAACCTCACCTCTAGGGGCCTGCAGGGACTTCAGTCAAGTTATAGGACTAGAAGCACACTAGGTATTAGGGGTGGGTCCTGAGGAGAATCAGCATTGCCTTGCCTTGGAACTGCCTCAAAGGAGGACACCTATATCCTCAGGCAGTGCATGGCTAATCTCCTCAGACCAAGGTGGAAAGGCTGATGGCAGTGTGGGTGTGGGAGGGGATGTTGCCGCCACTGAGGAAACACAGGTGAGCAGGTTGTTTCCTCACAAAAAGTCTCACCAGCATTTAGAAGCTCAGTGCCCCCAGCCACATCAAGGTCCTCCCACACATCCCCACTGCAAGTTA
Source organism: Hylobates moloch (assembly GCF_009828535.3). Classification (NCBI taxonomy): domain Eukaryota; kingdom Metazoa; phylum Chordata; class Mammalia; order Primates; family Hylobatidae; genus Hylobates; species Hylobates moloch. The sequence continues at coordinate 120,540,084 of NW_026652277.1, read as the reverse complement.
CAGGGTCCCGTTCTTTTCCAATCAGTGTCTTCACTTTAACAGTAGACACCTGGTGAGGCTGTGCATGCACCTTTTGTTGCAGGTCAGCCACTCACATGATAAGAACTTGTGTCTGATTTTCCACAATTTCAGCCCTTTGTCTGCAGGAGATAAGACTCTCACTCAGGGCAATCTTAGAAGATTCAAGGCTCAGTATCTTCTTCTGAAGCCGGGAGTTAGAATCCCTAAGCTCATCTTTTTCTTTCATCACTTTGTCCGGTGAACATAGGGGCAACCAACCAACTTCATTATATTCCTTGGTTCTCCACATGTGGTTGAAGGAATTATGTATACAGTCACTAAACTCCTCACCTCTCAAGAGTGGTGAATCGGGAGTGTCAAATGCATTTATTTTGCATAACTCTCTAAACAGTTCACATCAAAGACTCTTAGTGTTCTTCATACTATTAGAAGTAGAGTCCTTAGCATTTTTGGGTCTAATCAGATTAAGCAGCCAACTCCAGAAACTCCAAAGCCAACTAACGAAATCTATCCTTAAAATTCTGTTCCTCCAGAACCACTGCTGGTACCAAAATGCTATAATGCCTACTATCACTTAAAATTTGATTTGTTAATTTGCTTAGTAGTACTTTTAGCTCTATGGATGGTGACAAACCACCAGAGTGTATTAACCTTAGAAACAGACCGATGTATGTAAGTGTGGTGAATTTTAGACAATTCTGACAAAGTAAATAAATACATATAGTAAGTAATTCACTACTCTTATTAAGTGCTTTCCCAGAAACAAAGAAAATATTTAGCAGTTTCATAAATCTGGCACCTTTTGAAAAATATAAAATAAGTCATTTGTGTCTATGGCTGAATTTCAATGAGTTTTATAGGATCCTCTTAAAAAAGTACTTGGATACACACATGTCAATGTAAGAATCTCTAGTCTTAGGTAATAATAAATAACATAAAATTCTGCATTATTATTAGAGTATACCCTGGGTTTTTGACTTATATTAAAATGTAAATGAGTCCTACAGGGCATTTATCAAGATAATTTTTGTCATTAACAATATTTAATTGGCAAGTGACACCATTGTTCAAAAATAAAAAGTAGAACAATTTACTAAAATTTATATAACAGAAGTATATAAACAGAATTATATATCTTATTTCTTACAATAAACTAAGAAATTACATTAATGGAATCTATATTTTACATTGACTCTATTGAGATTCAGAGTGTGTAATTAACTTGACCAAGATACACCTGCAAAAGGGAGAATTTGAAACTTGAACTCTGTATCTGTGATATACTATTTCATCTCAAATGATTCTTTTGTGTACATTTTACATTGAGCACCTTACCTTTAATTCACAAAAATCCAGAAAATAATTAGCTCATTTTTATAGATAATTAATTTAAAATGACATTTTTATTTAACTTAAAATTTCCAGCTTTATTTTAAGTTTTCCTTCAAAATGGAGTAAAATTTTTCTACTTGGACTGGTTCTCTTTGAACCTTCACAAAAACATGCAATCTAGAGATGGTCAAATTCTTTTTTCTCTTGTCATCAATCCTTTCAACAAGTGGACCCTTTCCTAATAGGAGGCAAACTCCCATCACTTACAGATTGGTTAATAAAAATTATGAGCACTTACTATTTCCTAAACTTAATATGTATTGATACATAACATGCATTATTAAAATAGTTTTGTTTCTGAACAAATATATCCATGTGTAATTTCTTTATTTTATTTATTCTTTCATTCATTGAATGCCTAACATATGCAAGCACTGTGCTGGGTGTTGGAGATACAGCTATAAATGGAACAAAACAAAAGTCTTAATTTTCATGGAGCTTATTCTTAATGATTGAAGATGGGGAAAAGGAAGATAGTAGAAAATCAGTATATTACATTTTAGGTGGTGTTAACTGTTATGAAGTAAAATAAAGCAGGGGAATAATCTAGAAAATGAAAAGAGAGCCAAGATGGGAGCAAAACAAGGGAGTGCACTGTGTGCTGCCTGCAGGGGTAAGCTTTCTGTGCAGAGGACACTTAGAGAAGGAGGAGCAAGCATGATGTGTCCAAGGAGCAAAAATTGGCCATGGTGGCTGGAGCAGTTGGAACTGAATGGGACAGTGATAAGAAATGAGGTCAGAGAGGTAGTGGGGATGGGAAGGTAGGCCATTTAGCATCTTTGGATTTTCTGAGAAAGATGAGGAGCTAGTAGATATTTTTAAGCAGAGGAATATGATTCTTTAACTTCCTATTTAAAAGAATCACACTGGCGGCTTTTTGTAGAACAGACTGTAGGAGGCAAGCTAGAAAATAAGAAGCCAAGTGAAAATCTCATTAAACAGTCCAGGTGGGAGATATCAGTGGTTCGAATGAGCATAGCAGAGGTGTAGATGGTAAGAAGCAGTCAAATTTGTAATATATTTTGAAGATGGAGCCAACAAGATTTTTGGACAGAATGTGGGATTCAATAGGCAGGATTTTTGACAGAGGAATTAGGAAAAGGCAGTTACACTTCATTAGGACAATTTGTTCTTCCTAGTATCTGAGATAATTAAAAGGGAATTAGTGTGATTTCATTATATGTTGGTGTTCCTATAATGTATATGTATAGTTTTGATTTCACAATATTTGCTCATAAAAAGGCAAATGCAAAATAAAAGTATGTAAATGCCTAAAAAGATGTAAAGTGAAGAACAGGTCAAGCGATATTATAGTAAATAAGATGAATCTTCCAAATCAGTAGCCAAAGTGTTTTGTTTAGACACAAAATAGGGTTCCCACTGATTCACTTTGGCATTTTCTGCTGATCATGCTGGTTGTTTGAGACTGAAAGCACTGGTTGAGACAGTTGGCATAAGCAGGGCCAAATGGAAATGCACAGAAGCAGTGACATAACTCCATCACAACATCAACAACTCCAGGAAGTGATTCAAAATGGAGAGTGTCTCCCATAATATTACTTTTCTACATTAATTCCCAAAAATGAATTCTTCACCTTATATTAAATATATAGTAAACTGTATCTTTTGTATCCTTGTCTTTTTGTCTAGACTTGTTAAAAATGATAAAACTTTCTACTTTTTAAAATCATTTAACCGTTCTATATCTCATGCCAGTATTTATGATTAACAACCTACAAAATCTTAGAGTTTAATTATTTTCATTTGCACTTAAAAGTTCTTACTGAGAATACTTCAGTCATATCCTTATTAGTTATTCCTTCATAGTGAATCATAGTAGTCTAAGTGTATTCCTACTCTGTAATGTATGTTATTTGAGGTTGTCAATCATCTTGTATTTTTATTCTACTGTAATTTGTAACTTTGTCTCTCTCTATAGACTAAGAGTGCCTGGAGGTCAGGAAACTTGCCATATTCAAACTGTGTTCTTAACACATAACGTAGTGCCTTAACAAATATTTATAAAGCAACAAATAAATAAATGAATACATAATTTGGGTCTTATAACTGAAACTGTATACATGATTTTCTGGAATTTAAAAATATAAACTTTGAAGTAAATGTCTTTGCAAAATTGTTTTCCGTAGAAACAAAAATAGTCAATTTCTCTGGGGTTTTTTTTTTTTTTTTTTTGAGACGGAGTCTTTCTCTGTCACCCAGGCTGGAGTGCAGTGGTGCGATCTCGGCTCACTGCAAACTCTGCCCCCCGGGTTCACACCATTCTCCTGCTTCAGCCTCCCAAGTAGCTGGGACTACAGGCGCCCACCACCACGCCCAGCTAATTTTTTTGTATTTTTAGTAGAGACGGGGTTTCACCGTGTTAGCCAGGATGGTCTCAATCTCCTGACCTCAGGATCCGTCCACCTTGGCCTCCCAAAGTGCTAGGATTACAGACGTGAGCCACCGCCCCCAGCCTGGGTTTTTAAATTTAGCACAATGCTCTTGAGAGTCATCTATGCTGTTGTATGTATCAGAGATTTTTTTTTAATTGGTGAGAAGAAATATTCCACGAAATGATGAAAGACTGAATATTTAACTCTAATATTGTGAAATCATTGCCAGTTGTCAACGCGCCATACATTTTGAGGAAATAAAAGAAAATGAGAAATAAGCAAATGTTTCCTAGCATTTTCCTAAACATCTCTTTCAGTTCCCACTTTTGTACTTATACTCATTTGTACCTGGAAGCAAACAGTGCACAAACCAAGTGTTAAAATTAAATGAAGTGAAAGTTCTCTCTCTTATGGTAATATAAGCTTGATTACATAACAAAACAGTGAAATCTCAAAACATCTTTTATTTTATTTCCTAATTTTATAAGTTGAATTAATTCTGCTTTTTAGTATATTATTTTATTGATCCATCTCACATCACGACTAGAGCTATACAGGAATTTTTTTTTTTCTTCTAGAATTTCTCAAATTACAAAAACTCTCTTTAGAGTAAGTTCTTGACTACATTCTAATATTTCTGATTTCCTTAACTTACATATTTGAAGGATTTGGCATAACACAGGCAAAATAATATAGACTTGAAAGCCAAATTAGTTTACTTTTCCCTACCTTTTACAATTATCTACGTAAGCATGAAAAATTTTAAAACCATTCTACCCATGAGTTCTGTCTTCTGTGAGACAATGATAATGATTCATATAATTGTTGTAAGAGATAGATTAGAGTCCGGCTGGCAAGATGATGGAAGAGGAACAGCTCTGGTTACAAACTTGTAAACCTGACTCAGCAACATAATCCTAGAAGAAATCTATTGACCCTAAAAGCTAATGCAATCTATTTGCTATTGGAGAAACAAACAGGCACACACTTGCCAAAAATTTCCTTCCAACATATACTATTTTTATCCAGGAGGACTTTCGAGACACCTTCTACCATGCTAGAATTTCACCAAAGTTTTGGTACACACACTCTCACCCAAGAATTGTTTGCTACCACTTAGCATTTGGTGTTCTATGAAACTGGTTGCCTAGCACACACCTTAATCCATCTGTGTGCACAGGATGTGAGTAAGTCAGCGAGATGATTGAGGAGGGCTATGTGTAATAAGCAAAATAATTGGCTAGCTGAAAATAAGAACATAAAGACAGTTGTAGTACTATAATATTATATAAGTTTAACATAATTTGGAGGAACTTCAAAGACATGGGTAGAGATTTAGGGAGTAAAGGTGTATTACTCTCATTCTCTTACATGTGTTTTCACTGATCAGACCAGGCAATGTTTTTGCCTTTTCACCGAGGTCATGGAGCCAAGTTGAAAATGCAGATAGTTACTGCTGTTCCAGGTCCTTCATATTGCTCATAGAAGTTACCAGATATAACCTTACCTCATGCCCTGCTATACATCGCTCTCTGTGTACCCTAGGACTTGCTTGGTGCTACCAAAGCATGAGGTTCCAATGAGCCAGGCTGGTGGCTACGCATGTGTATTAACTTGACCAGTGCACTGTGGCTTACTATTTAGATGCTACTACTTCTGTAATGGGCTCTAGATTTTCTTGCAGAACCAAAAGGCCTGGGAGGTTCATGTCTCCTAATACAAAAATTGAACAATAAAAATAACAAATTAATCTTTCCCGGTTCTTCCTCAATACATTCCTTAGAGATGCAGTATACAATCTCTTTGAAAGGATCAAGCAACCAGCTGTATGTGTTGAAAAATTGTAGTTCAGTTACGTATTCCCTTATATGCACTGTAATTCCTTTTCTGCCTTACTCCCTTTATTCTCTCACTCCTGTTTCCCTGGTATTGAATTCCCAATAAAGAATTAGCAGCTCTTTTTTTCTTTAGCCTCTCTGTGATGGTTAATACTAAGTGTCAGCTTGATTGGATTGAAAGTTGCAAAGAATTGATCCTGGGTGTGTCTGTGAGGGTGTTGCCAAAGGTGATTAACATTTGAGTCAGTCGGCTGGGAAAGGCAGGCCTTCCCTTAATCTGGGTGGGCACCATGTAATCACCTGCCAGCCTGGCTAGAATATAAAGCAGGCAGAAAAAAGTGAAAAGACAAGACTGACCTAGCCTCCCAGCCTACATCTTTCTCCTGTGCTGGATGCTTCCTTCCCTCGAACATCAGACTCCAAGTTCCTCAGTTTTGGGACTCAGATTGGTTCTCCAAGCTCCTCAGCTTGGAGGCAGCCTATTGTGGGGCCTTGTGATCATGTGAGTTAATACTTAACAAACTCCCCTTCATATATATATATATATATCCTGTTAGTTCTGTCCCCCAAGAGAACCCTGACTAATACAATCTCTAAGTAAAATCAATGTTAAAAAATAAAAGTAAGAAAAAATTTGAAAATAGCACAAATCCAGGATCAAAAGAAGTGAGTATGAGGAGATAGAAGATGGATGGGGTTTATGAAGGAGATGAAATGTAGAAGAACAGTTGGCTAGTTATCCATGTTGAGGAAAATCAGGGGTGAGTGCCAAGCTTGGGCATTTTCATCTGGTTAAAGGTTGCTGGTGTTTACTGAAAGCCTAAGTTAAGAAGGAAGACAATGAGTCTTGTGGACAATAATAATTACTCAATTTGGACATTCTCAGTTTCAGATCTTAGATAAACTACCAAGTTGAAATTTAAATGCCCCGGAGATAGTGAGATAGTTGTTGTGTTAGGAAAGGCATAAGAAGAAAAAAATTACGAAGATCACTAATATTTGATAAGCAAATGGTATAAAAAGACCTTTGGAAATAATTTTCCCTACAAAGGAAATTCTAAAATTTCAATATAATTTTTTTCTAAAGCATTTATGTTTAGGTAATATTACCTACACTAGGGAAGAGGTAAACTCTAACACTGAGAAACTGTTTAACACTTTACATCAGGACAAGGTAGTTTTTCTTTTATTTTTTTTCTCCAGTTTACAGTCTTGATTTTATCCATGAACTAACTAAACCTCAATGAATAAATAAAATTTTCATAATACTTTTAAATTCTTTATCTCATTTATACTTTGAAGTGACCATGTGATATAAGATTTACAATCTTATTTTTATGAGAATGTAAATGCCTTAATTATGGATACATAGGCATAACTTAGTCTGAAACACGGTTTTTAAAATTCAGTTCTTTTGTGATATGTGTTTATATGTTTGTTGTACATATTTGTTATATTTGCTATGATAGCTGTGTATTTAATTCATGGTCTGATTTCACAAATGATAAAAATTAGAACATATGATGCCAGTGCCATTTCTTCTTTTTTCTTTCCTTTTTTTTTTTTTTTTTTTTTTTTGAGATGGAGTCTCACTCTGTCTCCCAGGCTGGAGTGCAGTGGCACCATCTCGGCCCACTGCAACCTTCACCTCCCCAGTTCAAGTGATTCTCCCACCTCAGCCGCCTGAGTGGCTGGGATTACAGGCGCCAACCACCATGCCCAGCTAATTTTTGTATTTTTAGTAGAGACGGGGTTTCGCCATGTTGGCCTGACCTCAGATGATCTGCCTGCCTCAGCCTCCCAAAGTGCTGAAATTACGGGCATGAGCCACTGCACCAGGCCCACCAATGCTATTTTTAAGACACATTTATAAAAGCACATAACTGTGATATACACTTCAATAAAGTAAATCAAGAATGGCACTATGTATGTTTTGACATTATTATTTATTTGTATTAATATTCTTTCACATTAAAAGTAATTATTATTATTACTATTATTATTATTATTTTCAGGTTCAGTTTTGCTCTGTCACTTATGCTCGAGTGCAGTGGTAGGTAAGATAATGTCTCACTGCAGCCTCCAACTCTTGGGCTCAAGTGATTCACCCGTCTCAGCCCCCCAAGTAGCTGGGACTACAGGCATAAGCCACTATGCCTGGCAAGGAGTAATTTATATATATATTATTATATTATATTATATTAATTATATCAAATATATGGGCAAGTTCCTCAATGAGGGTACACTAAAGGTAAAATAACTAAAAGTGTTTTAAAGTGAAGAAGTATGGACTAGAATTTGTGAGAGCTTATTTTAGGACTTCTGTTTCTATCAATAAGAAAATAGTGAATGCTGTAAACTTCCTAACAAATAATCTCTAAAAGTTCTTGAAGTTATATTTAAAACATCATTTTTCTTTCACAGCCTGAAAGAAGGTTTTAAGAATATTCTAAAACAAGGGAAAAGTGTTTGAAGACATGAGAGATTTACGCCTAGAGCATCAGTGGGTTCAGAACAAAAATATTTGAACCATTCAGGCTTTGGAGTTGAATGCAATTCAAGAAGAAGTAAACTAACTAACTGATAAAATAAATATATAAATAAATAAAAGAAAAAGATGGTCCAAGAGGAACAGTCTGGGACACGAAGGGTAGAGTGAATAAAAGGACTTATTGACTTAGTTAGTCTAAATAAACATTGATGTTTTAAAACAAGAGTAACAGCAATTAGACAGACATAGGTTGACATTGTTCTATAATATTTACTAAATATCTAGTAATATTTCCTTGTCTAGATACTTTAGTTGTGTCTCTTGTCAAATCCAGTTATCTGCTTACAAGAGAAATACCTAAAACTCACCTGGATGAAGAAACATTACTAGAAAGATATGCCAAGCAAGTACTATCTAGAGGAAAATTGGTAAAACTGATTCAAGTGAATCCCAAAACAGGGGCTAGGCCCAGGAGGGTAGAGAGCCAACAAAGTAAAGTGAAAGCAAAGCAAATTTATTAGAGCAACAGAGCAGAAGAATATGGCTGCTCCATAGACAGAGCAGGGTTAGCCCATAGGTAGAGTAGCACTCACGGATTGCTGGCTGGCTATATTTATACAAACTCCTTCCTTTATGGTAAATAAGGGGTAAGTTATTCATTAATATTCTAGAAAAGAGGGGGGTAATTCTCAGAACCAAGAGTCCCTCCCCATTTAAACCATATAAGGTAACTTCTGGGCATTGCCTTGGCAATTGTAATCTGTCATGGGCCTGGTAGGAGTGTCTTTAGCAAGCTAATTCATTATAATTAGCATATGATGAGTAATGAGGGCAACTAGAGGTTGCTTTCACCACCATCTTGGTTTTAGCTGCATCCTGTTTTGACCAGATCCTGTTTTGATCAGCAGGGTAGTGAATAGTGTGCAGAATACAAGTCCTGCTGATCTCTTACCCAAAAATTATTACTATCATTCAAAACAGACACTCATTCAAAAACCACCATTAAATTTGAAAATATTCAATACATAATATTAAAAGACCAATGTGGTAAGCAGAATAATGCTCACTCCAAAGATGTCCACATTATAATTCTTATCTCCAATGAACATGTTATATTGCACATCAAAGGTGAATTTAGGTTGCAGATAAAACTAAAATTGCTAATCAGATGACCATAAAAGAGGGAGATCATCCTGTATTATTTGGGTGGACCAATGTAATCATGCAATTTTAAAATGGAGGCAAAAGAAAATTACAGAAAGGTCTGTGAAGATGCAAGCAGGGTGAGAGATATATTATGCTGCTAGCTTTGAAGATGAAGGATAGGAGCTACTCGCCAAGCAACGTGGGTGGTGCTAGAAGCTGGGAAAGGCAGTGAAATAGATTTCCCCTACAGCTCCCAGAAGGGAACACAGCTAAGCTGACAGTTTGATTTAGTCCAGATACCCATGGTAGACTTCTAACCTACAAAACTGTAAGATAACAAATTGATGTTTTTTTAAGCCACTAAGTCTGTGGTAATTTGTTATAACAGCAATAGAAAACAAACACAACTAGAATGATATTATAGAGATTACAGAATTAAAATTTACAGAAATATACAGATCAAGTGACATTAACAGACTTACTCTCAGGGTAACGAATGGACTCCCTGGATAACTCATTAATTTAATAATTCAATAATTCATGAATGGATTACTCTATTTATGAGGGCAGAGCTACGATGATCCAATCTCCTCCCCAAAGTCCCATTTCTCAACACTGAGGCAAGTTTCAAACACATAAAATTTGGTGAGACACATTCAAGCAGTAGCATATGGATAATATATATATATTTTTTATTGAATCAGGAGGCTCATGTTTTCTCTCACCATTTAAAAAACTGTGACTTACCATGGCTTTTCAGCTTGCAAACAGGGTGAAATCTCAGATTTTCACAGTAGTTAACTGTACTGGAGCCAATTTGCGCTGACTTGGAAGAGCTGATTAGGTGCAATTCTTCCTAACTCTGGATTCAGTTACATTGCATTGGTAGATTAAACTTGGCCATGTTGTGAATATTCACACCATGGAAATTGGCCAACACTACAAATTATGGTTTTTTTTGGTGGTGGTTGTTGTTGTTTCGTTTGTTTGTTTTCCCTGGAGAGTTCCCATTAAAAATTTACCAGCTCAACACGGAACTAGGGACAAACAGAATCCTGAATGATGATAGCACTTTTACACATTTGAATAAGGATTTAAAATATTCCATACAGAAAACAATAGAATGAGGAATTTTACAGTTGACGTCTGACAAATAATCAAGATTCACCAAAAAAACCTCTTTCAGATAATAGTAAAAAGAGGGAAGACTCCCCAAATTATTCTGATACTAATGTGAATTTAATATGAAACCCAGTATAAATACCATGATAAGTGAAAACTAATTTCACTTGTTTGTATATACAAATATCCTAAACACATAAAGTAAATCAATTTTAAAAGTGTAGCAGAAAAAGATAATACAGCATTAATATGTTTTCATTATTCTACAAACTGTCACAGAATGTTAGCACTTGAAATATCTCAAAATAATTTATCACATGAATGGTGAAAATTAAAACGATAAAATTATCTCAATTGATGCATTTGCTAGAATTCACTATTAAATCATGATTTTTTCCAAAAAGCAGGAAACAGAACAAATTACAACATCTTTAAACTAACAGATGATAGCTTCCAAAATATTGCAGGAACCATCATTTTTCATGTCTGTATGTAAAAGAAATCTCACAAAAATCAATACATTGTGAGGCTTGCTATAACCAATTATATTCAATGCTCTACAAAAGTTTTAATCTGTGCAGTATGAAAACTGTAAAAAAGTGATAGGAATTACAAGAATTTAATTATAATTGTTTAGAAGTGCTACAATTGCCTATATGGAGAACCCAAAGGATCTACAGACAAATGATTAAAGTTGATTAAGATAGCACAGCAAATTTACAAAACATAAAGACAATATCCAAATATTAGTTATATTTGTATATACTAGCTACAATTAGAAAATTATTCTGACAGCTAGAATTCTAGAGAATCATCCATATGTAGGGTGACCTTGTAACTTATTCAAATGGAAGCAATTGTAAGAGCAAAAACAGAAGTACTTATTAATCAATAATGGACTCCAGCAAGTCAAGAGAGATGGAATCCCTAACTAAAGTCAACATGTAAAAAAAGCAGTTACAGGCCAGGCACGGTAGCTCATAGCTGTAATCTCAGCAATTTGGGAGTCTGAGGCGGGCAAATCACATGAGGTTGGGAGTTCAAGACCAGCCTGGAGATTTCTCCAACATGGAGAAATCTCTTCTCTACTAAAAATAAAAAATTAGCCGGGCATGGTGGTACATGCCTATAATTCCAGCTACTCGGGAGGCTGAGGCAGGAGAATCGCTTGAACCCAGGAGGTGGAGGTTGCAGTGAGCCGAGATCACCCATTGCACTCCAGCCTGGGCAATAAGAGTGAAACTCCATTTAAAATAAATAAATAAATAAATAAATAAATAAATAAATAAATAAATAATAAATAAAAATAAAATTAATTAAATTTTTTTTAAAAAGCAGTTATAGTATTATTGAAATCATGTGTATGATTTGGGACAGGGTAGTAGCAATGGTATAGATGCAAAGTAGTCAGATACCAAGCATATTTTGAAGATGGAGTGAAGAGGATTAGAAATAAGACGTTCTGTTTTCCAAAATAGAGTAAAAATACACTCAAAATGTTAGAAGTATTGTACCACATAAAAAGCAAAGATTTTTTTCTAAATGTATAGAGCCCTAAATAAATTTAAAGTGGCAAAATGTAATCAAGAAAAAATAATTATTATTACACAAGAGAAAACATATGAAAAGATTTTTATATAAAAATACATTTGACTTCATTTGTAAACACCAGAATGCATATTTAAAATTGATTGAGATGGATTTCCATCATGCTACACAAGATTGGACTAGTCCTTCCTCTAGAAACAACTAAAAAATATAAATAAAATGTATGAAACAATGTTTTCAGAGGTTGAACAGGTATTCAGGACTGTAATCCCTGAGAGAAGCCAAACAAAGAATCCCATGCCTGTCCAGTTTTCTATCCAGCGGTGTTTCCCAGCACTGGAGAGGGGAGGAGTCATCCATGTAGGGCACAATAGTCTCACAGATCAGCTTAGAAGAAAGAGCTTCAAAAATCTACATAGGAGTTCCCATAAGTCTTTGACTAAATTCTAAGCTGCCTATACAGCTACTAAGCCGTCAGAGCTTCATTAAATTCAAAAGAACAAAATAAGAATGATGGCTAATGTCTCATCATGAAAACACGCAGGCCAAAAGGTATTGGCATGGCATCTAAAAGAACTGGGGGGAAAACATCTGTCACCCTAAACTTTATATGGAAACACACCCAGACACACACACACACACACACACACACACACACACACACTATAGAAAATGAAGCTGATTATGGGTAATTGACAAAAACTGGAAACAACTCAAATGATCATTAACAATTGAATAGGATAATAACCTATGGTGTAACTATATAATGGAATACTTCTCAGCAATAAAAAAGCAGACTACTGAAACACTCAACAATAGAGATCAATCTAAAAATTATTATGCAAAGTTAAATAAGTAAAGCAAACAAGAATACAAGAGTACATAGGCATTATTCCACTTATTGTGAATATCAAATAATCAGTTCCATTGATCATAGTCAGGGTTATCCCAAAATAAGAAAAGGGGACTTGTCCTCTGTGCTTCCAAATCAACTAGACATTCCCCTGGGCATCGCTGAGGAGAGAGCTACCTGTGAGCCTTCAGCTGGGGTAAAAAGTGCCTGAGTCCTGAAGGGAGATTCCTGGCAGGACACCACAGCAACCACTAGAGCAATGGCTTTTTTGGTTTGGTTTTGCTTTGTTTTGCTTTTTGATTGTAGATTCTAGGTTAATTTTTAAATAGCTTTGTTTCATTGTGCCTACATTCCTTGTATGTTTCAATTATCTCCACTTTTTAAAAAATAATATATCTTAGGAATTCACATCAATATCATATGGGTCAGAGAAAATCAGTGTTCACAAAAGGAAATGTGCACTGTTCCCTATTATATGAGCAAGGCACACATTAGAACCAGAAATGGAACCAATTAGAAGACATTACATGTATAACTATAGATCCACATTCTGAAAATTAGGTGCATGAAATATGAAACAATGTGAAGATGTATACGTTAATAGAATAGAAAATGTGTAAGGCCACAGTATATTTTACAAACACGATAATGGATGAGAACTTCAATTCATGATTGAATGCCATTTTATGTGTCACTTATAATTTCACAGGTAATGTTACACGAATTCTCACCTCCATGGCTCATAGCATTCTGTGAAACTCCCTTGGTTTTGCAGGCCTTTTCAAAGACTTAGAGGCAAATGTAAATAATGTGTTTTAATGATTGATGTTTTGATATCCTATGAAGTTCAGAATGAGATTTACTAAGAAAGATACTTGGTTTAATTAAGGATAGATACTGCATATAAAAGCACCAGGATTGAAGTATTGAATGTCTGTGTATTCTTGATAAGCATTTTTTTCCATCTGTCAAACGAAGAAGGCAGGATCATGCTTTATACTGTGCTAATGGATTTTCTCTCTGCTAACAAAGCTTGAAGTAAAGGAAAAACTGCTACATATCCCCATTTCCATGATATCCATATCCACTTCCCTGTTATTTTACTCTCAAATGCAGATTTGAAATATTCTCATTTATGGTTTATGCTTGAGGTTATGTTGTGTGACTAAAGAACAAACTAGACTGGAAAACTATATATTTATCCTTTCCCTTTATAAAGCTACTATGTGCTTTCAGAAAAATGATTTGGTTTAAAATTGACAGTTTTAAAATTTACATGGTACTTATTTGAAGAACATATACGAAATAAAAAGATAAAGAATAATGTAAGAACAATATGATACGAAACTTTAGATAAGGCTATATTGTATTTGTCATTTTAATTAAATTTTAAATAGGCAAATTTAAAAGGCAATAAATTTAAACGTTTAAAAACTGGCTTGTAAATAAAATGTATTTTTTTATTCTGTCTTTCAGTGGAAAACTGAGGTCTCTATTTTTATTTTTCTTGAAATTTCATCTCTATACTTATCTAATAATCTACATATATATGCAGATATGAAACCTATTCTTTGTTTTGCATTGAGAAATACAAGCAAATGATTCCAAGACGATAACTGGTACTCTAATAAATATGGGAAATACATAGAAGTAGAAGAGGAAATAACTAAATTTTAGAAAGGAAGGACTCAAGACAGGCATCTCAGTACCATCAGGCAACTTTGTATTTTTATTAAAAATAGTATCAAAGTAATACATACTCAAAAGCTTGTGATCCAAAGAAACAGGCTTCTGCTGCACACCTCCTCACCTCCAAGGTTATTCTCCCAAGGCAATCACCTTCAAATATTTCTAGTTTTATTTCTTCTGATATTTAAACTCTAAAACTCTAATCCCTAGAACTCTAAAGTCTAATGTCTCTGGACAATATCTATTGACTTTATAATAAAAAAATGAGAATTTAGTGCACTTATCTTAACCTTCTTGCTATTTCCCTTTCCCAAACTTGATAGCTATATTATTACTTTTAGCTCTTCTTTTATAGGGAAAACCTTAAACCTTTTACTTCTTTTTTCTGTTTGCTTTTTAGCCACATAGCTCTTTATTTCAGCCATTTATCTCTTCACTTTATTGTCATGTGAATATACATATATGTATTTTAAAATCTATTGAGAATATGAAAGATTCTTTAATTGTAATTTGAAAAGTTAAAATTAATATTTTTGAAGCAAATATTTCTAGAAAAGAATAAAAAGCCCTTTCCTTCAGATACGATTTCCAAAAATAAACACAACACACTTGCATAATATTTCTAAATGTTTGATATGTACAAAAGCATATGTATGGATGCATTATTATATAACTAGTCTTATATGGTTAGTCTTTTGTTTCTATTGTTTTCCCTTCATAACCAAATTAACAATAAAAAATCTTCTGTAACTATATATAGTTTGCAAATGTTTTACGATATACTTTTAGGAACAGAAATGGTGACTCAAGACATATATGCATTTTATATTTTCACAGACATTTTTAAATTGCCCTCTAAAATGCATGTGTCAATTTACAATGTCATCACTTATACTTTCATGTCTTACAATAAATTATTTTCCCCTTTTTGATCTGATAAGCAAAACAATTTTTACATTTTTGCTTTAGGATTTCATGTGCTTAATTTTTAGTGAGGGTAAATAACTTTTCATGGACTTACTGCTTATTTCTCTTTCTTTTATGAACTCTATATCCATAAACCTGTTTTTGAGTTATTTTTACAATAAATATTAAAATTTATTTTATTTCTAAAAATTGCCATTTTTAAATTTGCCTATTTAAAAATTAAAAGAGTAAATATAATATAGCATTCCATAATGTTTTGATATCACATTGCTCTAATACTATTATCTTTTTATTTTGTGTGTGGTCTTAAATAAGTACCATGTAAATTTTAAAACTGTTAATTTGAAACCAAATCATTTATTAACAGACTTGTACTAATATGAGTTACTGAGTGGGAGCTTTCAAAGTTTGTTGTTGTTAAGAGGAGACCACTAGAGTCTATTAGATTAACAATTTAAGTTAATTGTGATAATTGCCTGACATTATCAATTATGCAAATTCAAATAATAATAATAATGCCATTTCAGCAGAACTAGCATTAAAAATTTCATATCCACTTTTGAAAGCTCTTTTCTTCCACCCTGGTTGCCCCAGATTGCACACAAAAGGAAGGAAGAAGAATCATCGCTGAGCATAAAGCAGTAAGCACCATTAGAGAAAGGGAGTCATATTCCTCTTCCCACTCATGCAATCACTTTTCACAGTAGTTTCTCCTAAGTTAGAGATTCTGATTGTACCTCCTCTAAAAGTAAGAGAACCCATGACTCAGGAAAGTGCTGCTTTATTTTGAAAAATGTGTCTGGGGGGTGGGCAGGGTACCAGCTGAGTTTATTTTCCCACCCACCTTCAGTTTTGCAACTTACAGACTTTCCCTGAGAGTCAAATAGACACATAAAATTTAAATTATCCTGCATATACTCACAAAGTGGGTTGCCTGCTGGGTGAACAAAATGCTAGAAATATTGTGTAATATGCAAACTGAAGTCTGAAAGAAAAAACAGAAAAAGCCTCAATAATCAACAGAAAAAGCCTCAATAATCGTTCCCATACATGCAGACTGAGCCCTGCAAGAAACCAAGAACTATAAATTTACGAGACAGCCAGGGTTTGTGCGGTTGCCTCACAAAACCAGTAGTGTCTAGATTCATGTCTCATCTTGTAAAGAATGAATGCAGGAGAACTAGATATATTTAATTTTGAGGTATTCGTGAAAAAAATCATTCTCACCTATTTTCAATATGTCTATTTAAAATAGTTACTCAATCAAATCACAGGAAAAAGGGTAGCAATTCTCACGGAAACACAATTTTAACAACCTGAGCTAAAATTTGAACCATGGATAGCTAATCTTTAAGTCAAATACTTTAACGCTTCATCTCATTTTCTCTATTTTCATTTTTATCCAAGCCTCTTTTATTTATTACAACATGTGCATTGGATTGCAATCCAGAGCTCAAACTAATATTTAAGGAGAAAAGTCAAAATAAAAATGCATATGACATAAAAATAAATAACGCTTCTTTTCTGTCTGCAAGATCAGTTTATATCCAGCCAGAAGTTTGTTGTTCCAGATAATAATACCCATCAAATGTTGAAAATATATACCAACATAGTGCCTAAAGCTATAGATAAGAATAGTTCCAATTGTTGTATGAATGCAAAACTACATTGTCCTATCCTAGAAAACTTTCTCTAGGATTCTCTATTTGCTAGACAATGAATGTAAATACTTAATGTTTATTGAGCAGAATTTATGAAGCTGTCAGTGAACTGACACATGGCAATAAAATGTATTGTGGCTGGAGCCTAGATAATCTGCAGCTGAATGAATTACGTTAATTCTGGTGCTTGCATATTCATGCTATGGAAATAGTTCTTGTAACAGATTTCTTCATTGTCTGCAGGTGCCACAGCATGGATAGAAGTAGAGTTAATTGCACTCTAGGACACATGGGAATTCACACGTCCCTGGAATTGGCTTGTTTTCTGGAAGAGTATTCATAATTTGCGTAAGGAAGCCAACACACTCATAATTAAATTATCACAACTGCAAACACTTAACTTTTGAAAAGATATTTAAAATACATATAGGTATTCCTTAGTATTATGTTAATATTAAAATTTTATCTTCATCCACCTTCTAGTTAACACATACATTTATATTCCAAATTTAACATCACTTGATAAAATTAAAAGCTTTGATTACGCTTCTACAGTTAAGCTATATGCATAGTTGCTATACCTCCTAGATAAATAAGATTACCTAGTTCTGTAAACTTAATTAGAAGAGATGTTCTCCCTCATGGGGCATAATTAAAAGTAAAGTGTTTTATTTACTTCGGCAGAAAATACATTAGAACATCTCTGAAAGGAGAGAAATTAATCATAGAAAAGATGCACATATTATTTCATTACAGTGACTCAGTGTTCACAACTGTATTTCAGGATTTATTTGGAAAAGTGTGCCAATTTTCTGAATTTTACATTGGGCAATAATTAGATAATTGTTCATGTTATTGTTAATTTTAAAAAAATTTAGATTTATGTTTATTTTCATCCAAAGTCTGTTTTTATCCAAGTCCCATTTATTTTTTTGTTGCAGATCTTACTTGCCCTAGAGATATTTTTCTTTGATGGGCTCTTCTGTTTAACAGCAGCAAATATTTCAAGAACTATTGGTAGAGCAATATACTAGGTATAAGGGAAGCTGAAAAAAAATATTGTCATACTATTAATAAAATAAAGGTAATAATATGTATAAAATTATAGGAATTTATAGGCAAATAGAAAAATCAGTACATTATGCCATCTTGAGAAATGAAATCATGTTTTCTGGAAAAGGTGATATTAGACCTCAGTCGAAGGGAAAAAAGCCATTAACTTCTATCTAAATGAAGAAAATGTTATATTTATGTACAGCAATGGCATTGTTACAATGATGGAGATTTAAGGTGGTAAGTTATGGAAAACTCTAAGTATGTAAAAATGGTATTGGAGAAGAATGTACATAGGATAAAGCAGAAAATAACTTGAGAGATTAGAATAAATAATGGACCATAAATCTCATGCTAATGAATTTGAAAGGGATGCAAACAGTGACATTGAAGACTATCTGAAAAAGAAATCTGCAAACCTCTTAAATCCGGAAATCTACCTGACAACTACGTAGAGGATGAACAAGTAAAAAAGAGGGAGGGTCATCAATACTGGAGCCAGGTAGATTCATCAGAGGAAAACATTTAATATATTAAATGCTTCTATTGTAATATCAAAGTGAAAATTTTTAGAGTTAGCATTTTTATTTCTTGTTAGAATATATTTTATGTATTTTGGTATAATATATGTATTGATATAATTAATATAGTTATTGCTGTATCATATTAATATAATTAATATTTCTAATAACATTTTTTATTTCCTAAGTATATTCATGTGTGAGGTAAATAGCCAGTGTGCCTAAATTTTAATTTAACTTGAGCTAGAAAACAAAAGTTTTGTATTGCTTCCAACAAAATTTGAATATAAAAATTATATGAATAAAGAACTATAACCTGTAAAAAACTTTGGACCATAAAGTAGAAGTTCCCAGCACAGCCATAACATTTAGTTTTCTGTCGGAATTTTCATTTTTAATGAGAATTATTCAGGTGAAGAAAGTAATAGAAATGCACTGAGGAACAATGAAGATCACCAATACTTTTTTTTTTTTTTTTCTGAGTTCTCACATTGTGTTAGGATTGCGGATTTTGGAAAGAGATTCTTTGAGGTATCTATGATACTAATTTTGTGTTTATTATGCAATGCTATATATTTAAAAATAAAGTAAAATAAAAGCACAAAATAATTACTAAAGATAAAATAGTAAATACATTTTGAAATATCAATATGTAATATAAACATAATATGTAATTAATAATATAAATATAATTGTTTACATTGACATATTTTAAATACATATTTAATATATTAAAACATTTTCAAAATGAAATCAATCTCAAATGTATTTTGTATGACATAGGTTAGAATCTTAATAACACAGTTCTTAATTTTATTTCCAATATAAGTTGCAATTATTTCTTTAGAAATTAATGTTAAAGTGAGTGTCACTGGAGAATACTCTATAAACTAATGTTATAGAAGTTCTATCTGACTCACACAGCAAACATTTTAAACTGTAGTAAATATATAAACAAGACACAAACGAATATTTTTCCCAGTTTCCTTCTTTCATAGATTGACTGGTTTCTTCAGTATCAACTAATATTGACTCTTTCTTCAACACAAACTCAAAGCAAAATATATGCCATATTTTACAGTGATATGTCACTTCATAAATATCTATGACTAATTTTAAAGTGTTTCACTAAAGGTTGTTTTTTCCAAGATTTCATTACTTCATTTTCGGGACAGCTTATTTCATTGTTGGACCTTCTTCATCAAGTAATAAACCTTCAAAAACTTTGAGGCAATAAAATGAGCATATTTAAGCTTTTGGATCAATATTCCTTGAAATACATTTATTATCAATTAACCTAATGCTTTAAACAGTCAAACCGACAAAGTATTTAAAAGATACTCAAATAAATCATTAAGCATTATTAGAGTGTATAAAATTCTAATTTAATTATATTTATTGGGTGTTTGTGACATTGATTTTCTTATTCCACATTCATTTGTCAAGCACTACTATTAAGTGCCAGGAACTGGTCTAGCAATTAAGACACATCAGTGAAAAAACAAAAAGAAATGCCTACCCATTTTTTTTTTTTTTGGCGTTTAGAGATCTTACAAATTTGAGATCAAATTTATACACAAGCATAAGAGATTCTGTGTAACTGCTTACTATAATTTAAAGGACATCTTAGATATTTATTATATATTTGGCTCTTATAAGACTTCATTTGTATGTCTTCAAAGCCCACTGGAATTTGAAAAGGCCACAATGCTTTGTTACTAGAAAACTATATATCTCCTTTGAACATTTTCTAGTGTAATGCAAGCACAATTTTATCACATTAATTTTGCCACATTATTTTTGTAATTAACATTTGTTGAGTTCAGTTTCATCATGTTACTTAAGATTGTTTAAAATATTTGTTTGACTTATTAAAACAGATTAGAAATGGACAATTAAAATGGCTGTTTTATTATACCGGAAATGTATCATAATTAATGGCTTAGTTATAGGTTGATCAGTCTATTGTTAGGACCAGTTTTACAGAGAAATATATGTTATTTTTATATTAGTTCAAACTAATTACATAATATTCTATTTACTATTTATACCTTAACACTTAAAATGTGTTTCTCATCTTCCAAGTGAAAGTTATTTAGACTTACAACTTTATTCTCAATAATATTACCTTTTCTTCAAAATCATTCTTTATGATTGATTATCAATTTTATGTTTCACAACGAATGGCTGAAATTTACCTCAAAATGATTATTTAAATACATAATTACATATTTTCAGTAATTGTGGACATTTTAACTGTATCTAAATTACTTTATCTCTGCCATTTTCTACCAGGGTTTTGTTTTTGTTTTTGTTTTTGTTTTTTTTTGGAAGTGAATTAACATTATACCAGAGTTTAAAATTGTGTTTGTGTGTGTGTGTGTGTGTATGTGTGAAAACACTTTTGCATGCATGCAAGATGTGTGATGTGGGCTGAATGTTAACGTCTTAATAATGAAGAGTTTTCCATTAAGTGATAAAACTATTGTGAGTTCAGAAGATCATCAGTTTTTCTCTCCATTTTGCCAACTCAGATGGTTAGTTGTATGACCTCATTTTCCCTGAGAAATTGAACCTTAACGTTTAAAAAATATATACATTATTCTTACTAGGCTTCTGGGACAACATTTATTTTTGAATTTTATCTTTTTTTTTTTTTTTTTTTTTTTGTGGCAGCCTCTAATGGCATGCCTTAACAAAAAAATCCAATACCTTAGTGTTAAAGCAGTGACAGAGGTCTGGGCGCCATGGCTCATGCTTGTAATCCCAACAGTTTGGGAGCCCGAGGGGGGCGGATCACTTTAGGTCAGGAATTTGAGACTAGCCTGGCCAACATGGTGGAACTCCGTCTCTACTAAAAGTAAATACAAAAATTAGCTGGGCGTGGTGGCACGCACCTGTAGTCCAGCTACTCGGGAGGCTGAGGCAAGAGAATTGCTTGAATCCAGGAGGCGGAGGTTCCAGTGAGCGGAGACCGTGCCATTGCACTCCAGCCTGGGCAAGAGAGCAAGATGGCTAGAGAGCAAGACAGCGAGACACCATCTCAGAAAAAAAAAAAAGGCAGAAATATAAAAATTGATAAATGTACAGCTCTGAGTAACTCCCTTTCTTGTAATTAGTTACATCCTTGAGCACTAACATGATTCCGCCCCCTTTCTGATGTTATAAAATGCAGCATTCCTGGCTCCCTTACTCCTTCATCCCAGGACGTTTCTCATTTCCTGGAGAGTGTGTCCTGCCTGTTGGAATACACTTGTTCCATTACAAAAAATTTTAGAGACATTGGTAAGCTTCTGCATCCATTTATTTACATCTTATTTTGTATTTCCTCTGTCCTATTGTTCATTGGTGTAGAAATAAATTGAAGTGAAATCAACAATAAAACAAATCTGAGTCATCATTATCACCAGTTATCTATTCTACATTGGCTTTTTTGGATCTGGTCTAACAGCTCCTTCTCAGATTAGTTTTCTAGTCTTTTTCCATGTTGCTGAAACTTCAATATTGGAGCTGTAGCAGGCATCTAAATAATTTCTGAATGACATCATCTAGCCCAATGACTTTAAATAGCATCTGTATATTTACTATTCCCAAATTTAATTTCTAACCTCAACTTTGGCTTTGAAATCTAGCTTTAGTTATCCAACTATCTCCTCGACATTTCCACTTGAATATTTATTAGATGACTCAAACTTCATGTGTGTATTAGTCAGGGTTCTCCAGAGGGACAGAACCAACAGGATATATGTATATGTAAAAGGGAGTTTATTAGAGAGAACTGGCTCACATGATTACAATGCAAAGGCCCGCAATAGGCCATCTGCAAGCCTGTGAAAGAGAGAAGCCAGTAGCATGGCTCAGTCCAAGTCTGAAAGCCTCAAAACCAGCGAAGCCAACAGTGTAGCCCTCAGTCTGAGTCCTAAGGCCTCAGAGCCCCTGGGAGGCTGCTGGTTAACGTCCCAGAGTTCAAAGGCTGAAGAACCTGGAGTTGATGTCCAAGGTCAGGAGGAGGGGAAGCAAGTGTCCAAAACAGGAAGAGAGAGATCAAGAGGACTCACCAAGCTGCTTATCCCCCTTCTCTCAACTGCTTTGTTCTATCCATGCTGCCGGCAGATTGTATGGTGCCCACCCACATTGAGGGTGGGTCTTTCTTTCCCTATTCATTGATTCAGATGTCAGTCTCCTCTGGCAAAATCCTTGCAGGCACACCCAGAAACAATACTTTACCAGCCTTTTAGGCATCCCTCCGTCCATCCAGTCAAGTTGGCATCTAATGTTAACCTTTACAATATGTAAAACCCCAATTTGGTTCCTTCTTACCTACATCAATGCTACTCCTCCCTCAAGTTTTCCAACTCAGTAAGCAACACTGTCATTTTCACAGTTGTTTAGGACATATTCTTAGACTTACCCCACTTTTTTAATTCTCACACCCTAAACTTAATACATCTGCAAGTTATTCTACCCAATATAGCACAAACATCTCAAATTTAATCATTGTCACCAATATCTTAATCATTCTAGCACAATTCATGATTACATGCCTTCTGGTCTACCCTAGCGGCTTTCTAAATGACCCTGTTGTTTGCACCCTTGAACCCATACAGTAAATATTCCATATAGCAGCTTAGATGAATTTAAATATATACATATGTGTGTATATATATATATATACACCTATATATATATATATAGGTCCACGTTGCTTGCACAAAACCTCCATTAATTTTTATTACAAGTAGGATATAATCCAAGGTATTTAATTTGACATACATAGGCTCCAATCAACTGACCTCTGGTTAATTTCTTCCTGGCTCACAACTCTCTAATCACACAAAACTCTTTGCTGATCCTATAACTTATACCACCACAGGACTTTACACATATTATTTCTTCTTTGTAGAATGCTCTTCTTTCATATATCTATATATCTAACTCACTCTACTCAATCATTCTATACTCCAAAGACATTTCTTCAGTGAAATATTTTCTAATCATACTATCTAAAATGGCATACTTCCATCACTATCTTTTCCTGTACCTTGAGTAGTTTTTCTTCATATAGTACAATTCAATAATTAAATTTATATTATCCTTTTCACCATCTGTTGCTGCTGACACAAATTAAGATTGTACATAATAGACATCCAATAAAAATTATTATTATTATTATTATTTTCTTTGAGATGGAGTCTTGCTCTGTCATCCAGGCTGGAGTGCAATGGCGCAATCTCGGCTCACTGCAACCTCTGCCTTCTGGGTTCAAGCAATTCTTTGCCTCAGCCTCCCGAGTAGCTGGGATTACAGGCACCCGCCACCATGCCCCGCTAATTTTTGTATTTTTAGTAGAGACAGGGTTTCACCATCTTGGCCAGGCTAGTCTTGGACTCCTGACCTTGTGATCCACCCATCTCAGCCTCCCAAAGTGCTGAGATTACAGACGTGAGCCACCATGCCCAGCCTAAAAAAAATTTAATTATTAAATACATTATTTTTTATAGTTACAGAAGAATTGTAGGACAATTGATAAAGATTCCTGTTTCTGTAATATTTGCAATAACCTGCTGACTTTCGTAGCCTCTGTAATGTGTCATAAAAAATCATAGTTATAACATGGTAGCATCAAAGGTAATAAAGAAAAACTACATCATTAATATATTTTATTCTAGAAAACATTTGTATTTTTCCCTTGCCCAAAGTAAGTTATTAATGTACTGACCTAGGCGATAGTATGTTTAAATCTTGCCTACCGTAATTCTTGTATAATCTTTACGCTTTTAACATCTTTGTTCCCAAGACATAGCAATATTTAAGAGTTTTAAAATAATCTTTGTGTTTCTAATGATAATAACTGATTTTTCATCACATATCAAAGTCTATTTTTGTTTTCCTATATTTTATTCATAACAACTGTACTTAACAGTCGTAAAAACCACTTGATGAAGCAATTTTATAATTTTTCAAATCTAAATTGCCATTGATTATAAGAGGGATTATTGTTTTATAAATCACTAAGAAAAAAACGCATTGGAATAAATTATAGTGGACCATCAACTTATGATACATATTGTTTGAGATTTGTTATATTGTGAAAAATGTACACTTCGAAATTGATACAATATCATAGTAAAATCCCTTAGTAATTATTTCTTGTGAAGATAGGAATTCTGAACAAAGAATGACACATTATTTAGGTAAACAAATTTTCTAAGCAAATACTAATTACTTAATATTTTCTTATCTGTCTTGTAATAAAATTAATTATTAGGGCTAGTTTTTTCACATGCAGTAGAGTCTTATTTGAACCTCTCCTAAGATCTAGAAGGCTCAGCACCAGGAACTTTTAGGTTTTATGAAAACACATTAAGTTTTGTGCAGAAAGACATGAAAGCAAGAATATGAGAGAAATAAAAATAGAAAGAACAGGATGAAATGCGATGCCTAACTAAATCTAGCCCCTTAATTAATGAGCTCAGAATAGTTAAGCCTAAGAAAATAGCTCTGTTTTATCCTAGAAAATCTGTAGGGCATATGTGGCAGATAAGGTACAAACAATGGCACTTTTTTGGTCTAAATGTGAGGCACGTATTTGAGGTTTTTTTTGTTTTGGTTTGGTTTGGTTTGGTTTGGTTTGGTTTGGTTTGGTTTGGTTTGGTTTGGTTTGGTTTGGTTTGGTTTGGTTTGGTTTGGTTTGGTTTATAGCATGGCCCAGCTGAAGTAGAAACTGAATGGAAATGAGTGGGGCTTAGCACTTCCAAGGTTTTGCATGTTAGGTAACTCTCAACTCTCCCTCAGCAGGGAAACAGCTTTCTTCTCTGAGGGCGCCAGAAAAGTAGTATCCAGACACTGAAGAGATCACACAACTTGAGAGAAGTCTGCACGTTTTCAATAGAATCTTGTACTAGGAATATGCTCTGGGGAATATAGAGGGGTAGATGGAAGCAGACTTGTTTGTAAGCACAGGTGACTCCTGAGAGTCTCAGAAATGCTACTCAAGGTCATTAAAGGAAGATGGAAAACCTGGATTTGCATGTGGAAGCAATGAACTAAAAAAAAAATGTTGTTTCCATTATTTACACATGTAATATATACATATAAACTGATGAACCTACATAATTCCAAGTTATCTATGTATTTATGTAGGTATTTATTGTACTTCAGATAATTAAAATAATTCCTATAGAAAAATTTTCCAAATATTTTATTTTAATTTAATTGACTAGCTATGAAAATAATTACTGGTTTTGACTTTAGGATTGTGTGCCTATGGTAGATTTATCACAAAATGTGAAGGAGAAATATAGACCTGCATATGCTTTCACCCTATGGCAGTAATGAACAATAAATGCAGCTGTGGGAAATGAACAGAAAATTAAAAAGCCAAGAATATGTACTGAACCCAGAACTATAGCTGTGGTAGAATAGTAACAAGGAAAAGGACTCACCTCCAAGACCCAGCATACAGTGCCTGCCTGACTGAGGCTTATCCAGAACAATGGCCCTTTCCTGCACTCCTACCCATACCAGGCTAACAAGCAGGGAACAATAATTAATGTGTTAATACTCTATGAAGTGTTAAAGAGCTACACAAATAAGTAAACAGAGGGAGACCATCGTCATATGCTGGAGCAGAAATTGAGAAAAATCCTCTGGTCAACCAGCCTCCACCCCTAACACAAGATTTGACTACAGGAATCTGAAACCTGTGGTGTACTAAATGGAACACAGCAACAACAAAGCCAGTCACGCAACTTCCGAAGAGATTGTTATTAGCCAATACGGGCCTAGTGGCAGAAAAGATTTACTCATTTCCAGGCATGCATAATACCTGTCTGTAGTAGTCCATACATGATGACTAATTCAACAACAAATTGTGAAAAAGCAATACACTGCCAAGAGCCGAAACAACAAATAGAATCCAGATTCAGATAGAACACCTACGTTGAAACCATTCAACAAGAAATTTAAATGGAAATCTGATACTTTAGATCATTTTTGCACTAATTAATTTCTGGCTTGTTCATCAGAATTTGATTTATTTTAATATATGCTCCACATTTAACACAGAATACTAGACGTAAGCAGAAACATAAAAAAAAATCCTAGCTCCCTGAATAAAATGAAGATGAAGAAAACTATACTGCTCAGAGTCAGGGAAGATTATGGCAAAATAAATCAGAATGTTAAATAACCATTTTCTTTCATTTCTTCTATTATTATCATCTATGTTTTTGGTATTTTTCTCCATTTTCTACTTAAATGTTCTTGCTCAAAGGTTATATATTCATCCTTCTTCACTTCAAGTTTTCATAAATTTATTTTTTATTCACATCCATGCTTCACTTTTGAGCTCTTACCAATACACTAATGAATACTAACTCTACATCTTTAGACCAGATATCTGCTTGGTCTGCAGAAATACATTTCTGATGTATTGCTGCAGGATATCCTGCCAAAACTTTTCTCTACATGCCTAAAACAGATTTCAACATGCATAATGTACTATTAAATATCTCTTTCTCAAAATTTGTTTAATAAACTTGTATTAATTTTAAAAATATACATCACAACTAACACCAAAAGCTAGAAGTAAACATCCTTAACCTCTCTATACACTTCCCTTGGTAAACCTAAACCTTCCCTTCCCTCTAAGTTTCATCACCTCTTGTCTAAACTATAAAATTAATCCTTTTAACCAGTTAGCATATCTGGATTCTCACTTTCTTCAAATTCAACCTAAAATTGACATCAGTATACTCTATGTACTCTAACTATGTATTCTGTATAGCTACAAGTCAAAAATAATATTTTTGATAAAACTTTTCAACATTTGTCTGTTGCCTGGCAAAGCAAACTTCTTAGACAACGTGTGTTCTGCAAACATGTTCACACAGTTTCTTTCCCCCGAATTTAGGTGAATTTCTGGTCACCTGAATTTATACATATTCAATCTGTTATCTTGAATAATCTTTCCTTCCTGAAAGTGCTTTAATTTCTCATAGTTCCCTATCTATGTTCATGCTGCTTCCAGTTACTGGAATCTCTGCAATAATCCTCCTGATAAAATACATTTTGTTATTTTTACCTTTTTTCTAGTACTTAATACATTGTACTTTACTGATTTTTAGGTGACTAGATCATATTAATTCTACATAACCCACAGTATGGGACAGAGTGTAGTAAATTTATCAGTTCCAAAGTGTATATTTATTATCATCTGCTGATGGCAAACGCAGTTATTAATAATACAAAAAAGTTATTGGCAGAGAGCTCTTGTTTACTTTTACTTATATTACAAGGATGCTTTTGATAATGCAATTTGCAAATGTGTCATCAATTATATCAAAGGTTAGACCTCAGATATTTCTGTGACTACTTAAAAATTCTTCATATTTAGATGAATTAATTATTAGGCTTTTGAGGGGATTGAGAACTGAGGAATAATTTTCTAGTTTCAGTGGGAAATCATCCTGTTTTACAAAACTGTAAAAATAATGGATAAAATTTCTAATTTAAATAAGTGAAATAGAGAAAAAAGTCCCTATCATGCATAATAAATATGTTTTTATTAAGTAGGAATGTTATTAACAGTAGAGAAATTGGTTTGTAAAAAAATGATTTTGATGCTCCATCTTTAAACTCTTCTCTCCAGCTAGGTCCCAAGGCTTCTTCAGCTCTCTGCCATATCAAACCTCCACTATTCAATTCACCCTCTTTAAACTAATCTGCATATTGTGATTGTCCTTCCTTGGATAACAATATTACTTAATATTGAAGCCAGTTGATTGAAATATACACCATATTGATTTTTGAATTATATGCTATATTTGGCCATCTTTAGGCCATAATTTGAAAATTATAGCATGTTACTTTTATTTTACATTATATTGACATATAATGGCATATAATTATAACCACATTTTTAGTCAATACCTGAGGGTAATTTCTTTTATAAAATAGTCCATGTAGCATGAAGTTTTCTAAGATGCTCAGTGTACAGAATGTCCTTAAGCACAAAATCAGTGTTTGCATACTAATTCTCATAATGTATAATTCATTTGTGCCCATTCACAATTTAATATTTACAGATGAATAAAAATAATGACATGCATTGATGCATACTCTGTGTATTCCAAAGTATATTATTCTCCATTTGCTCACAGACCAAGACACAGCTCAAGTAAGCAGCATTAGTATATTGGGACTTTAGAAGTTAAGAATCTTTAAAGATCAAGATGTCTTTCACTCATTTATTTTTTTCTAATTCCTTAAAATACAATTACTAATGTCACTGGTTATCCTAGATAATTTCTATGACCAGCCTCCAGCTCCACAACTTATTCCCAAATGTTCATGAATTGACCAAAAGCTGGCTTTAAAACCCAGGCAAATTCATAGATTGCACGGCTATCAGTGGGCTTAAAAGATAATAGAATATCTACTTTCCCAAATTACCTTTCCTTTTTCAGTAACACAATGTGAGACTTTTGTTGCCATTGTATATCAGACATTTAATACAGGGTACAAGCATATGTAGCTTTACTCAATTTCTATATCTTTTCTCCTACTGTAGAAGCTATTTGTGCTCATGGAAGGGAATATTTTTTCAATCCAATTTGTTAAGATATATAAACCAATTGTTCTCATTTCTTTATGTTAATTAAATAAAATTATGTCATTCATATGGTTTTTAGTTCCTTTTTCCTCTTATAAAAAAATTAAGAAGACATAATGTTAATTTAGAACTAATTTAGTCATTAATGGTTATCAGTAAGTCATGTGGATATCTAAGGATTTAAAATTAAAATATTACAAAATATTGGATTGTATAATATTGCTTTCTATTGCAAGCAGTCTAATGGAAACTATCATGTTCCTACAATACTTCTATTTCCTGGATAAATTGATTCATTCAGAATTGGGCATAAAACCCGAGATGAGCTAATGAGTTCTTTCCCTGAAACTTTTGAATATGGTATACAGAAGACAAGCTCTCTATTGCTGGTAGATGAAGCTGTGAGGCTTAAGCTTTGGATTCTAAGAGAAGCTACATTTTATCTGTAAATATCATAAAAATTGGAGAATTCTGTTGTTCAGAGAAAGAAAAAGGAGAGAAATAGACGCACAGAAAGGAGTATAAAAGAGAGGCAGAGTGAATAGTCTGATC
The DNA here is from genome assembly GCF_009828535.3 of Hylobates moloch. Classification (NCBI taxonomy): domain Eukaryota; kingdom Metazoa; phylum Chordata; class Mammalia; order Primates; family Hylobatidae; genus Hylobates; species Hylobates moloch. The sequence continues at coordinate 120,510,262 of NW_026652277.1, read as the reverse complement.
ATATTTGAGTCTCTAATTCAGGTCATTGCTATTCTTAGTTTCATAAACAAAATAGTTGTCTTGAAATATATTTCTCATTTATTTAGTTTGAGTTACTCTGGAATCTAGGAAAATAATTCCAACAAAAATAGGTTATGATTGGAAGTTCTGGCTGGGGCAATCAAGCAAGAGAAAGAAATAAAGGGTATTCAATTAGGAAAAGAAGAAGGCAAATTGTCTCTGTTTGAGGATGTCATGATTGTATATTTAGAAAATCTGAATGTCTCAGCCCAAAATCTCCTTAAGCAGATAAGCAACTTCAGCAAAGTCTCAGGATACAAAATCAATGTGTGAAAATCACAAGCATTCCTATACACCAATAATAGACAAACAGAGAGACAAATCATGAGTGAACTCCCATTCACAATTACTACAAAGAGAATAAAATACCTAGGAATCCAGTTTACAAGGGAGGTGAAGGACCTCTTCAAGGAGAACTACAAACCACTGCTCAACAAAATAAAAGAGGATGCAAACAAATGGAAGAACATTCTGCACTCATGGATAGAAAGAATCAATATCGTGAAAATGGCCATACTGCACAAAGTAATTTATAGATTCAATGCCATCCTCATCAAGCTGCCAAGGACTTTCTTCACAGAATTGGAAAAAAAAATACTTTAAACTTCATATGGAACCAAAAAAGAGCCCATATAGCCAAGACAATCCTAAGCAAAAAGAACAAAGCTGGAGGCATCACGCTACCTGACTTCAAACTATATTCCAAGGGTACAGTAATCAAAACAGCCTGGTATTGGCATGAAAACAGTTATATAGAACAACGGAACAGAACAGAAGCCTCGGAAATAATACCACATATCTGCAACCATCTGATCTTTGACAAACTTGACAAAACAAGCAATGGGGAAAGGATGCCCTATTTAGTAAATGGTGCTGGGAAAACTGGCTAGCCATATGTAGAAAGCTGAAACTGGATCCCTTCCTTACACCATATAGAAACATTAACTCAAGATGGATTAAAGACTTACATGTTAGACCTAACACCATAAAAATCCTAGAAAAAAACCTAGGCAATACCATTCAGGAAATAGGCATGGGCAAAGACTGCATGACTAAAACACCAAAAGCAATAGCAACAAAAGCCAAAATAGACAAATGGGATCTAATTAAACTAAAGAGCTTCTGCACAGCAAAAGAAACTACCATCAGAGTGAACAGGCAACCTACAGAATAGGAGAAAAATTTTCCAATCTACCCATCTTATAAAGGGCTAATATCCAGAATCTACAAAGAACTTAAAACAAATTTACAAGGGAAAAAAAAAAAAACCATCAAAAAGTGGGCAAAGGATATGAACAGACACTTCTCAAAGAAGACATTTTTGTAGCGAACAGACATATGAAAAAATGCTCATCATCACTGGTCATCAGAGAAACGCAAATCAAAATCACAATCGGATACCATCTCACACCAGTTAGAATGCCGATCATTAAAAAGTCAGGAAACAACAGATGCTGGAGAGGATGTGGAGAAATAGGAATGCTTTTACACTGTTGGTGGGACTGTAAATTAGTTCAACCATTTTGGAAGACAGTGTGGCGATTCCTCAGGGATCTAGAACTAGAAATACCATTTGACCCAGCCATCCCATTACTGGGTATATACCCAAAGGACTATAAATTATGCTGCTATAAAGACACATGCACATGTATGTTTATTGGAGCACTGTTCACAATAGCAAAGATTTGGAAACAACCCAAATGTCCATGAATGATAGATTGGATTAAGAAAATGTGGCACGTATATACCATAAAATACTATGCAGACATAAAAAAGAATGAGTTCATGTCCTTTGCAGGGACATGAATGAAGCTGGAAACCAGCATTCTAAGGAAACTATCACAAGGACAGAAAACCAAACACCGCATGTTCTCACTCATAGGTGGGAGTTGAACAATGAGAACACAAGAACACGGGTCTGGGAACATCACACACCAGGACCTGTTTTGGGGTGGGGGCAGGGGCAGGGATAGCATTAGGAGAAATACCTAATGTAAATGACGAGTTGATGGGTGCAGCAAACTAACATGGCACATGTATACCTATGTAACAAATGTGCACATTGTGCACATGTACCCTAGAACTTTAATAAAAAAAAGGTTACGATTACTAACATATATGTAATATTTAATAATGAAATGTTATAGTATATAATGGAAGCCATCAGGAGAGCACCAAATTCTTTATATTTAATATATATTAAATATAAATAATTGAGTATACATTGAAATAGTCTTCTCTGAATGATTAAACGCAATATAATCTTAATAACAAATGAATAATTAAAATTTAAAACATAGCAACAAAATTTGATTTTATGATTTTTTAATAGGTTGTTTTAAAACACTTTAGCGGTATGGGATTTTTTGTTCTTTATTATTAAAGCACAATATTTAAAAAAAAGATAGTGACTATTCACAATAGCAAAGAGTTGGAACCAAACCAAATGTCCAACAATGATAGACTGGATTAAGAAAATGTGGCACATATACACCATGGAATACTATGCAGCCATAAAAAATGATGAGTTCATGTCCTTTGTAGGGACATGGATGAAACTGGAAAACATCATTCTCAGTAAACTATCACAAGGACAAAAAACCAAACACCGCATGTTCTCACTCATAGGTGGGAATTGAACAATGAGAACTCATGGACACAGGAAGGGGAACATCACACTCTGGGGACTGTTGTGGGGTTGGAGGAGTGGGGAGGGACAGCATTAGGAGATATACCTAATGCTAAATGAGAAGTTAATGGGTGCAGGAAATCAACATGGCACATGGATACATATGTAACAAACCTGCACATTGTGCACATGTACCCTAAAACCTAAAGTATAATTAAAAAAAAAAAAAGATAGTGACTTATAACAATTCCAAAACAATGAAACATCTAATTCTACCTTCAAAAATCTCTTTACAATATGAAGTCAGGGCTAACTTTTACAAATAAATAAATATCTAACTTTTTAATGAATATGATCACCTTTCAACCTTTCTATTAATTATGTGTCCTTAAAATATTTTGGATTTATTTATATATTTTTAAACATTTTTGCCTTTAACCTTTTATTTCTTCTACATTTACCCTTAAATATTATGTATCAGACATGTAATAGTGAAGAAAATGATGAGGAGGGAGAAAGACCTATTAATAAGTAACATGTAGTAGCCACTTACTATGTGGTAGGTAGGAATCAAGTTTCTTCACATTTTTAATTCAAGTCTTACAAAATTCCCTAACCTCAGCACAATGTTTAATCCTCCTTTTGTAGGTAAAGAAACTTGCCTCAAATAACAAATAGAGAAGCCTAGAGCCAGAATTTTAAAAAGCATTCTGACTCCAGAGTACACACTTTTAAATACTGAGTTTATTGAATTCCTGAGAATAAAATGCAAAAGGATTTCAGAGTCAGAATATGTAGACTTAAAGTCCTCACTCAATTATTTAAACTAGGTCAATTTCCTTCATTGCAAAATGAACTATGTAATTATAACTGTAGTTCATTTTGCAATGTATTTTTATTTTCAGACCATTGTAAGAATTAAATGGGGTAGTAGTTGGAGAACATGTTTTATAAGCTAGTAATTAGTATTCATATAAGTTTGTACCTATTTATTATGATAGAGTTTTTCCAATTTGCTTTGGTTATCAATTCTGATTGCCTCAACTCCTGGAGAATTATGACAATAATTAATACTTTTAAAAATTGAGTGTCATTTAATATTTTATTTTTAGGTATAAAAGAGCTTTCATTTTCAAATTCTATGTTTTTTTAAGTTAAATTTCTAGCTCACATTTACCTGTTTGCTTTACTCATTGTCATATTCTAATTATTTTGAAACCAGGAAAAGAAAAATGAAAGAACTCAGACATAATAAAGGGGCATTATCTTTCATGTGTTTTACGATTAATTGAAACAAAGGGCAAATCATTTAAAATAAAGTAACTCATTCCTATTCATTAAGGATTGAAAGAGAATCACACTGATGAGCTCATTATTATTCATAAATGCCTTTAGCTATGGTGACAAAAGTTGTATCAATTTCAAATGCAATTAAATGTAAACACATTGCATTTCATACTTTATAGTTTTGTAATTTGTATTAATTAGTACATGGGATTTTCTCATGTAAGCAGATCGGATTGTTAAAATTTTGACTCATTCTGTTTTTATCTCTCTACCACTAATTTTTGTCAGCAATGCATATAACACAACTTAAAACTCTAAAATTATACACAATAATTCATATGCAATTTTGGTTATTAAAGAGGGGAGGAAGATTCAACACAAACATGTGTATGATTCTGCCTCAGTTACTTTTATCTTGTAACCATACAAGACATCAAAGAAGAGATTAAATATGTTTGAACTTGGAGAGTGTGGTATCATAGAAATCAGCTATTTCAAGAAGGAAATGCCCATCTTCATTAATTACTGTTGGCATTTAAGACGAGGACAAAAGCTATTTACACAGTGTAAAAAAAAAGTAAGTGATTATTAATCAACATAGAGGCATAGTAATAGAACAGTGTAGGCAGAAACCAGATCAGAATGGTTTGAGTAGGAGAAACTGAAAAAGTACCAACATATTCAGAAAATGTAGAAAAATATTTTGAGTATTGTTCTGTAAGGAAAAATTAAGGTGATCTCCCCAGGGTAGGGGGCTTCGAATACTATAAGATTTGTTTATGAGGCTTTTCTGTTTTATCATTCTTGTTAAGAAAGAGAAAATGGAGCAAGCTTGTTTGCTGATAAGAAGACAGTACATCAAGAGAGTTTGTAGGAACAGGCAAAAAAAAAAATGGGGCATTCAGCATCTTATGATTCTGGTGAACATTTGGATGATGGAGTGGGATACTGAGAACAGGTGAGGGATTGGCAAGGAGAGGGAAATTTTCTCCATTTAAACAAATAAAGAGTATATATGTAGATATGGCTTTTGTTTGCTTGATTGTCTACATTTGATCATCAGATACACAGAAGATTCTATTTTCTCAGGTTGTTCATCAAAAAATGTCATTCACTAGGTGTCTGAAGGGATGCAGATATTTTGAAGAGTAAAGGAGAAAGTATGCAGGAGAAAGTGTGCAGTTGCAACTGCAGAAGAGATGCAGTGAGTGTGCCAAAAATAAGAGAGGAAAAGGAGTGGAGTGTTGAGCATCAAAGTAAGATTTCTTGTGATTAATTTGGAGAGGTGCTAACTCATTGTATAGTTTTCCCCAGCAAAGGTCAACAGGTGTGTAATGGTGAGCTAAATAGAAAAAGAAGGAGAAAGAGGGGAAGGAGGAGAAGCAGACAAGGAGGGGCCAGCAGTGTGCTCAGGATTTTGCCTGATTGTCCCCTCTAATCCTTTTAACCTCATTAAGTAGGTGCTTTTATTATTTCCATTTTTATTACAGATAAGGGTAAATGGGGCATAAAGGGGTCAAATCAATTGTCAAAACTCTCACGGTTAATACATGCCCAAACTGACCTGAACCCTGTACCGTCTAACACAAGAGCCTAAATTTTAACCACTAGGCATAATATTGCTTTCTATAAAATCAGTAATGTGCATTGTGTATTTGGAGAAAAACAGTTCTCTTTGGCCTGAAATTGTGATTTCAGGAGTAATGGTTTATATGATTGAAAGCATAGATAAGAAACAAGTTTGTATAAGGTAAATAAAATCAAGCTAATGGGCTCTGGGTTTTAACTTCAACTTTTTAGAATTATTGAAGTCTTCAGGTTTGAGATATGGTAACATGTATAAACAATAACTTCAGGAAATTTAGTTAAGAAAAAAACAGAAAGTGTAGAAATCAATTTTAATTATTTTGTGTTAGTATAGGATTTTGTCCATAATACCTGTATGAAAAGAAATGAATAAACAAATGTTGGTTATAAGATGAAGTTCAAATGGTGAAAGATTATTGTAGGGATTTTGTTTTTTGCCTAACTTAAAAATTAAAGTTATATTCACATGAATTTATCTAACTGCTACGTTCATCATCTTCAACATATTCTCTCATAATGATTTACTCAGTCTTTGATTAGCCAAACTTACGATGGCTAGACTAGAACACAAAGACACAACCAATTAATGAAATATAATATAAATGATTACTTAATTTAAATCAAATACATATATTTAAGTAACTTTCAAAGCACTGAAAGAGCACTGGTTTGAATATACTTATTATCTTTATACAGTTAAATTTATATATACATATTTAATTTTGTTGTATATTTTATACATATATTCTAAATTGTGTGTATGTATATATGTATACATGTATGTACAAATCATATGTATAAATACCCACATACTTGCATATGATAAGGCTTGACGGAAAATACAGAGATGATACATTTTAATAATGTGATCGTTTTAAAACCAGAAAATTAATTTTGAAAATGAAAAGACTGCATCATTCCCAGACATTTATATCTCAAACATCATAAAAAAATGAAGATCATCTCTGTACATTTAGTTCTCACATTTATTGAGTTCTGTGGATTTTCTGGCAGCACAGCCTTTCTGGGAAATGAGTCGCCACCCCCAATCTCATCCCGTTTTCTGGGCTCCAGAGTGAGCTGCAGTGTTTTTATGTTATCCCGACCTCTTGTTCCAGTTGATTAGTTCAGGAGTTTGCATTTGCTCTAGCATAGGCTGACAAGTCACCTCCTAAGAGCATGAGTCCCTTGAAAATAACAGCACCACCAACAACAAAGCTGCAGGGAGAATAGAGCTGATTTACACTGAGTAGTTCCAACCAGGGACACAGAATTCTGGTGCCATTCAGTCTTAGTCCTAGTCCTTTTTTGTGTCCTTCTACATATCTGCCTTTCACTTGATTAGAATATTGAAACCTCTGAGGATTTTGCCAGGCAATGGGGGCCCCTTTTTTTCTGAAGCAAGGTAGGTAGACTTCTGCTACTTAAAATACAAAATTAATATAAGCACCTAGTCAGTACTGTTGTTTATATTAATGCAAAGATTCAGTCAAAGATTGGGTAATGTCAGCATAAGGAAGAATAGTTTTAAGGTAATAAAAAATAAAATGCTTTCACCCTTTAAAAATACATTCTGAGTGGGATGGTTAAAATTCTGACTCTCAGCCTACTTAAAAACACCCCAGGTTATAAAACACTAATGTTACAAAGTAAGTGGAGCTCATCTCTAATGAATAGATGTCAATAGATTAGCATTTTAAATATGGGATGACAGCATGATCGCAACAAACATCTGTAAAATTATTGCTTTTCATCTACATTAATTTGCTAAATGACTGCCATGCAAATAGCCCCAAACCATAAATAAAAAAAGCATTCAGGAATCATTAGTAAATTAGACCTTCGTTACCTGATCCAAAAATCAAAAAAGACATTAAGTGTGTTGATCCATAACATACAGTATTAGAATCTATTGAGGAGGTACAATTTAGTGTAAACCAAGGCCCTTTTGTGTCCAAAGAGAATTTCACAGAATGAGTGCATGCTGGTTTTAGTGGTTATTGTTGGCTATTATAAAGAGATTGATGTGTATCAGTGTGTTGTAAAAGAATGTTTACCATGCTGTGACACAGTAGTTACCTTTGAATTTCTGCCTATGGATATGAATTTGTGTATGGAGATTGTTGCACTGCATTGAGTTTATACAGGCAGCACAGCTACTGTAACCATCTTGCTGAGAAGTAGATGTCAAAAAGAGACAGAAAAAAGTAAAAAATAAAGGTAACTGGGTATGTGGCTCTATTTTTTTTATGTTTCACATAGGCCTGTCAAATATTCAAAAAATACGAATCATATACAGATTAAAAAGTTTGTAAATTTGCTTAACTTAAAACCAGTGGTTTTGTTAAAGTATAGGTTTCATATATTCTATTTAAAAGGAACTTAATTCAGAAAACTCTTTTTATTATTTGGGGCTGTAATTTGTGTTTAATTAGGGACTGAGAACTTTTAAAATCAGTTTGAATGTGTGAACACAGTTCAAAATAGTAAACGCAAAAGTTAATAATTTCTTATTTTCTTAAATTAGATCCTAAGGTAAACAGAATGCATAGTGTATGAAAACAATAATATTAATAACAACCCCTAGTCACAGCACGGGTACTGCCAGGTGCTGTGCTAAACGTATTGAATCTATTACCTCATTTAATTTTCCAACAATCATATAAATAAATTGTTATGATTATCCCAATTTACAGAAATGTAACTATTGTTTGATAATTCAAGTAATTTTCCTGAGGCTACAACGTCATAAGAAGTGCTGAGACTTGCTTTATTTCTAAATCCAGGGATCACACTGTCAACCACCTTGCAATAATACTTAAAGAAAAATACTCTGTTTAACCAGGCTCCAGCTCCCTCTTATCCCCAGGTGTCCTGAGCTCAATACGTCAAGTCATTCTAATTCCCTAACTCTGTCACACACTCTCATACATGCATACGTTGTTAGTGCTGTTTCTCCTTCCAGACATACACTTCCACGTATTATTTTAAGGTTCACCCTCATTCCTGCTAAGAGGCTCAGCAGAAAATATTTTCTCTTGTTGTTCCAGAAAATAAACAAACAAACAACAAAATTAAACTAGATGTTCTCTCCTGAGTAAGATGGTGATGCTTTTCTTTCACTGCTGTCCTGTTCCTATCATATAGCCTTACATTCATTCAATATATATCAGCCTGTTGTATAGGTGGTAAGATCACGGATGTACAGAGCCAACATGTTTTGCTGGTATTCCTAGTATTTGCACGCTGCCTGCAACACTGGGAATTCTCAATAATGGTTTGGTGTCTACATAAATGTAGCAAATGCTTGATTTATCCACTATGATAAAAAATCATAAGATGTCATATTTGTATTGCTGGAAATTATGTCATGGTACTTAAATCATTTCTTGTAATCTTAAAATAAGCTCATATTTACTTGCTCTTAGCAGTTTCAGAGAGATACGGTCATGTAACCTCTCTTATTTAAGTCCTCAGGAAATTTTCTGGTCTTTGCTTATTTCATATTAATAACTATCAAAATGACATCTTTAATACAATTATATAATTCACTTTTATAGCAGTCAATCCACTTGTAAATCCATATGTTAATTTGTGTGATATTCTGTTTGATGTCTGTCCTCTCCCAAATCTTGCATATTCTATGAAGAAATTTCCATGATTTGATAAAAATTTTGTCTTTAGCAACTATCACAGATTATGACACAGAAGTAGAATTCAACTTAAAGGAATAAATATGTAATTTGCCTTATTACTGAGTTTGGAAAAATCACTTGAAGTTTTCTTATTTTGTACAGTCTGGTAATTTAATATAAAGCTATTAGAAATTGCCTAGACTGTCTAAACAATAAATGTGAGATTAAATTATAATTAAATTCTAAGAAGTTTTTAAGTAATTAGACTTCATTACATCTAGATAAAATACTTACTTATGCTATAAAATATTTTATATTATTGAAATTTTAATATAATCAATGAAACATAAAACTGAATTATGAAAGGTAGGCTTCCAATATGGCAAAGTTTTAATAATTCGAGTCTTCTGAAAGAATCCTCTTGGAGTTAAGGATGACTTAAGATAAAATAGACACAAAAGAATTGAGCTTAGGATCATTGCAATGTTATATACCATTTAAATGATACAAAACAATATAATACACCACAATGTGCTAGAACATGTCAAATAAATGTATAATATTGGACCACTTGAGGTACTATTAATTAAAACCATGCTACATGAAACCTAATGAGGAACATGAAGTACCAATATCAAGCACAGGTCTGATGCTGGCAGCTGCAATAACACTTGTCCCCAAGTAAATAGATGTGACTATACTCTAGAATAGCTCAATGATATAATGACTTCAGTTCCAGTTACCACTTATCAAAGTATGTTTTTATATTTATAGCAATGCAAGCTGATGATGTAAACAGAAGCCTAAAGCACATGGCTTTGTAAATGTATGGAAATTATATTTTCAGATAATATATATTTTTGTGAAAGAAGTTCAGAGCATTAGTGAAGAATATTGGTAGAACAGTAACAAACTTGTCCTTTAAGTAATTAGAAAACTGCCAATAGTTTCTTTAACCTCATAAGAAACATATGCAAAAACTTATATTTTATATAATTATACACACATACATATACACAAATAAGCATGAGGTGTTAAGAATGTCTTTAACTAAGGAAAACTAATATACTAAAAAATACAAAGCTAAGAAACTTTGTGTTTTGTTTGCTGTTTTGTTTTTGTTACATGATGTTGGAAATTATTGCTAAACAGATAAAATTGCTAAAATGTGTGATTTTGTTAATGGAAAACATAATATGATTATCCAGATGTTTTACCCCAAAGAATACTGTTACTGAAGAATATGTATTAGATGTAGAGAATTACTTATAATGGTTTTTCAGATAATGTTGCTAAATAAAACCCTCCTTTTTAGAAAAGAATAAAATAAAAATCTAAAAGTCTAGGGCACAGTCAAAGGAGATAAAGGTATTATGAAGCTGTCTGCCTTCAGAACCCCCCTTCTCTCATGTCTCAGTGCCTCTGTGTAGCTTCCAAACCCTACAGGATAGTACAGGAGAGCAGGGCCAGGCTGCAACTGGCTAGTGGGGCAGACCTACTACCAGCGCTGGCACACGGGCCACTGCTTTCCACCCATATTCCACCAGGTTTCCTTTTGGTGGAAGTAGAACCACTAAAAGCTTTCTTATATATAAATAAAATAAGCTCACTTTACTGCTGGAATCAAAAAACAGAAGATATTAGCATATTTTACATAAAAATATATTAATTGAAAATTATATTTTATATGGACATGTAATTAAAATTAATATAATACATGTACACATACAGATAGAATACCTACATATACACATATACATATACATAAATATATAACAATACATTTGCATGTGTATTTATGGGAAAACAAAGTATTGAAACATTCATTTTTTAGGTTTTTAATAGTTAATGCAAAAAAATTTTGCAGCAGGATGAGAACATTTACAAGTGAAGATTTATGACACCTTTTGAGCTGTTCTAATAATGGCTTATATATTCTCAGGGAATAACTAGATATGCTTGGAAAATCTGATGCACCATATTACACTTTTTTTGGATATCTAAAAAAGAACAAATGATCTGTAATTATCACAATTCTTTGTATTTAATAGTACTGTCAGTGAAATAAAATGCTTTAATACATGAATTTTTAATATTATAAAGATTAATACATTTGTAACATCTAGGAAATATTATATTTCAATTAGGTGATTAACATAAAATATTTTTTAAATGCATATTAAATTTTATACTAAAAGAAACAAGAATAAATAATGCTAAGATAAATTAGAAGTATAAATATACATTCATGATTTGTATGTGGTTCACCTTTTCTAGTCATGTCTCCTAAGGGTCCACAGATGCTATGATCATTGCTACCATCACTATACATGTAGAACACTTTAATGTTATAACTATATTTGGTTTCCAATACTACAATACTTTAATAAGCAAAAGGTTCTTTGGCAGTAATTGATATCATACCTCTGTACCGGACAGATCCTGAGTAACATAATAATGCTCAGTATTGCTGGAAAACAAGGTGCTTTCAAACTATCCAGGTAGTGTCAAAATAAATTTTAAACCATTTTAAAGATATTTTACTGACCAAATTGGGAAAATGTGAGCATCAAAATGAGAATAATAATGATAATTAATTGTTAAAATAAAGTATTATAAAAATAATAGGTCCTTAATCAAATTCGGGAAGAGAAAATGTAGTGGCAATTTTAGAAACAGGTAAAACTAAATTAATGGTTGTAATACATAAAAGGAAGTAGTTGGTCTTTAAATTAAATATTGATGGAAGAATGTTAACATATACTAGTATTCTATTTAAAAATACCCAATACATATTAGATTACATAATGTGGATTTATAGTATACTCTGTTGCTAGTGGGGAATGGGAAGTGGGAAAGGAAAGTATTCCTAAAAGATTGCAAAATATCACAAATAGCTATTACTAGTGGTTACAGATACAGATGAGATAGAAAGCTGCTCTAATAGTGTATCGCAAGATAATGTATTGGCTAAGTGTCCTGAGAGAAATACCGAAGGTATAGGCTTAATCTATCTGATTCTAAAAGAAAAATAAAACTCGAAGTTTCACTAATCATTATAACTACTCAAAATACACACTGAAGGATACAATAATGCATCCAGAGGTGGTCAATATCTAATATTGGCCTGTACCATGTAACACTGAAGCGGTGAAATTTGAATAATATATGTGGGTTTTAGGAAGCTAAACTTTTAAGACATAAAGTGATTAAAAATTATGTGTTATTTCCAATTGAATGTGGCTAAATATGTCAGTAATTATCTGTGTTATTTTGTTGTAGTTGTTTTTTTTTGTTTTTTTTTTTTTTTTCTTCTGGCAATGTCTTGCTCTGTTACCCAGTCTAGAATGCAGTGGTGTGATCAGGGCTCACTGAAGCCTCAACATCCTGGGCTCAGGGAATCCTTTCACTTCTGCCTCCTGAGTAGCTGGGACTACAGGACTGTGTCACCATGTCTGGCTAATTTTTGTTTGTTTGTTTTTTGTAGAGATGGGCTCTCACTATGTTGCCCAGGTTGGTTTCAAACTCCTGGGATCAAGCAATTCTCCTACCTCAACCTCCCAAAGTGTTGGGTTTACAGGCGTGAGTCACCATGCCAGTCAATTGTCTATTCTGATAGGAATAATGTAAAAGAAGTTTTGACAACTAAATATAAATGCGTATCTGTATCTACCTATGTGTATCTATCATCTACGTATGTATGTATTTCCCAGTATACCTCATACCTGGTCAAACTACAAGACAGGCACAATCTATAAATTGCAAAATTTGTGTAAAATATTATAAACAACTGAGATCAGGAAGAGTGAATGAAGATTAAGGTGGAGAGAATGATGAAGTGAAATTTGAGAGCAAGAAGGGATCAGGTAGAGCAGACCTTTTAGAAGCAAGCAGCAAAATCTTTTAAAAAGAGAGTTATGCCCTGAGGTGCAAATATTGTATCTCTTAATTGCTGCAATAGGAACTTGGGTGAGCAGGCTTATGGAGTGGATTCATCTAACAGAATCAGAGGAGTATTCACAGAGATGATCCAAATATTCAGAAATAAGTATGTCTCTGCAGCAGTTGGAAATTGACAATTTACATGCAACATCCAAATAACACCATGGCTCTTCTCCACTATAGGAATTTATCAAAAAAAAAAAAAAAAAAAAAACTTTCAGCAAATTTTCTAGCTTCAGAGCCCTCCTTAAACTTGTCTATTGTTCCTACTTAAACTCATTTCATATTCTTCCTAAATATAGCAAAAAGTTTAATCATCTCTCTCTCTTCACCTTTTTATGGATATTCTATATTCATTACTTCTTTTATAGTTTTCATCATGTTTTCTCTTCCTATAATGCTCTCTTTGCACTCTATTCCTCCACCCTCCATCTATCATGAAATACTCAACTAAAATAGCACTTTCTCTTTTCAGCCTTCTATGACTACTCAGAAGCTCATTGGCTCCTCCAAATATTTTTAAAAATAAAGCATAATTGAATTTTATTCTCAATCATGTTCTGTCATAAATTACTAATTATGTCAGTCTTAACATTACAACAGAATGTAAGCCACTAAAGGCTGATTAATCAATTATCTTTTCAGTTAGAGAAGCACAAACTATCTGATGTTATAAGGAAAAGTATTTATTATAGGAAATGGCCTTATGCCAATGTAGGCAGAGCTCGGGACACAGAGACCTGGAAGTCTTTGGGGGCAGAGTTGGAGAATCAAACAAGTCATCAACTAATCTTTCCGAAGCATCTACAGGGGTGAAAAGGCAGACACATGCTGGAAGCCACGTATATCCAGCTGTCAAAGTCAGACTACATAGGGGAAGCTTGTGGAGTGGTTTATGGGAAACTGTTGTCTCTGTATAGTGACCACTGCATAGTGTCTGTTGGTAGGCCGAGAGATGCACTTGTGCAGTAGAGGTGACCCATAGTCAGGAAGATGGGCTGGACATGTAGCAGAAGAGCAAGAGGAGAAGCTAAAAGTCACCATTATATCTGTCATCAGTACTTCTGACCACAACAGAGATTTATGACCACTATTTTACTTCTATCTCCCAAATTTCATGTGAATTATTCACTAGCGACCTTTATTCTGATACCATACAGGATAAGGGATTCCCAGATTTACTAAACTGAAAATATAATTAATCACAATAAATTAAATAGAGTTCCACTGCACTTAAGAATAATAGACATCATTGGTTCTTTCTTCACTCATTATACATTTATTGACTATCCACATATTTGTTTGTACTATCATTAAAATGGAAATCAGCAATTTTTGGAAACAATTATTGTGCAGCCTGTAATACAGGTAAACAAAAAATGATTGACATGTAAGCATATATAATGTTAGACATTGCACATTTTAAATTTGCACATCAAATATTCATAAAAATAAGTAGCTAACAATATATTCTCCACTTATTAGAACCAATGACTACTTCTTTCTTTTCTGCTTTTTTTTTTTGAAGTTCAGTATAAACACTAACACACTAATTTAAAACTATGATGACAATGTTAACCATGGCTCAGTAACTAAACAGTCCCAAACAATTTATATAGTAAATAATTCCATTGTATTGAATCATCATTCCATAGTATGCTGTTTTCAAAAACCGATGACAAATATAAGCAATCGAACACAGTAAATTTGTTTTCATTAGAAAGCTTTAAAATTGCAATTCTGTTTTACTTTCTAATCTTCTTATATGTAACCTCTAGGAACTGCTGGAAGATGAGAGGCACACAGATTGCCTGTCTGCTTCTTATTTCCTCCTCTGGGATTTTTTTCCTGCTTCCAGCAAGCTTAAAATAATCTCTACATAAACAAATCTATTCTTTTGTATTTCTTAGCCTTATCTATCAAGTCCATTTCAAGAGTGTGGATATGAACAAAATAATGATGTGGATTGAGAGATTCACTAAGACTTATACCAGACTTGAATATTAATGCAGTATGTGCTTGGCTTTGGAGGAGGCAAATCATAGGAGAGAACTATATTGACATTTTTATAATGATACTAGATACTAGATCTTATATTGGTTTCAGTAAAATAAATAAATAAATTAGACAAAGTAGACCAGGATTTTATAGTAAATACAATGAATTTACTCAAAGTTATAATATGCCTAATAGCATTTTCTATATCTACAATGTTAAAGAGTTTAGCAATATATATTTCATTCCCACAAATTATACTGGAGCAAAAGTAAGCAAGACATTCAGAAATATCTTCATCATATACTCATCAGATCATCAAAGTATACAAAACCAGGAGATCTGAGATGGGCAAAGTCCAGACTACTCTATTAGATGACAGGAAGACTTTGAGATTGTAATAAGCATTCCCTGAAGTTTCTATGGAAAAAAATATGACACATGCATACATGTGCATACACAGACACCAAATGCACACACACACACACACACACATAGACACAAGCCATTAAAATAAAGAAAAAATGAGAAACAAAATTAATACCCTGTACGTATAGATGCCTATGTGATTTCTGTTAACAAAAAAAGCTATTAAAGGTAACATGCATGTATTTTTAAGTAATATTAAATAATATTTACATTTAGAGATAAAACTTTATTTAATCTACATGGAGGCATAAATTACAATTTTGTCTTTTCTTTTTTAGCTTTTATATATTACTGTAGTTTCCCAAGGACAAATTCTAGAAATTATAAACATTTTATGTATATAATATAGATATATTTATAATAATTAAGCATTTAATGGGTAGAAAATAATCCAACTTGTTATATTCATTTAAATTAAAATAACAAATAAATAAGTAGATTTTATAATAAAAGTATGAATGAACAAACAAAACCTGGACATAAGGAAAGTTCTATTCATTTTTGTTTCCATGCTACAAGAAAACAGAACTGTAACAAAGACAAATATATCTTATGATCAATCTTTAATTATCTCTGTGTTTTATTTACAAAACCAGCAGATTTATTTCTGAGTATATTTCTCTTGATGCTAATAGATAACATGAGTCCATGTTAAACAATCTACAATGTTTGAGTAAGACAAATAAGCATATTTTTTAATAGTATTTAAATAATCCACCTATGGCTTTTTTTAGTATTTGAAGTTTACTATTTTGCAAGTTTCTCTGTAGTCATTTTCTCTTCCTCTCTTAAACAGAAGAAAGAATGTTCTCTTGACATCTGTAGAAAGTTCCAAAACTAGAAGGTGCCTGCCTACATTCTTATTGTTTTGTTTCATTTATTTTTTATTACCTTATCTTATAAATTGATACATAAAATTGCATATTAACATAGACAATATATAGAAGTATATATACATTGTAGATTGACTATGTCTAGCTACATACATATACATTGCCTTACTAGTTATTACTTTTGTGATACAGAAATTCTGTAACAAATTTAAAATAGAAGGTGACTATATTCTTTAAAATCATTTCATCTTCGTGTTTGTCTATCATTATGCATTTTAATTATTTTTGCCTCCAGGAAGCAAATGAGGAAGATTCAAAGGATCACTGAATAATCTTTTTATTTGCAAACACTTATCGTATTATTTACATAGGATTATGTTTAATAAAAAGAAATCTAAATTGCAAGTGACAAATACAAGACATATCAGATTTTGTGTTAATAATTTAATAGTTATTCCAAAACATACTTAATGGGCTCCCTTTCCATATTAAAATACTTCACAGATATTATTTTATTTTAATTAAATGTAATATAATACATGTATTACATAGTTTAATTAAGTCTTATATGATGAGACAACCGTTATTTCTTATTGCTTTCTCAATTTAACTCCAGGACACTTTAGTGATAAAGGAAATAAGAAGTTGCTTTGACCTTCCAAGTGTAGGCAAAAGCCTCCCTACCAACAATATTTTTGCAGTTGTCAACAAAATGCAATTAAGATTTCCAGATTTAGAAAACAAAAACAAACACACAGCATGCCTAGCTAAATTTTAATTTCAAAGGCAAATGATTTTTAGTATATCTCGAATATATGCAAGTGGCATACTTATATAAAGTCATCGTTTAACCAAAATTCACATTTAACTGCTCATTCTGCATTTAATCTGGTAACCCCAGCTCCAAATCTGACCTTAAACACTCTAATTTAATAGCTGTGACTATCATGGTCCTACAGAATTGTAAGTGATTCTGTGATGTGGAAAACCACTGAAGGTTTCAAATGAAGCAACGAAGCTGTTTTTGTTTTCCATATAAAATAAGCCAAGCAAAATGCCTTCATAGGTGGAAATACATTACGGGAACTGACAAATCAATTATAATTGATTTACACATGTCTTTTTATTACATATTATGATGAAATTAGCAAATTCATTATGAAATACAAATATGCACATCTGCTTAAAGAACCATTTAGTAAGAATAGTTAAAAACAAAGCATAAGAGGAATTGACTTGTCTTTTTGTATCCTAGAAAAAAAAGGATTTGGACCTGCTCTTGCTTTTTCTCCTCAGGCCAGCTACTTAAGTTCAGTGCCTTTGTTTCTCAAAATACAACATGCAGATAAATATGTCCAGTTGCAAAGGTATTTAAAAGTTAAAACATGATGATAAATGTGGAAGCAAAAACTGAAGTATAAACAAAGATATGCACATAAAAATATCAAAATGTCATGTATTTTGGTCATTGAACCGAATCAACTTGAATAATCATTATTTGGTTGAAGGAAAAAAAAGTTACTCCTAAATCTATATGTGAATAATCTTTTTTCATATGTGACATTATCATTTGTTATTCATCTTTTGCCAAAAACTATTTTTTTAGAGAAATTAAAAAAGACTTAAAGACATCACAAAAAAGTAACCATAACTGATGAAAACTTGCAACAGTATTATGATAAAATATGAATATATGTTACAATATGATACATAGACATTAATAAGTATCAAAAATTCTTGTACTCAATACATTTATATTTTTTATAGATATATCTATCTTAAGTTTATAATGATATATAAGTCACCAGAACAACCATTTTTGAACAATTTAAAATATCATTTTGGGCCTAATAAGTTATCTCATTCTTAATTTTTCACTATTAATAAGTTTATTACACTCATTTAGTTTTACATAGAAAAAAACTGAATTTCTTTTTACTTAACTAAAATGTACTTAAACTATTTAGAGAATCTCTATTTGCCTAGATTTCCGATAACTATGTATCTTTTTAACAGCTTTTATTGCAATCATATTTTTTGAAAGTTCTGAAAATAGCTAATGAGTTTCGTATCTCAAGAAAGCCCACTTAAATAATTAATTGCTTCTCAAATCTTTCTATGTAGTTTGCCAGCGACATTTTGATTATCTTGCAGTGTAAATTATCCACTTTCATTAAAATATTAGTTTTAATGTATCTGTTTCTTTGGTAGAATGTTACCAAAATAAATAAAATGTAGGCAAGTTAGCCGAAACATAAAATTTATTAAATAATTTAACACAAATTCTGTAATTTTAATTCTTTTCAAAACATATTTTCTTTCTTTCATAGTCGCTTATTATAAAAATTTAATCAAATTTTTGTGGGTGTCATTCCAGTTTTTTCTTGAATAGACTTATTTTTAAAGAGCACTGTAATCACAACAGTTGTTAGACTGTAGTCATGTCATCTATAATCAATTAAATAAGTCTAGAAATCTAATGTGCCACACAAGAATTATAATTAATAATATTGTGTTGGATACTAAAATTTTTCTAAGAATGTAGATTTTAGCTGTTCTTACACCCCCCTTGGCCCCAGCAAAAAATTAAATATGTGAGATGATAAACATGTCCATTGTCTTGGCTATAGTAATCATTTCATTTTATATTTGTATATCAAAACATGCTGTACCCTTCAAATATGTGCAATAAAAAATAATGAATACAACGAACAGTCCACAACCTGTCTATGTATGTGTGTATGTGTATGCAGGCACAGTTAGTTCTGGTACATATGTGTTTCATTCTCCAATGGACCAGTAAGAATAATTGTAGCTGGGTTCAGTGGCTTATTCCTGTAATATCAGCACTTTGGGAGGCAGAGCCGGGTGGATCATGAAGTCAGGAGATTGAGACCATCCTGGCCAACATGGTGAAACCCTGTCTCTACTAAAAATACAAAAATTAGCCGGGCATGGTGGCACGTGCCTGTAGTCCCAGCTACTCAGGAAGCTGAGGCAGGGAAATCGCTTGAACCTGGGAGGCGGACGTTGCAGTGAGCCAAGATCGTGCCACTGCATTCCAGCCTGGCGACAGAGCAAGACTCTGTCTCAAAAAAAAGAAAAGAAAAGAAAGAAAGAAAGAAAGAAAAGAAAAGAAAAAAAGGATAATTGTTGCACATGGTATGGGCTAGACTCTATCAGAGCTCTCAAAAGATAATAGTAAAGCAGTCTGGGTCCCTGTAATCTCAAAACATATCCTCTAAAATTAATAGAGATTTTGTTGATTTTTATAAAAATTTATGGTTAAAATTTGTGGTAAGTAAAAAGAAATTAAATGTATATATGAGTGTGTCAAAGGGAGAGAACATGAGAGATATTTTTAATGAATTAATAGAAATGTGTAAAACCAGAAGGAAATTACAATAATGATAAATTTAAATCAGTAAAACTTAAAAGAAAAAAAAGATCATTTTGTGGCCATTAGAAACCAAAGGTGAGAGAAGTTGAAATTTGAATAATTTTGCTAAAACATTAAAATCACAACAGATTATCAATCATAACCAATATGTGCAGATTCTTAATATAGCCTGTGAAGTAAACACAACCAGAATATAAACATCACAGAAGGTAGAGCTTCTTTAGAAATAAGAGGAATCAAAAGGCAAAAGCAGTAACACCAGAGAAAAGTTTTCAGGATGCACAGAATCTATGTTCATTTTCCCAATCTTGGTTATGCCCTCCCACATAGGAAAAACATAAATAGAATTTTTATAAAGATGATTGATAGAGAGATAGACAGAGATAGAGATAGATAGATGATAGATAGATAGATAGATAGATAGATAGATAGATAGATAGATAGATAGAT
>NW_026652277.1:120481802-120490005 GCF_009828535.3 Hylobates moloch | reverse complement strand
GATAGATAGATAGATAGATAGATAGATAGATAGATAGATAGATAGATTAGATATATGCATGTATGTGGAGGTGTGTGATGAAGTCAATTAATATAGGCAATGAATAAATAATAATTACTATATATACATATAATTGGAAAGCAATATTTTAGTCACAGTAACATTTTAATATATGAAATAAAATATTCAGATTCACTTATTCCTCTTTCCATTGTTTTGGGAAAAATAATATGTTTATTTTTACTCTCTAATTCTAAACCTCACAATGTATGATGATTCATTCATATTTCCAGTGTTTTAATAGATTTCCTCATATTGATAGATGCATTATTTTTAATGCTGGCCAGTAGTGAATCAGAATCTGTTACTTTTAAATAAATTATTCTTTTAAATCACATAAAATTATTTTTTAAACAAGAAGCATGAATAATCTAAAATGGTTTACACTATTGGATTTTTAAGCAATACTTTGCTGCAGATTAGCAAGAGTAAACTTATGTTCTTGAACAACTACCAGTTCTTAATTTGTGGAGTTTAGTGTGAATTTTTATAATAATGCATTCTGTGTCTCTCATGCAGGATGTTTCAAAATATTATAAACTTGTTTACAAAATGACTTGTAAATTTTACTACCCATTTTAGTTTTCATTTTTGGTTGTCTTTCTCTTTCTTTGGATATATAAAATACATGAAAAAATTCACCGTATGCTATAATGATTGCTTTTCTAAATGATTTGTGTGATCTTTTTGCAGATACACAGAGCACTCAAATAACTTGGTTTTAGAGTGCTGACATATTTTTGTATGTGTTAAGTTGCCTTTAAAGGCATGTCAGGAACACTATTAATTTTCTATCTCTTTAGAAACTTGAACATCACCAAACTCTATGAATCATAGTAAAATATCCTCAGATGCATATAGACAACCTATTTTACAATTTAAAACATGTTTTTAAAATTCACTCAAATGTAAGTAGTTAATAGCCACTCTGCCATGATCAATTGCTTCTAGAAAGCCCCTTAAGCCAAGAAAAAATAAAGATTTTTAAAAAGCTATATACAACTTTAATTTTTTTGACTTACTTCCACATCTCACAGTGGTAGAATAATTTCTAACACACTAACACTCCAACTAAGTACATCAACAGCTGGCTAAAATATATAAACTGAAGATATTGAGTACAACCATGACATCAAGACCTGTGGGATCCAAAAGAGAAAAGGGTAGCACATTGAGACCAAATAAGCTTCTAATTTTTCATCAGCTTATGGGAATAAAGGATTTCAAATCTCTCCTTTACTTTGGAAAACTGAGTTTGGGTTAATCTTTCTTATCTGTTTTGCTGTAAACTTAATAAATGGCAACTGTGATACTAGACAAAACTGATTATGATAAAAATGAGTTGCAGTTGATAACCTGCATTGTAATTTGGAATCCACTGAACCAATTATACATTACTTTTAGTGATTCATAGTTTTGGGCATTCCTAAATGCAATATAACTCGTTCATCTTCCTAAGTCCATAAAGCTATGCCTGTAGAAATATTATAAGACAGAATAATTCCTACATGGGTATCTCATGTACCAAACCCTGAGGTCTCATTCACTCACATTAAGCTTTCATTGGGAGTCCAACATAAAAGACACTACTGATACAACTCAACTGGAATTCTGGGTTTCCTGCCCTGTATAGTAAGTAAACTTGGTACCAGGGATGGCCTACAGTTGAGTTTAACTGTCTTGTTTAGTCAAAGTGGCAATTCCAGAACAGGGCAATTTCAAGACATTTACTAATATCTATCTCCACTGGTAGAAACCAAATCTAAAGTATAAAATAGCATTTTGTGTGCATGTGAATTGATAACTGGGCAAAGGAGACAGAGTTGGATTTTGGAGTTACAGAAGCAGGCTGGAATTCAAAACTCAGCCATTTAGAATAAATGAAATTTCAGAAAAGTGATCCAAAATTTTTGTGTAAAATTCCCTCCCAATAGTTTGTTAGTTCTTTAGACTTCTGAACACTGTTGGAGACACTAAGAATCAATGCAGAAAATTAATAAATGGAGCAAAGATTTCAGTAGTCTTATGTTACTTGAATTATTAAGTTGGAGAAGACTGTATAAATATCCCAGTCCTTCAGTGATGGCACAACGGCTCATCTGGATTTGCTGCTGAGGGGATGCCAGCTGCAGCATGACCAGGGCTACATGCTCTGAAGAACTGGTGGGGGCCAGGAACAGGAGGAAGCCTCATCTCCTACTGACTTGGTAGGATATGCCCACACTCCTAGGCACAGCTGCAGCTGTGCAGCCACGGCTCTGGACCCAGGCATCCCTGTGCTCTCAGGGGCCCAGGAAGCTCCCCTGCCCCAAAGGCTTGGAAGTGTCTGTTCCTACTCTGATGTTGTAGCAAAGTTAAAGCTAAGCCCAGGCACTGTCAGCACCGACCAGGTGTTCATATGCTCAGAACAGTGCTTACTCACCAGCCCTCCCACTGCCTCAGTCTCCTCGAAAACTTTGATCACTGATGAACTCAGTGAGGCAGGCTAGGGGCACTGAGGGCAGCTCGGCACGAACTTGCAGGTGCTCCTCAGCATGAACAGCCTGGGTGCTGTGGGCAGCATGTTGATGATGGCAGGGGGCAGACAGGCTCTTGAAGCTTGGCTGACAGTTCTGGGTAAAGTCTAGGCCCCAGAGTGAGAACTTTTGATGCTTTTTCCAGGTCTGCCCATGGCCACCCACAGATGAATTAGCACGCACTTCCTGCCTTTTGAGCCCATAAAATCTTCAGACTCAGCCAGACTTGGACAGACATCAAGACTACCAGCTTTGGGAAGGAGCTACCCACTTTGGGTCTCCTTGACTCATTGGGATGACCTGCCTGTGGAAAGGAGCTACCCATTTCATGTCTCCTGAGAGCTGTTCTATCACTTAATGAAGCTCCTCTCCACCTTGCTCACCCTCTAGTTGTCCACATACCTCATTCTTTCTGGATGCATGACTTTCTTTCTGGATTCAGGACCTGCTGAATGACAGCACTGAAAGAGTAGTAACTCCAACAGGGCTGAAACACACCCCCACATTCGCCACATTGAAGGCAGCAGGGAGAGAAGAGCTGTGGCCCTTTGGAGAGCCCAGATCTAGGGGTTCCTGAGCCAGGATTATGACACTGTCTTTGGGGCTCTGCTTCCAGGTGCCACTGCATTCCCCTCATCCAGATGCAGACGCCCACCCTGCTGCAGCAGCTGTCATGCCCGGCTGTGCACAGTGGCCCTCACCACCCAGGGCCTGGCTTGCCCTTGGCAGGTGAGGGATCTGGGCTGGTATCACAAGCTTAGTGCAGCCTGCTAGGCTGAGTGGGTGAAACAAGCCCAGTGGGTGTGGACAATACTCAGGCAGAAGGTGGCACCGATCACAGAGGTTTCCAGCTGATGAAGCAATACCCCAACAATCCTGTGACAAGATCACATAAGAGCAATTCATAGAGCAAAAAAACTACACCTTAAGAGTAAAGACAAACCAGAAATACATCAGCCTTAATAAACTATATAACACAGCCTCAACTACATCAAGATAATATGCTTTTCTGTATGTATTTTTGATAAAAGGAAAATGAATTCTCACTGAAGGAAAATGTCATCTAGACACTCTATATTCTTTTCCTATGCAATGTCTAAAATTCAATAACAAAAAGTCAGCAAGCATGCCAACAATTGGGATTCCATGACTTAAAACCAGAGAGAGATCAAAAGACAAAACTGACACACACACACACACACACACACACACACACAAACACAGATTATCCAGAAATTTGAGATATCAGAAGAGATTTTTTTAAATTATAATTAATATTTTTAATAAATCACAAATTAGGAAATGGAAAATTAAAAATATTTAGTCTATAAGTAAAAAGATTACTCAAATCTTTTTAGGGGAAAAAATGGTAATTGAATGTAAATTCTAAAGCTTAATCAATTTAAAATTAAATTACATACTCAATAGAAGGGTTTATAGCAAATTACAAACAAGAAAATGCTAGAGAATTTGAATATCCGTCAGTTTTAAAATAATTGAATTACACACAGAAATAAAGAGGAATAAGAAAAAAGCAAAAGTGAAATATAGTACACGGTAAAAATATCTACATATTATTATGACATCAGGAGAAAAACATGAAAAAGAAAAGGATAGAAGCTATATTTGAAGAAATAGTAGTGTAGATCTCCCTTAATCAGATGAGACATCTGGCCCTAGATTTAAGTTTTATGAACTCCAAGCACTGTGAACTCAAAGAAAACTGCGAATAGGTATGCTATAGTAAAAGTGCTGAAAATTGAACACTGAAAAATCTTAAAAGCAGCCATAAGCACACACACACACACACTCTATGTTTATGGAGCAACTATAACAGACTTCTCAATGGAAACTGTAAAATATATAGAAAAGTATCCCTTACACAAAATAACTCCTCACTTGGAATTATATACTCCATGAAAGTGAGTACAGATAAGGGTGAAATAACAGCATTTTTAACCAAACAAAACTGGAAGAATGTTAACTTATCACCAGCAGAACTTCAGTAAAGGGAACATTAATGGATATTCTCCAAACCCAATAGAAAATTAACCCATGAGCAAGCAAGAAAATGCAAGAAACATGTGAATCATTGGAAAATGTGTGAAAATCCAAATTTATATTGTTTAAAACAATAAGAACATTATGTGTGGTTTTAAATTTATGTAGAATTAAAATATCTGAAAATGATAGTGGAAAGGATGAGAGGGAAGAGACTAGAATCAAAATAATTTTAGCTCTCTCATTGTCTAGGGAGTAATAAAAGTACTAATTAGATTCTAGTATGTCAAAGTAGCATATGGTAGTCCCTGAGATAATTCTAAAACATTAGTACAGAATGAATAATTAGAAAGTTGGAGATGGAGCAAGATGGATGAATAGAAGCTTCCACTGATCATCCTCCCCACAGAAAGAGCAAATTAACAATTGTTTACCAAAAAACACCTGTATAAAAACAAAAAAATCAAGTGAGAAGAAAGGAAAGAATAAAGAGGACTTTATCTTGTAATTTGGATAGCAGCTCAGTCACACCACGATAGGGCACTGGGCAGAGTCATGATGCCCACATTTCAGGCCCTAGTTCCTGGAGGAACTTTCTAGACATACTCTTGTCTAGAGAGGAAACCAATGCATTGAAGGGGAGGATTCAGTCCTGGGAGGAATCATCATTGACTGACTAAAGAGCCCTTGGGCCCAGAAACCAGGTAGTAAATACCATGAGCCTTGATGAGACTCTGAGTTGTGCCGGCTTTAGATGTGACCCAGCACATTCCAAGCAGTGGTGGCCATGAGGAGAGAGTCCTGCTTGAGAAAAGCAGAAGGAAGATTAAAGAGGACTTTTTCTTACAGTTTAGATACCAGCTCAGCCACAGAGGGGAAGAGCTCTTGGGATCCCCAATTCCAGGCCATGGATCTTAGATGGCATTTCTGGAACTACCCTGGTCCAGAGGCAAGTCTACTGCACTTAGGGTGAGTCCCAAGCCAGACAGCATTCACCACATACTGACTGAAGAGCACTTGGGCCATAAGTAAACATCAGCAGTATCCTGGTAGAGCTGACTGTGGACCTGTGGTGGTGATAGATAGGGAGAGACACCTCTGCTTGTGGAAAGGGGAGAGAAGAGAGGAAGGAACATCATCTTTTGGTTTCAGCGGTAGCCCGGCCACAGTAGAATAGAGTACCAGGTAGATTTCTAAGGTTTCTGACTCTAGGCCTTGGCTCCAGGACACCATCTGTGGATATGCCCAGGGCCTGGGGAAACTCACCATCCAGAAGGGAAGGACATAGACTAGCTGGCTCTATCATGTGCTGATTTTAGAGATATAGGGCCTTGAGTTTACATAAGCAGTAGCAAGGTAGTGATTATAGTTGGCCTTGGGTGAGACCAGTGATATGCTGAATACAGGTCTTAACCAGAACACTACCAGTAGTGGTGGCCACAGGGGTACTAGTATCACTCCTCCACTAGCTCCAGGCAGCTCAGCACAGAGAGAGACTCCATTTGTGTGAGGGAAAGAAAGGGGAGAAAAAGTCTCTGCCTGGTAATCTGGAGAATACTTCTGAATCTTATTCAAGATCACCAAGACAGAATCCCTAAAGTCTTCAAGAAGAGCAGTGCTACTGGGCTTGGGATACCACCTAATGCAGAAATGGGTGTAGTGACTAAAAACTTAGATTGCAACATCCAAGTCCCTTTGATTACATAAAATTCCTTCCCTAGAAGGACAGGTACAAACAAGCCGAGACTGGGAAGACTACAATAAATATCTACCTTTTCAATGCCCAGACGCTAGCAAACATCCACAAGCATTAAGACCATTCAGGAAAACAAGATCTCACTAAATGAACTAAATAAGACACCAAGGACAAACCCTGGAGAGAAAGAGATTTGCGAACTTTCAGAAAGAGAATCCAACATAGCTATTCTGAAGAAATTTGAAAAAGTTCAAGATAACACAGAGAAGGAATTCAAAATCATATCATATAAATTTAACAAGGAGATTGAAATAATTACAAAGAATCAAGCAGAAAATCTGAAGTTGAAAAATGCAATTGACATATTGAAGAATGGTTCAGAGTCTCTTAATGCAGAATTGACCAAGCTGAAGAAATAATTAGTGAGCTCAAAAACAGGCTATTTGAAAATACACAGTCAAAGGAGACAATAGATAAAATAAATAAAAAAGCACTGCTAACAGATCTAGAAAAGAGCCTCAAAAGGGAAAATATAAGAGTTATTGACATTAATGAGGAGGTAGAGGGAGAGAGATGGGTAGAATGTTTAATTAAAGGAATAAAAACAGACACTTCTCAAACCTATAGCAAGACATCAATATTCAAGCACAAGAAGGTTCCAGAACACCAAGCAGATTTAACCTAGATGAGACTACCTTGAGGCTTTTAATAATCAAACTCTCAAAGGTCAAGGATAAAAGAAAGGATCTTAAAAGCAGCAAGAAAAAAAACTTATACAAAAATTTTGATATGTCTGGTAGTAGATTTCTCAGTAGAAACATTGTAGGTCAGGAAAAAGTGGTATGACATATTTAAGGTGCTGAAGAAACAAACAAACAAACATAAAAACAAACTTTTACCCAGAATAGTAAATCTAGCGAAACTATCTTTCAAGCATGAAGGAGAAATAAAGACTTTCCCAGACAAAGAAAAACTGAGAAATTTCATCAATACCAGACCTGTACTACAAAAAGTGTGGAAGGGAATACTTCAATCTGAAAGAAATGGGGACATTAGTGAGCTGTAAGAAATCATCTGAAGGAACAAAACTCACAGTAAATATACAGAAAAAGACAGAATGTTATAGTAATGTAATTTTGGTATGTAACTCCTAAGTAGAAAGACATAAAGATGAACTGATAAAAAATGACTATATAACTTTTGAACATACAGACAATGGAAACAACAAAAATATAAGATATAAATATAAAAGATGTAAATAGAAGATGTAAAAGATATAAATAGATATATAAATAGAAACAACAAAAATTTAAAAAGCAGGAGGATAAAGTTAAATGGTAGAGTTTTTGTTGTTTCTTTTTCTCTGCTTCTGTTTTAGTTTGCAATCAGTGTTAAGTTTTCACCAGTTTAAAATAATCAGTTATAAGATAGTATTTGTAAGCCTCTTGGTAACCTCAAGCCTAAAAAATATAATGGATACATAAAAAACAAAAAGCATAACATTGAAAGATACCAGCAGAGAAAATCACAGAGAAAGGGAAGAAAGAAAGAAGGAAATAAGGAAAAAGATGCCTCAAAACAATGAGAAAACAAATAACAAAATGACAGGAGTAAGTCTTTATTTGTTATTAATAACATTGAATGTAAATGGACTAAAGTCTCCAACCAAAAACACAGAGTGACTGAATGGATAAAGAAAAAAAAAAGATCCAATAACCTGTTGCCTACAAGAAACACACTTTACCTAGAATGACATACATAGACTGAAAATAAAGGGAAGGAAACCAAAAATAGCAGGAGTATCTATACTTGAAAGAGACAAAAAAGATTTCAAGACCAAAACTATAAAAAGAGCCAAAGAAGGTCACTATATAATGATAAATGAATTAATCCATTGAGAAGATACAACAACTGTAAATATATATATATA
>NW_026652277.1:120373061-120481164 GCF_009828535.3 Hylobates moloch | reverse complement strand
TTTAACATATTCAAAAAATTGAAATAATATCAAGCATCTTCTCTGACCACAACACAATAACATTAGAAATCAATAACAAGAGGAAGTTTGGAAACTATACAAACATATGAAAATTAACAATATCCTCCTAAATGACCACTGGGTTAATGAAGAGATTAAAAAGCAATTTGAAAGGTTTTTTGACCAATGATAATGGAAACATAACATACAAAAACCTGTGGAATACAGCAAAAGGAATAGTAAGAGGGAAGTTTGTAGCTGTAAGTGCTACCATCACAACAGAAGAAAAACTTCAAAATGAGCAACCTAGTGATGCCTGTTAAAAAACTAGAAAAGCAAGAGCAAAGCAAATACAAAATTAGCAGAAGAAAAGAAATAATAAACATCAGAGGATAAATGAAGTTGAAATGAAGAAAACAATACAAATAATCAATGAAATAAAAAATTAGTTTTTTGAAAATATGAACAAAATTAACGAAACTTTAGCCAGACTAAGAAACAAAGAGAGACTCTAATAAAGAAAACCAGAGATGAAAAAGGAGACATTACATCTAATACTGCAGAAATTCAAAGGATCACTAGAGGCCACTATAATAAACTCTGTGCCAATAAATTTAAAAATCTAGAAGAAAGGAAATAAATGTTTAGACACATACAACCTACTAAGATTAAAACATTTAAAAATCCAAAGCAAGATCAAAGCCACAATAAAATGTCAACCATAAAGAAAAGCCCAGGACCTGACGGCTTTACTGTTGATTTTGCCAAACATTTAAAGAAGAATTAATACCAATCCAACTCGAACAATTCCAAAACATATAATCAAAGGCAATACTTTCAAAGGCAATCTATGAGGCCAGTATTACCCTAATACCAAAATAAAGGTGCATCATAAAGAGAAAACTACAGGTTTATATTCCAGATGAACAATGAAGTGAAAATCCTTAACAAAATATTAGCAAACTAAGTTCAACAATGCATAAAGAAGATCATTCATCATGACCAGGTGGGATTCATTTCAGATATGAAAGGATGTTCACAAATCAAGGTGATATACCATATCAACAGAATAAAGGACAAAAATTATACAATTTTTAAATTCATGGTGAGAAACATTCAATAAATTTGAACATCCCTTCATGATAAAAACTTGTAAAAGCCGGCATAGAAGGAATATACCTCAACATAATAAAATCCATATATGACAGACCCACAGCTAGTCTTATACTGAATAGTGAAAGACTGAAAGCCTTTTCTCTCAAATCTGAAACATGAAAAAGATGCACACTTTCACCACTGTTATTGAAAATATTACTGGAAGTCCCAGCTAGAGAAACCAGACAAGAGAAAGAAAGAAATAACATCCATTTATTTTTAAAAGCTGACAACTTTTTATGCTTCTTCGAATAGACAGTTCCTAAAAGTGTAACTCAGATATTAATGGGCTGTGCATTAAATGGTTTCATTTTCAGTTTTGTAGCACAGAACACTGTTGAAATATCCATATCAACTTGATTTTTTAACCTAATTTAGATGTCCTTTGACATCTCTTAAATGTTGGGAGTGGGGGTCAGAGCCAATTATCTGGCTTCTATTTTGTCGACTGCTTAGATTTGTTCTTGTTGTCAAAACTGTTGCCCCCAAAATTTGTGTGACACATGCTCATGCATAAAATGTTAAAATGAGTACATCCTTGTATTTGTATTTGTTTTCAACATTGCCAAGGTGCTATAGGAAATTAAAGTAACAAAATTAGAAAAAAATAAAATTATTAAAAAGTAAAAAAAAAAAAAATCCAAATTGGAAAGGAAGATGTCAAATTATCTGTGTTTGCAGATGATACAATCTTATATTTGGAAACTTCTGAAGACTCAACCAAAAAAATCTAAACCAAAAAAATCTATTGGAACTGATCAACAAATTCAGTAAAATTTCAGGATGCAAAGTCAAAATACAAAAATCAGTAGCATTTCTATATGCCAACAGCCAAAATTCTAAAGAAGAAATCAAGAAACTTGTCACATTTACAATACCTATAAATAAAACATAATACCTAGGAATTAACTTATCTAAAGAAGTGATTTGTCTCTGCATTGAGAACTATAAAACACTGATGAAATAATTTGAAAAGGATACCAAAAAAAAAAAAAAAAATGTGGCTCACGCCTCTAATGCCAGCACTTTGGGAGGCCAAGGCGGGTAGATCACCTGAGGTCAGGAGTTCGAGACCAGCCTGGCCAATATGGTGAAACACCATCTCTACTAAAAATACAAAATTAGTAGGGCATGCTGGCACGCACCTGTAATCTCAGCTACTCTGAAGGCTGAGGCAGGAGAATCGCATAGGACCTAGGAGGCAGATGTTGCAGTGAGCTAATATTGTGTCACTGCACTCCAGCCTGGGTGACAGAGTGAGACTGTCTAAAATATAAAATAAAATAAAATAAAATAAAATAAAATAAAATAAAATAAAATATAAAATAAAATAAAATAAAATAAAATAAAATAAAATAAAATAAAATAAAATAAAATAAGGGAACATATTCCACGTTTGTGGGTTTGAATTGGAAACGTCAGTATTGTTAAAATGTCCATACTACCCAAAGCAATCTATAGATTCAACAAAATCTTTATCTAAATACCAATGATATTATTCATAGAAATAGGACAAAACAATTTTAAAATTTATATGGAACAAAAAATGACCCAACAGAAACTCTACAAGCTACAAGGTATCGGGGTAATATGTTTAGTATCAGCCAAGAATTTTGTTTCCAGAGAAATTAAGCTTCATAAATGAAGGAAAGATACAGTATTTTCCAGACAAACAAATGCTCAGACTATTCACCACTACCAAGCCAGCACTGCAAGAATGAGCTCTAAATCTTGAAGAGGAAAAAAAAAAAAAAAAAAAAAAAAAAAAACCTTGAAATACACCAAAATAGAACCTCTTTAAAAGATAAATCTCACAGGACCTATATAACAATAACACAATGAAAAAAAAATATCAAGGTATTCAGGCAACAAATAGCATAATGAATAGTACCTCACATCTCAATACTGACATTGAATGTAAATGGCCTAAATGCTGCACTTAAAAGATACAGAATGGCAGAAATAGATAAGAGTTCACCTGCTGTCTTCAGGAGACTCACCTAACACCTAAGGACTCACATAAAACTAAGGTAAAAAGATGGAAAAAGATATTCCATGCAAATGGACACCAAAATTGAGCAGGAGTAGCTATTCTCATATCAGACAAAACAAACTTTAAAGCACCACAGTTAAATAAGACAAAGAGGGACATTATTTAATAATATAAGAACTAGTCCAATGGAAAAATATCACAATCCTAAATATATATGAACCTAACACTGGAGACCCCAAATTTATAAAACAGTTACTACTAGACCTAAGAAATAAGATAGACAACAACACAATAATAGTGGGTGACTTCATATTCCACTGACAGCACTAGACATATCAACAAGACAGAAAGTCAACAAAGAAACAATGAAACATTCTCCAAGATACACCATATGATAGGCCACAAAAGAAGTCTTAGTAAATTTAAGAAAAATCAAAATTACATCAAGTACTCTCTCAGACCTCAGCAGAAGAAAATTGGAAATCAACTCCAAAAGGAACCCTCAAAACCATGCAAATACATGGGAATTATATAACCTGCTCCTGAATGATTGTTGGGTCAACAATGAAATCAAGATGGAAATTAAAAAATTATTCAAATTGAATGGTAATAGTGACACGACCTATCAAAACCTCTGGGATACAGCAAAAGCAGTGCTAAGAGGAAAGTTCATAGCATTAAATGCCTACACCAAAGTCTGAAAGAGCAAAAATAGACAATTTAAGGTCACACCTCATGCAACTAGAGAAACAAGAACAATTCAAACCTAAACCCAGCAGAAGAAAAGAAATAACAAAGAACTAAGTAAAATTGAAAAAAAAAATTTAACAAAAAAAAAATACAAAAGATAAATGAAACAAAAAGCTGGTTCTTTGAAAAGATGAATAAAACTGATAGACCATTAGTGATATTAACCAAGAAAAGAATAGAAAAGATTCAAATAAACTCACTTGGAAACAAAATGAGAAATAATACAACTGATATCACAGAGATACAAAAGATTATTCAGGGATACTATGAATATCTTTACACACATAAACTAGAAAACCTAGAGGAGATAGAAAAATCCCTAGAAATACACAACGCTCCTAAACTAAACCAAGAATATATCGAATCTCTGAACAGACCAAAAACAAGTAGCAAGATTGAAATGGTAATTTAAAAATCGCCAAAAACAAAATAAAGTCCAGGGCCAGACAGATTCACAGCTGAATTCTATCAGCCATTCAAAGAAGAATTGGTACCTATCCTGTTGACACTATTTCAATAGATAGAAAGAGGGAGTTCTCCCTAAATCATTCTAAGAAGCTGGTTTCACCCTAATACCAAAACCAGGGAAGAACATAACAAAAAAATAGAACAGACCAATATCTCTAATAAACATAGATGCAACAACCTTCAACAAAAAACTAACGAACCAAATCCAATAGGATGTCAATAAGATAATACACCATGATCAAGTGGGTTTCACCTCAGGGATGCAGGAATGGTTTAGCATAAGTCAATGAATGTCATACACCACAAAAAAAAATTAAAAATAAAAATTACATGATCATCTCAATAGATGCAGAGAAAACATTTGGCAAAATTCAGCATCACTTTCTGATCAAAACCCTCAGCAAAATTGGCATAGAAGGGACATACCTTAAGATAATAAAAGCCATCTACAACAAGCCCACAGCCAACATTATACTGAATGGGGAAAAGCTGAAAGCATTCCCCTGGAGAACTGGATCAAGAGAAGTTTGCTCACTTTTTCCGCTTATATTCAACATAGTACTGTAAGTCCTATGAGCCTAACACAATTGGACAAGAGAAAGAAATAAAAGTCATCTAAATTGGTAAAAAAGAAGTCAAACTGTCGCTGTTTGCTGACGATATTATTGTATACCTAGAAAACCCTAAAGACTCATCCAAAAAGCTTCTAGAACTGGTAAATGATTCAGCAAAGCTTCAGGATACATAATTAATATACACAAATATGTAGCTCTGCTATACATCAATAGCAACCAAGCTGAAAATCAAATCAAGAACTCAACTCCTTTAAAATAGCTGCAAAAAAATAAAATACTTAAGAATATATCTCCCCAAGAACATGAAAGACCTCTACAAGAAAAACCACAAAACACTGCTGAAAGAAATCATAGGTGACACAAAGAAATGGAAACACATCCCATGCTCATGAATGGGTAGAACCAATATTGTGAAAATGACCATACTGCCAAAAGTACTCTACAAATTCAATGCAATTTCTATCAAAATACCACCATCATTCTTCACAGAACTAGAAAAAACAATCCTAAAATACATATGGAACCAAAAAAAGAGCCCACATATCCAAAGCAAGACTAAGCAAAAAGAACAAATCTGGAGGCATCACGTTATCTGATTTCAAACTATACTATAAGACCACAGACACCAAAGCAGCATGGTACTGATATAAAAATAGGCACATATACCAATGAAACAGAATAGAGAACCTAGAAATAAAGCCAAATACTTATAGCCAACTAATCTTTGATAAAACAAAATAAAGTGGGGAAAGGACACCCTGTTAAGTAAATGGTGCTGAAATAATGGGCAAGCCACATGTAGAAGAATGAAATTAGGTCTTCACCTCTCTCCTTATACAAAAATCAACTCAAGATGGATCAAAAACTTAAATCTAAGACCTGAAACCACAAAGATCTAGAAGATAACTTGGGAAAACCCTACTAGTTAGGCAAAGATTTCGTGACCAAGAACCCAAACACAAATGCAACAAAAACAAAGATAAATAGATGGGACTTAATTAAATTAAAAAGCTTCTGCACAGCAAAAGAAATAATTAGCATAGTCAACAGACAACCCACATAGTTGGAAAAAAATCTTCCTAATCTATACATCTGACAAAGGATTAATATCCAGAGTCTACAGAAAACTCAAACAAATCAGCAAGAAAAAAAAAAAATGTCATCAAAAAGTGGGCTAAGGATATGAATAGACAGTTCTCAAAAGAAGATATACCAATGGCCAACAAGCATGTGGAAAAATGCTCAACATCACTAATTATCAGGAAAATGCAAATTAAAACAACAATGTGATACCACCTCGCTCCTACAAAAAATGGGCTATAATAAAAAAATAAAAAAAATAGATGTTGGCATTGATGCGGTGAAAAGGGAACATTTTTACAATGTTGGTTGGAATATAAATGAATACAACCACTATAGCAACTAGTGTGGAGAGTCCTTAAATTACTAAAAGTAGATATACTGTTTGATCCAGCAATCCTGCTACTGGGTATCTATCCAGAGAAAAAAGTCATTATACAACAAAGATACTTGCACACGCATGTTTATAGCAGCACAATTTGCAATTGCAAAAATGTGGAACCAGACCAAATGCCCATCAATCTGTGAGTGGTTAAAGAAAATGTGATATATATATGTATATATGTGTATATATGTATATGTATATATGTACATATGTGTGTGTGTATGTGTGTGTGTGTGTGTGTGTATATATATATATCTTCATGGAATACTACTCAGACATAAAAAGGAATTAAATAATGGCATTCTCAGCACCCTGGATGGAATTGGAGACTATTATTCTAAGTCAAGTAACTCAGGAATGGAAAACCAAACATCATATGTTATCACTTATATGTGGGAGCTAAGCTATGAAGACGCAAAGGCGTAAGAATGATACAATGGACTTTGGGGACTCAGGGGAAAGGGTGGGAATTGGCGACTGATAAAAGACTACACATTGGGTAGAATGTACAGTGCTCAGGTAATGGGTGCACCAAAATCTCAGAAATCACCACTAAGCAACTTATTCATGTAACCAAACACCACCTGTTCCCCCAAAACTTATTGAAATAAAAAATATATATATATTTTAAAAAGCTTTAGCCAAGTCTGCCATGTTGTCCTCAGAGTATAAAACCCAAGGTGGACTGTTTTCTAAGATCCCTTAATTGCCGTACAAGTGGAGCAGCTGAGACTATATCTGCCCTAGACAGCTTCCCTGAATGTTAAGGGACTAGCTCATCATAAGTCCTAGACCTCTGTAGTCTCTTGCTGCTTATCTGTAAGTAATAAGCCTCATTGAAGTAACTCATGTGTGTGAGTGTTGTGTCTCAATGGACTCAAGTAAGTAATAAAAGTGCAACCCAAGATGCAGTCAGCAGAAATGGTAACAGGACCACAAAAAAGCTTCTTTGTAAGAAATAAAAAGTGGAGTATTCACACAATGAAGTACTACACTTTAATGAATGAAATAAAAGGAATATATGCAATAAGAACTATGCATTTTACAGAAAATATATTGAGGGAATTAATCCACAAAAGAATATATACTTTATGGTTTCATTTATGTAATTTTAAAAAACAATGACAAGATGACAGATGGGGTTTTCTATAATACTGATATCTCAACCTTAATGTAAAAAACTAACCTAGTTGTATATTTAAATTATTTTATATTTATATTTTATTTAAAATATAATTGATGTATTTTATAAAAAACTGAATTGTCAAAAATGTCTTGATTGTCAATTATTTTAAATATGTTGCATTATCAGAGAGGTAAGATGAAAGCTTCTGTCATAAATGAGGCTCATAATTGGAAGATGACAGTACTTTTTTAAAAAAATGCAAATAACAAACTATTAATTCCATATGTACAGAAGCAAGTACTTCTATTGAAATAACAGCATTTTATGTATATACAGAGGAAAAACAAATTAATTCCAAAAGGGAATCAAGAAGAGGTCCATGGAGTATAATTTAAACTTGTAAATGAAAGGATGTTTAGAATTTCAATAAGTAGTAGGACATTGGTAGGATTTGTTTAAAAGAATTTGTTACACTTAACAAATCATGTTAAACTATAAAACTATAGGCCACTTAAGCCAGGCAAACTATGCTTAATTCTGACATAAATAGTATTATCATATAATCAATGACAATTTATACACCAGTGGCAACTCTGACATTTCTAAATGTGAACATTCTTCTTCTCCAAATCGAATAAAACCATTTCTTGAATAATCTTTACCATCTGTAACAGAACTCAGAGAAAAAGAAAAATCATCAGAGCACTGCAACAGAGAGTACACAGGGAAAATTCATTCTCAGAATAATAGAGGGCAGGCAGTTTTGAAAATCGTAAGAAAAATAGTAATTCTTCTTATGTCCCAGTACTGCACAAGGTTTCAGTAGTTATTAGCAAAAATATTATTTCTACATATAAAAATACCTTGAAAGCGAGGAGAGTGGAAGTGTGAACACTAAGCATTAACAGCTAGAGAACCTGAGGAGTCCCTGCAGTCATTATCAAATCTCTAATACATAGAAAGTAATGATCCTGCCATAGAACAGGGTGTGAGGAAGGCAGCATTAGGCACAGACAAAGACTGGCAGGTAATAGAGCACGATGACTAAGGGTACAGAACCATTTTTCTTAACTATGTTTGTAACATGTGTAATTATGAGCAATGACATATAATTTAAATTAGATTCTTTTAAAAAATGTAATAAATTACAGTTTATTTTATTATGTAGGTTAAGGAAATCTTAAGAAACTCGTGATGCAGTGAAAAGGATTGATCCTGAAATACTGAGAATTATCTATTTGTGAACTGATAAAGATGGAGGAAGAGTCCAGTCAGTTATAAGAACTGATCCTACCCACACTGGGACCTACCCCGAATGCCTACAAAAAGCAGCCAGAAGAAGCAGTTTGGCCAAGTTATCACCAGATATCTAAAGCTCTGGATTTATTCAGGGGGGTGAATGAGAACTGTAATTTCTAAAGACAGATTGATCATGCTGTGGATTCTATCTAGTTTGGGTAAAACACACTAGAGTTTAGTTATCACAGGATTGCACTGACGTAGAGAATGATAAATTATTAACTGTAATGGAGAGATAAAATGACCCCACTCTTAAAGTGCTGTGAAGAATAAAAGAAAAGGAGAAGATACATGAGCTTGAGTAACTGCTGGCTCTAGAGCAAGCCTTTTGCAAGGAGAAACTCCTATGAAGGGATAGTCTAGGTTATTGAATGCCTGATACAAGAGGATTAAAGTAAGTCCCATTTTTGTAATAGGATTAGAATGTTTACATAGAGTGAGAGATCTGAGAATTAAGCATTGACAGTTGAGACTTGGGAAAAGCTCCTGCACTCGAGAAATGAAATAGGACCTGAAAAAGTCGTAAACACAACAGAATGCATAATTTTTGAGGACTGGCTGCTGCAATTGCAGGCCTTGACTGTGGTATCATATTTAAAATGCAGAAATACAGAAAAAGTATCAATAGTCAACAAACACACATATTATTATCAATAGTCAACAAACACACATATAACGAACAACTTAATATTTATTTCCAGTCTATTTTTACTATACAAACATTTAAAATATTCTAATATATGCATGCATTCTCCTTTACAAAGAGCTGTATAGATAAATAAGGCCCTTTGGAAAATTTCCTCCATCACTGACAGGTGCATTTTCACTCTCTTCAGCCTCAGAGGAAATCGCTGTCATGTGCTTACTGTGTATCATCCATGATAGGTCTATTCTTTGTTACTAAATAACACCCAATATTCTCCAAATTAACTGTCCTAATTCTCCCTGTCATAAGGTATTATAGAAATTATTATACTGTATCCCTAAATATTTTTCCAAATACGAGACATGCAAATAAAAATAAGATCATTCTCTCTTTTTATGTGTGGGTTGCTTTAGTGCCTCTGATAAAAATCAGTGTGTAAGTTTGGGTTTATTTCTAGCTTTTCTATTCTGTTCTAGAGATCTATTTGTCATTTCTTATATCAATAATACATTGTCTTGATGACTGGAGCCTTATGGTAAGTCTTGAAATTAGGTAGTAAATCCATCTACTTTGTTTCCTTTTTAATATTGTTGTCTCTTCTACTCTCTTTGCATTTCCATGTAAAATTTAGGCTCAGCATGCCTGTTTCATGCAATGTATTCCCATTCAGAAATCCTCCTGGGGATTTGATTGAAAATACTTTGAATCTTCAAATCAATTTTAGGAGAATTGACATCTTATCAGTATTGAGTCTCCTGATCTATGGTTATGATATATCTCTACATATATTTATTTAGATTTTACCCAATTTCTCTCAGCAATGTTGTGTATTTTTCAGCACAGAGGTCCTGAACATCCTATGTTAAATTTATTCATATTTCGTTGTTAGATGATGATGTGGTTTGCCTCTGTGTCCCCATGCAAATCTCATCTTGAATTGTAATCCTTATGTGTTGAGGGAGGGATCTGTTGGGAGGGACTGGATCATGGGGGGGTTTCCCCCATGCTGTTCTCATGATAATGAGGGAGTTCTCATGAGATCTGATGGTTTTAAAAGTGGCAGTTTCCCCTGTTTTGTCTCTCTCTCCTGCTAACTTGTGAAGACTGTACCTGCTTCTCCTTCACTTTCTGCCATTATTGTAAGTTTCCTGAGGCCTCCCCAGCCATACAGAACTGTGAGTCAATATAAGCTCTTTTGTTTATAAACTACCCAGTCCCAGGTAGTATATTTATGGCAGTGTGAGAAAGGACTAATACAGATGGTATTGCAATGATTTTAATTTTCAATTGTTAGCCACTAATATATGCAGTTAACCCTTGGGCAACACAGGTTTGAACTGCATATAGATCCATTTATACGTGGATCTTTCTTGTAATAAATACAATCAGTTCTCTTTATCAAGAAGCTCCACATATACAACAAAAATCTAATCAGTATTTAAGGGATATGAAATCCACATATATGGAGGGCTGACTTCTTCAGTATTCCCAGATTCCATAAAACCAACTTGAGTTGAGCTGATTTTGGTATATGCAGATATTCCTGGAAACAATCCCCCAGAGGTACTGAGGAATGACTCTCTCTCTCTCTCTCTCTCTCCATACGTATATATAAAATATATATCTCATGCATGAGATGTAAAATATATATCTCATGCATGAGATGTAAAATATATATCTCATGCATGAGATGTAAAATATATATCTCATGCATGAGATGTAAAATATATATCTCATGCATGAGATGTAAAATATATATCTCATGCATGAGATGTAAAATATATATCTCATGCATGAGATGTAAAAAATATATATCTCATGCATGAGATGTGAAATATATATCTCATGCATGAGATGTAAAATATATATCTCATGCATGAGATGTAAAATATATATCTCATGCATGAGATGTAAAATATATATCTCATGTATGAGATGTAAAATATATCTCATATATATATATCATTATATATCTTATATCTGTAATACAAAGTTGAATGAAAGAGGTATCCTTGTCATTCTCCTGATCTTAGGGAAAGAGCTTTCAGTATTTGGTCATTAAGTTTGATGTCACCTTTAGGGCTTTTAATCAAATTGGAAGTTCTTATTATGAATGGATACCAAATTTTTTCAAATGCTTTTTGTCTAGTTGTGACAATTATTGTATAGTTTTTTTATTATGTTAATTTATAAATTATAATTTTTGTTCCTTATATCTTAAATAAATTTTCATTTCTCAGAAAAGTCCTGTATCTGTACTATATAGAGATGTGACTTACTAATAAGTTATTAAGCATATCGGGTGTATGTGTATGAGAAATATTTATTGTTAATATTCTTTTATTTATATTTCTGTGTAATTCTGTCATTTTGCTATTTAGGTTTATATTGGCTCTATAAAATAAGTTGAAAAGTGTTCCTTGTTCCTACATTTTCTTAGAGATTTGGGATAAAATTGATGCTTTCATTCCATAAATGATTGATAGAATTCACTAACGATATTTACCATTATAAACTATCTTTATAATTTTTGAAAGATTAGATTTTCTCTCTATATATGATATTATTTACCTTCACCTGAGGAATTTTCTTTAACATGCATTTTAAAGTACATCTGCTAATGACAGATTCTTGGTTCTCTTTTATGTGCAGCCATCTTATTTTGTCTTCATTTTTGAAGGATATTTTGCTCTACATAGAATTCTGGGGTCAAGCAGTGATTTTAGCTTAGTTTTTATGCACATGATTTGGAGTCCACCTTCAGTGCCTTTTTTTTTTTTTTTTTTTGGTTGACCTCTTTACGTTTTTATGCCTGTGATTTCTCCAAATTCTGTCTGATTCTTAAAGCCAGAAAAACTACCTTTTCTGTTACCTCATAGCACACTACATCGAACAGAGACAATCCCTAGTCATAGCTTTTCACTGGACTCATTTTTTTGGTGGGATGTCTAGTTTTTATCTGTGATGTGGTATATTCAACAGAAATTTAATTAATTATAAGAATCTTCAATTCTTTTATAAATCGTGTTCTTAGTGTTTTCATCTTTTACCCATAGTATTATTTTTAAAGTGAGTTTTCAGATGGAATGGTATAGACTTTTAGTCTGTATCAATCGTATTTTATTGGAGTCTAATATGGTAGAAAAAAGGAATCCTTTCCTTGTGGGCCAGAGAATGTTCACATACATGTGCAAGTAAATTTCATCATATTCTTTAATTTTTTGTTATTCCACATTAACTTTACTTAACAGAATACTTCTTTGTAACTTTTGTAAACAATTTGTGGGTATATAGTAAGTGCATATATTTATGGGGTACATTAGATGTTTTGATACAGGCATGCAATGTGTAATAATTATATCAAGAAGAATGGAGTATCCATCCCCTCAATAATTTATGCTTTGTGTTACAAACAATCCAATTATACTCTTTTAATTTCTTAATGTGTACAATTAAATTACTATTGACTATAATCACCCTGTTGTGCTAACAAGTAGGGTTTATTCTTTAACTATTTTTTTTACTCATTAACCATCTCTATCTCCCCCATACCTTACCGCTATCCTTCCCAGCCTCTAGTAACCATCATTCTACTCTCTGTCTCCATGGGTTCAATAGTTTTGATTTTTAAATCCCATAAATAAGTGAGAACATGCGACGTTTGTCTTTCTGTGCCTGGCTTATTTCACTTAACATAATGATCTCCAGTTTCATCCATGTTGTTGCAAATGACTGGGTATCATTTCTTTTCATGGCAGAATACTACTCCATTGTGTATATGTACCACCTTTTCTTTATTCATTCATCAGTTGATGGACACTTAGTTGCTCCAAATCTTGGCTATTGTGAACAGAGCTTCATATGCAACAAACATAGGAGTTCAGATATCTCTTTGTTATACTGATTTCTTTTCTTTGGGGAATGTACTTAGCAATAGGATTACTGGATCATATGGTAGCTCTATTTCTAGTTTTTTGAGGAATCTTCAAAGTATTCTTCATAGTGGTTGTACTAATTTACATTCCCACCATTCGTGCATGAGGGATTCCTTTCACTCTACATCCTTGCCAGCATTTGTTATTGTCTGTCTTTTGGATAAAAGCCATTTTAAGTGAGGTGAAATGATAATTCATTGTAGTTTTGATTTGCATTTCTCTGACAATCAGTGATGTTGGACACCTTCTCATAAACCTTTTTGCCATTTGTATGTCTTTCTTTTGAGAAATGCTTATATAGATCTTTTGCCCATTTTTTGATCAGATCATTAGATTTTTTTCAGTAGAGTTGTTTGAGCTCTTTATATACTGTGTTTATTAATTTATTGTCAGATGGGTAGTTTTCAAATATTTTCTCTTATTCTGTGGTTTGTACTTTGTAATTTTTTAATACAATAGTTGTGACTTATTCATTTAAGTATCTGTCTTTTCCAATAATATTTTCTATGCATATTTATGTCTTTTTACAAAAACACAATCATTCCCTTTGGTATTAGGTAAAGCCTAGAAAACCTTTTACATTTTAATACATATTAATTTACTACAGAATTTTTGATAAGCAATTTTTAAAATGTACTTTAGCATAATATTTTTCAAACTTTGCATGCCCCAGATTCTTCAGGAAAGCATCTTAAAACAAAGATTCCTTACCCCTCCTCTGAATTCTGATTCACTGGTTCTGCAGTAAAGACCAAGAATTGTCAATTATAAAACTTTCCCTTGTTACTCTGATGCCAAATATCTGAGCACCATAATTCAAGTAGCTCTGCTCTAGTTAATTAGGCATTTCTTCGATTTGAATAGTCAAGTGGTTTATAGTTTTAATATTGTAAAAATATTTGACCATATATTGTTGAATGTTTTTAAAAATATTTTAATAAGATTTAAGTGAATACAAGGATTTGGCCATTTAAAAATATTTTATGCAGATTTTTTAAAGGATTTCATAAATATTTTAAACTTACAAGCCTAGTAAAAATTGTTTATCACTATATCATCGTTATGACTTTCCATTATAATTACTATTTAATATTTATCAATTTGAAAGGTAATATGTATTACCACTTTTATTTTGTGTTTATTTCATTATTTTGTTTTCTTAATTTCTTAATTTGTATGGTTCCTATTCAGTCTCACACACATATTTATATGTGTTTATCGTCAATCTTTTTATATATTTCAAAGAGTGAATAAATATAGAAATGTTTAGAAAATTGGATGAGGAAAGATAGAATATAGAAAATCCTCAGTGATTGTGCAGTACATTAGGTATTATTTTGTCCTAAACTAGAGCCCTGTTTTCCTCTGCAGAATCCAGTGAAA
This sequence comes from Hylobates moloch, assembly GCF_009828535.3. Classification (NCBI taxonomy): domain Eukaryota; kingdom Metazoa; phylum Chordata; class Mammalia; order Primates; family Hylobatidae; genus Hylobates; species Hylobates moloch. Next base: position 120,466,369 of record NW_026652277.1, on the reverse strand, counting down.
TGGCTCATGACCAGGGACACGTAGCTAGGAATGAGTGAGGAGTGGGACACTACAAGCTCTCCACAACTGGAGAAAGGCAGACTCCGATGTTATTCAGGACATTGCTATGGTGAGACACAGGTGTGCTGACCAGGTTGTACAACTGCAGTTGAGAAGAATACATTTTACCAAGCAATAAGGCTTCATATTCAGAAGAGAAAATTATCAAATAAAAAAATCACAAGTCTGCCTGAAGAAAAAAATAGCATTAGGAAATAAAAATTTCCAGGATAAAATGCTTTGTTTATTTAAGTGATGTGCTGCAAATTGCTATAGTCTCTGTTGATAAGGGCATTGTATTTAAAAGTAAACACAAATAGAGAAGTGTCACATTAGTGGAAATTTAATAAAAGTCCATTTTTAACGTAAATAATAAACTTCCTGTGTGCTTTTTTCAATTCAAATTAATGTGTACTGTTATTACAACATTGTACTGTAGAGTTAATTATTTTACAACCATGTTTACAGTGGGATAGACACTAGGAAAAATAATGGCAAGTGAAAAGATGGTAATAGACCAGCCTACCAAGTACAGAGAGATAAGATCTGCTGTGAAACTAAAGTTCATGAGGAAGACGCATTAAATATTTGGTTTAAGAAAGGCAAGGCTGAAAAGATACAACAATTTGAATTCAACTAAATGCCTGTGTGGGCACCAGTTATCTTCAGTAGTCCAGGGTTCCAGGATCAGGCAAGGAATCTGGTCAAGAGGTTAACATTTGATGTGGCTATATTGTTAAATATAAAACCCAATTCTGTATGATAAGGTAGCACAAAAGTAGTCTGCACAAAATATATCTGTATTTATAAGTGAATGCCATGATGCCAGTAGGATTTAGGCACACTATTCATGAAGTGTGTATATATAATCAGTGTCAAGCTAATCAATGTTGTAATCTTGATAAAACTGTGGCAGGACTAAGAATTTTATTATGTTACCTTTCTGCTCTGCCAGGCCTGCAATGGAGCCTCTACAGGCTTTTCAAGTGGTTTTCTCATTTTCTAAGCAATAAATCAGGGTCCTGGTGACCTGACATGGCATGTTGTTATCTGTCATGTTGAAACATTTGTAGATTTATCAGCCAATGCCCAGGTTGCACAATGATTGTCCACATCTGATCACATAGAGGCAGACTTGCACTGCATTCTTCACAGATGGAATCAATAAACACACAGATGTTTTGAAGTATGGAAGGAGGTTCTGTGTCAAAGCTTTCACACTTTGCATCTAATAGTATGTAGGGTTATGCATTGTTCCACTGCATTTTCTGAGATAAATCACTTAACTGTGGCAGCATACATAAGCAGAAAGTTTGTAGAAATGCTTTGTAGCCCACACTAGCCAAGATCCAACTATTAAAACATAAACCACTTTGGGTATTTAGAACAGAGGGAATTAAAGTAAGAACTGGTTACACAGGTAATAGGAGAGACTGAGAAACCAATGAGAAATACCCAGTTGGAGAGTATACCTTTGTATAACTTTAAACAGACAACTTTAGAGTCAAGAAGAACTACTGTGCATCTTATCCTTCCCAAGACCACTTACAAACATGGACTTAGAGACACTTAATAGTTATCGTCTTTCTGTGAACCCATATAAACATAATCTTTCCTATACATCCATACACAAGTGCATTCCAATTCAATTATATAAAAACATATGTATTAATAACTGGAGTAGGAACTAAATATATAATGATTCCACCTCATATTTGATCTTCCTAGGTAAGCTTCAGGGACTTGCAGCTAAGTTAAATATCTCTTTTACCTGACCAGATCTCTCTAATTCCCATTCAATGTAGATTTTCCATTTCTTTGCTTTTGCAAATATATAAAATGGAATTAACTACACAAAATGCAGTTGCTAGTTCACTTTTCACTTCTACTGACAGACTGTGCCCAGGGTCTGGTACAGTGTCTGAGTCAAGGTGGACACTCAGTAAATATTTGTAATGGGAAAATAATTACAATAATTAAATGTTCTATATCCTTGAAGCATTTCTAAAAAAATGAAAAACATAGAGGGCTTTGAGCAGGGGTTTTACGAGTAAGCTACAAACTTCACAGGAGAAGAGAATCAAGAATATCCCCAAGCATGTTTAGAAACTTTTAGATAGTAAAATGATAGGAAATGCATCCCAAAAAACTGAATAATATTTGTCTAGTATCAAGAGGCTGGGTTTTGTCCTCCTTGAATACACCTGAAAATACAAGCAAAAATGCAGTCATCGTGCATAAAATCAATCAGTTGCCTTCTTTTTGACCTAATAAGGAGGAATTGTCCTGAGCATATTTCTAGAATACCCATAGACCTGATCTTAATCTGAGAGCCCTATGTTTAGCCAAGCACCATTGTTTTTACTATAGTACTCTATGATATCTATGGGTCTATCAATGTATCTATATCTGTGACTTAGATTGGCTTGCTAAAAACTTTTTCCTTCTGTTTTTAGTAAAAGAAGTTGTAAAGCTAAAGTGACCTCTCGACCCTTTGCTACTAGGATTCTGGATGTGAGTTAGGTTCTGTCAGTTTATTTCACTCACATGAAATTTGATGAGCAGAAGTGAGGCAGAGGTGACTCTCCTTGATCTACTGGCTGATGGTGGCAGTAAACAATGCTGCTGTTTTGTTGCAACAGTGTTTATTATCCACTGTACTGCTTAATTGCAGGAACATATGCATTCAGACCCAAACTAAGAAACTGAACCAATCATGTTAAGATCACAGGAAAAAAGCCATGCAGAAAGAAGACCCAGGACAAATGCTGTGAAACAAAGCCAGATAAAACGCCAAAGTGGATGTACTTTATGAATAGGGAGAAGATGGAGGGTGAAAATCAAGACCATTTCCTGTATAGCCTCACAGGCCATAGTAACAAGGAAAGATATTGCTTAACATTTAATGAAAAACTATTGGCAGTTTCCATGAAAGAAGTAATATAATCTGATGTACATATTAAAAAACTGGCTACTAATGAAAGGTTGTCTGTAGATAAACTGAAACAGGAAACAGGGAGGATGTTGCTGTCATTTAGATAAACAAGGATGATAATTTAAATTAAGGTTGTGGTGGAAATGCTAAGATATTACTAATTCAGATTGCATTTTTATTTGTACCTTTGTGTTTACTAGTTTGAGGCATGATTCTCTGTTTCTGAATTTCTTCAAATTTCCATAATAATGTATTACATTGTTCCCATAGTTGCATTCATATAACTAAGATATAAATAATTTAGAGTAGTTTGATTTATGACATATTCCTCTAGTGGTAATCCAAATATTCGTTAACTGTGATCAACTCTAAGTTATATTAAAACAGGAGATTTTGGACATCTAGATTCTTTTTTTAAATTTCAAATTCCTGAGGGGAAACACTTTAAATTGACTTTCAATACATAAAATTATCAGCATTGAGTTCAGGGTTAAGGGTGGATAAACAAAACAAAGTCATACCTATTGCATTAAAATAATATGTAAGATATGTAAAAAGTCTTCTTCTAACAATATTATTGTTCTGATGAATGTCTAAAGTAATAAATATTATGACTTGTCATTTGGCAATTACAGGAAGAATTTTTGAGTCTGCAGATTCTTAATTATTTTGAAGATGTTCCTTGCCTTCTCTCCTTCTTTGAAAGCAGAAAAGAAAACAAATCTTAAATAGGTCCGAGATATAAGGATGACATATTATAACAAGATATACTGCCTCCCATAAAACAAAAATATCAAAAGTAAAAAGAATCTAATTATGAAATATTGTTCTATGGTATTTTCTGTGCTGTGTCATGTTAGGGAGGTTTGAAAGACGAAGTTAAATAATGTGGCATGGCAAAGCAAGCAGTTAAATATTCTCAATCTCTCTCTCTGCAAGTTGCCTGCCAGTCAAGTTATTGATTGCAAATGAGAATAATGCATATTGCAAGCCAAGCTGACATAAACATCCTCACATATCATTCAATAATAAATAACATGGACTTGTCAAAATAGAAAAATATTTTCTTGAGACTTTAGTTTAATAGGTCTTAATGACTATAATCTATGCAATGAAATTTAATATAGTAGAGTCCCTAAAGGTAGAAAATTCATTTGATGATATTTCTCTAGCTGTGTTATATAAAATGTGTGTTATAAATCTGTGTTGTAAGTTCTCTAATCATTTAATTATTCCTATTATTTGGATAAATGCAGGAATGTAGTTGTCATATTAATACGCCATTCAAATTAAGTAAGTGTAAGTCTTTCTTATTTTAGTTTCTTTTTTATTTGAGTGTTCTTTCAACATCTGATGATTCTTGATGATATTTTCTCATGCTTATAAATGAAGAATTAAAAGCTGAAAAGAAGCTCAAATGTGTAAACAGAGTTGATATACTGATTAGTCTTTAAACCCACTAGGCGCATTGAAATGAGACCAGCTTGCTTCATGTGAGGTAATGCATTTCCATCCACCCCAAAACCTGTATCGGTAGGCTTTTTCTCTCGGACTGGTCAGTTTTCCCAAGAGGCACTCTAAATTTTGGTTTGCTTGCTGTGGTTAGCCGGATTTGGGTGTAAAAACGGAGTTTCATGAAGTAAGTCACATCAGCAGCAGCAGAATTTAGTGGACCCCAGGACAGAGGCTTTCTTATTCAACTTTCCTTTTGGGAATAAACTTTTTTGTGCAGGAGTGTAGGATGGCAGCTCCTTAACTAGCTAGTGATGAAGTTTATCAATTCCCTTTGTACACTTTCAAACAGTCCTCTTCTAAGCATCTCTCTCTTGAGCACATACCTTCAGATAGCTGTGCTGCCTCTGAATCACCAGGCATTTTTAGGGAACTCTGTGAAAGAAATCTACAAGATTCTTGGACTATTCTTTACAAACTCCTGGCCACCTGTTTAGACACTTGTTAGACAAAGAGATATATTTAAACCTCTTGTCATTTATTAATTGTATATCTGCTTCCCTTTATGTAAATTGGTTGAGATTTCTCATCTGCGGCCAAATCTGCTCCATATTTTTATATTTTTGTGCATTTATTTTAAAAAATGCACTCACTTTTATTTATTGGAATTGTGGAATTAGTAGAGACAAACGTGTTCAAACAAAAAGTTCAATAAAAGTCTCAATTATAATATTACTTGTATTAAAAATTATAGACATTTCCTTTTTTACAGTTTATATATTATGTCAAATTATCAGTTAATCAGTTACAATTTTTGCACACATTAGTTTGTAAAAATTTGTTTAAAATGCATATCTTGAGTTTTCTACTGAAATTTTAAAGTTTTTCTTCAGTGTAATGTTTTGAATTTGCACTTTCAAGCATCTTTATTGAGATTTTATGTTGTATCAACACAAATTATCAAATGATCTCAAACTAATATTAGCTTGAATCTATTATTTCATTCTGTCCCTTGGCTTTACCTATTTTTCCATTTTATTTTAATGCAAGTTAATACAAATCTGTATTCAGAATAATGAATATTCTGTGGTTACAAATGTTATTTAAGAAAAACTGGTTTAAATCTCATATATTTATTTTTATGACAGATATACTCACTTCTAATTTCGATGTCTGATTTTTTTTTTTACTTTTCATGTTTCCTTGGCATTTCCTCCAGTGCATGTCTCTTGCTCTATGTTATTGTTTTACATGCTCTTAAATTATTTGGTGGGTAGACACCCTGCTTTAAGTATTCTAGATAAAGTGCATTTATTAAGGATATAGCTATATTAATATTTCACAATGATTAAATAATAATAATTGGAGTGAGTATAGTCAATATTCTAATATTGATCTAAAATTATCACTGCAACTGCAAGTAAGTTACTTATATTTTCTGATCATTTTTTGTACTGTGTAAAATGAACATAATAAATGACTTAGGATGGTCAAAGGATCTCCATCTATCTGAAATTAAAAAAGAATGCCACATTTATTGCTCATTATATTAAGGGGAGCTACCCAATTTAGGTACAGTCTCTCTGAGGAGAAAAGACTGCCATCTTATACAGATTTAAAAAAGTATAGAGAGTTCAGGGATTTGTGGGCTTTCAAAAGAATAAGTGGGATAGCATCATCTGTGGAAGTATGTTATTTAGATAAGACTGTTGTTGATTGGTTAGCACTTAGAGGGGTATCTATTGGAGTGAGACTGTGATTAGCTAATTTTGCTAAACAAGGTGCTGTAATTGGTTGGTGTGCAAAAGCACGCTCAATGAGAACAGTTTTTACTTTTTGAATAAATAGGTTAAAACTGGTCTGGATTGCTACTTGTATCATGGTTATAAGGCAGTCAATCTTTTTTCTAGAAATGTAGAAACCTTCCATTTTCAGAAATATTTGAACAACCTGAATCAAAGACTTGATATAGAGGAATGAATACATTGCATGGTTCATTGTAGTACTGAATACACTGCAGTTAATATCACCATTAATGTTATGGCTAATTTTCAGTAAAACTATAGAAACTTAGCAAAGCTTTCCATGCTATGTCTCTACATTGTGAAATTATTATCTTAAGAAACTTCTACTACAATAAATGATCTTCATCTGTAATGTATATATCTGTTAATCTCTACAAATATATAAATTATTAATGTTCCTTTCTTTTCTTTCTCTTGTGCTCCTTAGTTTCAATTCACACACTCAACAGATATTTATTGAGTATCAACTATGCAACTATATGCCTCATATTTTTTGATGTGCTGAGGATACAGCAATTTATACACATACACAAACATATGTTGGGATTTGGGTAGAGAGAAAGAAAATATAAGAGTCCAACAAGGTAAGATCTCTTAACTGAAATGAATTACATAAGTAATTTATCCTTTAATATGTTGTTGAGTGATAAGATGAAACATATAATATTGTGAAGTTTGAAAACAGAGTCATAGAGAAATGCCTTTTCAATATAGACATAAAATATGAGTAAAAGTTAGTTAAGGAATGAATGAGTGGTTGGGAGAGAAGCAATTATTCCATTAAGAAAAAGGGCTTTGATAGCTAAAATGATTCTGATGGCTAAAGTTGCATTTAAGCCACTGAAAGGCAGTCTGTGTGAATATACAACGAAAGGGGGTAAATGATAGAAAAAAAAAGCTGGGATAATAGAAAGCCTGAGGCAATGTAATAACACTAATATTTAAAATGTGAGAACTGACTCCGTTAAACTTAGACTCTTATTTGAACATAACGAGGTTGTTGCGTTAGGAACAGATTGTAAGAAAATAAGAGAGAATCTGTGGTCCCGTCGGGGCGTGGGAGGGTATTTTGGTAGTCATGTCGAGTAGGCACACGTTTTCTGCTGTTGTGGCATGGAGATGCTGAGGTGCAGTAGCATGCCATACCTACATTGAAGGCAGATTTTATAGGATTTAGTGATCAGTTCAATGTAGGGAAATTTGGTATTCAGAAGAAGGCCATATTTCTGAGTAGAAAATTTGGAAGAGTCTTACTTACCTAGTAATTATAGCTGTAAGCAAAATGTGAGAGTAATTTCCATTAAGAGGTTTTTCTACAAGAGAATAATCAAGCTGATCTACTGAAAAACTTTCACCAATTTTCTCCCATCTTTTAACTGCAAATCAAGATAATGGTTTTAACTGCTTCTTTTAAAATGTCTTTTTGAGCAATCTGATTTTGTTCTTGAGAAACCAATGACTTCACTTGAAACATTATAATATCTTTCCTTTTCTCTCTCAAAAACATTTTGTCCTTGCATCAAAATAGAATCTCACAAAATAGAAATAAGCTTTCAGTCGGTCTTTGAATCATCTCAAAAGTTGATTATCAATGAAATAAAAAGTAGGACTTAAATAGCATTCAGGTCAACAAACCAGACTGTAAAGTAATATAGCTGCAACTCATTTAAAAAACAATCAGCTCATGATCATTCGAATGTACTGTATTATACTAATTCTTAGAATTATATTAGTGTGATTAATATTGAAGTTAAAAATCAGTATAATACTAATAATATTATACTAATTTTATAATAATACTGAAGTTGTGTACATGCTTACTTTTCTACAGAAAACACACAGAGCTGGTAATCAGCAGCTTCCCAATAAGATCTCAGGAGCTGGGTAGATGGGCTTAAGCATCCACACTAAGAGCCAAAATGGTGGAGCTTAACCAGTATATGACCTTCCTCTGGGAACACTTGACTGATAAGGGAAAAAGATCTCAAGTGAGCATACACACAACTTCAGTATTATAAAATTACTATAATATTGTTAGTATCACACTAATTTTTAGAATTATACTTCAATTATATAGTTTACACATAGTTTAAACTGTCAAAATCATTGCACACAAAGTTGATTTTTCACTACTGAAGTTTCAACTTATTCAGAGGGCACCAATAAAAAATATATATTTATTTTGGATACCTATAGACTACTACATATAGTTCTGGTTTTCACTGATTATTTTAATAATAAATATGAAATTAGCCTTTGTGAAATTTATGATAATCAATCTTTGTTATTGGCATCAAATAAATTTAGTAGCAATCTGACTATGCATTCCCAGAAATGGGAATATTAACAGAGTCAATTTTTTTCAGAATTTTCATCCCAGGTTTTTACCTTAGAAATTACTCTTCTTTTTTGTTCAAATCCCTTAAAGTCACAACATTTTTCTGCCCATATGTTATTTAAGCAACCATTCTTACAAATGAGGAACATGCACCTCCAACTGCATTTCTGATTATATGGCCCTTAATAATGTTAGAGTATGTAGGTAAGCAGATCTCAGGAGTTGTGTTAGAGGGCTCAAGCATGTACACTAAGAGCTGAAATGGTGTAATTTAACCAGTGTATGACCTTCATCTGGGAACACTTGACTGGTGAGCAAAAAACACCTCCTGTAAGCATTCACACAACTTCAGTAAACACACTGCACAAATGGCCCCTCCCAAGTGCTGGCAGGCCGCTGGACACGTGGACAGCCTGCCCTAAGAGAAAAATCAAAGGAGGAGAAACACAAACCCTAGAATCATGCCAATGTATAAAACCCAAGTCCAGGGATGAATGGTGCACTTGAATCTCTCAAGTAGCCCACTTGGCCCTCTTCCAAGTGTGTTTTGCTTCCTTTTACTCCCGCTCTAAAACTTTTTAATAAACTGTCACTCAGGCTCTAAAACTTGTCTCAGTCTCTCCAGCTGAGTTAAGCCTACTCCTGCCCTGCCCTCAGCCGAATTCTTTCCTCCAAGGAGGCAAAAATCAGGTTTGCTACAGACCTGCATGGATTTGCTACTGGTAACAACAATATGAAAGAATTCTATCATCATTGTACACTACACACATATATTAAAACATCACAATGTACCCCATAAATGTATACAATTGTGATTTTTAATTTAAAATATTTTTAAAAGAATTTCACCACTACCTCATTGCGTGCTAATATGTATTGTTTGTTTCCCCAAGCATTTCTTTGAAGGCAACTTAATCTTTGCAAAACTTGCGTTGCAGTATTCAGCATAAGGTTTTTTACTTGTTTTCCATTGGGCACAAAACTTGTCTGCTGATGTGGGTAAAAATGCTTCACTAGGACATAAAATAAACTAAAAATCAACAAGCTAGAGAAGAATAAATCTATGTTGCAGAATATTCAAATTACAACAGTACAGTAGACTATGATTGTTGATTTGTTTGTTTGCAATATGGTTTACTAACACACTTTGATTCAGAGTGTATAGTATAAGCTGCAGCTATAGCTCTCCTAGACTGAGACCTTTTAACAGCCTTACGATATTTGGAAATAAACACAGAAACACATTTTACCAGCTTACTCTTGCTCAGTTTACTGGTATTGATTTGTTTTTTAAGCAAAACGTTTCAAAAACGAATTAAGTTAAAATGAATGAAAATAGCAGGGAAAATAATACTAAATAGGATAGATCATACATGTATCGAGAAGTGGTGTAAAGTAAATAGGTTACTGCAAAAAAAAAGGTTTCTGAATGCAGATAAAAAATTGAACAATAAATATTCATGCATGCTGAAAGATATCTAATTGTAAAGCCAATTTACTAAACAAGCTTCTTTCTATGTTACTGGTGAATGACATAAAAATACATGGCTCAGATGCTGAACTTCTTGAGCAGTCTATTCATGTCATGAAAATCTTCCCTGTGGACTCACTGTGAGCCATTCATGTCAGCAGTGCTGAGAATTTTAGTGATGCTGGACAACATTCCTGGCCTGCCTAATTTATTTCAGCACAGATTGCTCTTCCTGGCATAATATTTAGCCTCATAGAGAGATAATTAGATGATAAATAGGTGAGTAAATAGTTAGACAGATAGTGTTTGTAGGAGAACAAATCATAAAATGGAAACTAAATGACGATAATGCAATGAATAAAATATTAAATGTATTTTTGTAGACTATTTTGGTTTGGAGATATGCATGTATTGTCTATTTATGCCAAGTACAGCTTAGAGACTGTAGAGAGAGCACAGAATTTGGATATACTACAATTTACCTTTCCCTTTATCTTCTTAATGTACTTACAATCATTATTACACATTGTCATCAACCTGTATATGTTCTTTAAGTACCTGATAGTCATATGACTTTGATCTTGAAGTGCTCTTTTTATCCATCCTATCAATTAGAAACACTTATAGTAGAAGACGTATAATGAGCCCATAGTTAAGAATATATAATAAAATAAAACTTGAAAATAAAGCAATTTCTTAAATTGTGCTGGTTATATTCCCAACCACCACTTTCTGAATTAATTTATGGTGAAATGTTGAAGGTCTCTACAATTTGCCATGCACATTATAAGTTTATTTATATATTGGGGAAAATTTGGATTATTGAAAGTAGGAAATTGAGATGGCTTATACAATGTATTGTACAATAATGTTTTACTACACTTAAATGAAGAATCAATAAGAAGATGTTTTTAATTTAGCATTAATGCGCTTTCCTTTATGATAAATTATTCCAATGGAATTGTAAAGAGGAAGTCGTTGTGTTTTCCCATGCTGTTGTTTCAGATTAATAGGTCATCAAATCAGGGCCTTGTAAAAGAAAATTTACCTTATTTTATCACAAACCTTTTTACATAATAGTGTACAAAAAATTAATAGGGAGTATATTCTGGATAAAATCATCTATAGATCAAAAAACTTTAGCCCATGTTTAGAAATTTGCTATACTGCTGTAATGTGTGAAACTTATTATTATTTATCATTTGTTGTAGCCACACAAAAGTCATAAAAAGGACAAATTCTTGCCCTGGAGGCCTACAATCTTAGGCAGGCAAGTTTAGCAAGTAAAGTAGTAGAAAAACGAATTGCTGCACATGAAACTTTGATTCCCATTTTCCCTTTATCTTGACCATCTGTTAAAACAGCAATTTGAAATGTAGCTCTGCTTTAGAGGAATGATCAGTGAGCTAGAGACCTTGCTGCCATAGGTACGGGAAGTTTTTATTCAGTAAAAAGGGTACCCTTGGGCTACAAAAAAGCATTGATGAGCCATTCTTTCAGAAGGCAAGATTTTATGGTATTAAATTATTTTCTGTAACTTCGAATGATTCCAAAATACACAATTGATCACAGTGCCTATAACATTTCTGTTTCATTGGAGACATTTGCTCCATATGTGAAAATTGAATACAACTTCATAGATTGCACTTAGAGAATAAAAATACTAAAAATTGCTAGTGAGACCAGAAATCAGTAATAAACGAAAAACAGGAAAAAAGATCATGGGATAGTGACTCTTGGAGAAAAGGAACTGGAACAGAAATGACCATAGCGTGTAGAAAAGTCAACAGACTTACCTGGATGTAATGAAAGGGTAATTTGGGGAAGAAATGGGAAATAAACATGGAATGCCACATGGAGTAACAGTATGGAAAATCTTAGAACCAGGGCAATGAGATGAGGAGCAACTCCTCTCACTCTCAGGAGAATGCATAAATCATATCTATTTAAGGTGGAAATTCTTAAAGTCAGCCTCATATTAAAATAATTGCTTTCTTCCTCAAGCACTAGATTTCTTAGTTTAATATCCTTGGAGGTTTTTAGACGCATTTGATTTGTGTTAGATGAATCATAGTTTAGCACAGTATTAATTAATAGAGCAGGAAAATATTATTTGTCTGTAATAGAGTAATAGGGATCATGCCCAAAAAGAATTACTGAATTTAACCATCCAGAAACACACTTACACACACACACACATGCACAAAGGGACACATATATATCTAAGTAATGAAATGTTTTATTTAAAAAACTAACACATCAGCAAGTAATAGAAAATAGCTTTATATTATTTTATCTACATATATAATTGTTATCACTATATGTAAACTGTATTGAATTAATATGTAAGAATATTATACATTTATTACTGTAATAGGTTAGTATGCACACAGCTTGTGTCTATGATAAACCTGTGTAATATATTAACATAATTTTTCTGAGACAGACAATTCTAATTGCAATGCTTTGTCTTGTAATACTTTTTTGTAATTTTTTCTTAACTCCTTAATATTGGGGTTGTGCTAGATAATATTCAATGAAGCTTATTTCATTATTAATATATGATGTATAAAAATCTATCTGATTAATTATCATTTTGCATTTTTTCCTGGTTTTACAATTGTGAATCTTGCCTTTCTTTTTGACTTCAGTGTTCAGAAACTATATATTTTGATAATTTTTCTTTGACCAGGGTATAGATATGCCTGAGTTCTACACTTTTCTTTCCCATATTCAGTTACAGACATCAATATTGTATCACTGGTTGATACAACAGTATGGGTATCCCTGCATGGCAGACACTATATGGGGGCCTGCAGTTCCAGTAGTAAAAAATTGACTAAGCTTCTGCTCTCATGGAGCACATTTTCTTGTATGAGAAACAGACTGAAAACAAAGACATGTGCTCATCTTTTTACTTAAGCCTAATTAACATAGAGATCATTTTTAATCATGCAAACTGAAATATGATTTATAGTAAAGAATACAAGTCTCTGTTAGTGGTATAGTGTGAATAGTGTGAATGGCATTTATATAGATGACATGGTTAGCAAAAGCCTCTCTGAGGTTTTGACAACTAGCAGTTGGGAAGGGTCAATCATGCTGAGAAATGGAGAAAAAACATTGATATTATAAAGGAACTGAGGAGCTGCAGCTTAGAGAGTTGTGGAGACTTGTATGCTTATTATTAGTTTGAAAAAAAGTGTTTTGTAAGTGCCACTGCAGTGCAACACTGGGCGTGGTGGCTCACGCCTGTAATCACAGCACTTTGGGAGGCTGAGGCGGGTGGATCACAAGGTCAGGAGTTCGAGACCAGCCTGGCTGATATGGTGAAACCCCGTCTCTACTGAAAATACAAAAACTAGCCAGGTGTGGTGGTAGGCACCTGTAGTCCCAGCTACTCGGGAGGCTGAGGCAGGAGAATTACCTGAACTCTGGAGGTGGAGGTTGCACCGAGCTGAGATTGCACCACTTTTGCCTGGGCAAAAGAGTGTCTGTCTCAAAAAAAAAAAAAAAAAAAAAAAAGAAAGAAAGAAAGTGACTTGATTGACTTGATGCTCACTCACTCTATAGATTTCATTTCAAACTTTTCCCCTAACGATATCTTTATTTTCCTTTTTCAAATTTACTAGTACCCATTTTCACCCACAAAATTTGGACAGATTTGACTTCAACTTCACTTCTGGAGTGTAACATGAATGTCTTAAACCAACTATTTAATTCTATTATCTTGTTCACACTGATTAGTTTAGGAAAGGTATTACCTGGTTCTGGCAAATGAGAGAGAATCTCACAATATCCTGGGTTCTAGAGGAAGAAATTTGTTTTACCCTTAGAGAATGGTTACTGTCTTGTGAGAGACCACAGAACTGCAGCAGATACAGAGGGGGTGGATGGAGACTTACTTAGAAGAGCCATAATGCTTTTTGAGAAGAAAATTATTTTTAAATTGAGCATAATATACCTTCTTATATTATACAGGTTTTTGTTTATATTGATTATCCTTATGGTTCTTTATTTATATTGATTATCTAGACATTACAAAATACTATAGCAGAATAGGCTTTCACATAATTATTTGCTTAGCCTATCTGTTTAATTTCAATTTTTAATTTTGTGGATACATAGTAGCTGTATAAATTTGTGGGATAGATGATATATTTTGATACAGGCATATAATGCATAATAATCATATCAGGGTAAGTGAAGGATTCATCACCTCAAGAATATATCCTTTCTTTGTGTTACAAACAATCCAATTATATTTGTTTAGTTATTTTATTTTATTTATTTCAATTTTTTTTGATACAGGGTTTCGCTCTGTCACTCAGGCTGGAGTGACACAAAGGAGCCTTACTTCAGCCTTAACCTCCTGGGCTCAAGTTATACCCCCACCTCAGCCCCCTGGGACCAAAGGCATGTGCCACCATACCTGGCTAATTAAAAAAAAAAAAAAAATTGTAGAGACAGGGTCTCCTCATGTTGCCCAGGCTGATCTCAAACTCCTGACTATAAGCAATTCTCCTGCCTTGGACTCCCAATGTTCTGGGATTACAGGCATGAGTCACCACACCTGGACTTTTAAAGATATTTTAAATGTACAATAAATTATTGTTGATTAGAATCATCCTGTTGTACTATCAAATACTATGCCTTATTCATTCCACTCTTCCCCACAATATTCTTTCCAGCCTCTGGTAAGCATAGGTCCATGTTTGCCCAGTTCAATGTCCTGAAGATCTTCCCACAAGTTTTCTTTTAGTAGTTTCATAGTTTGAGGTCTTAGATTTAAGTCTTTAATCCATTTTGATTTGACTTCTGTTTATATGGAGAGATAGGGTCAAGTTTTATTCTGCACATGGATATCCAGTGTTCCCAGCAACATTTACTGAAGAGACTATCTTTTCCCCAGTGTATGTTCTCAAAAACTTTGCTGAAAAGGAGTTCACAGCAGATGTATGGATTTATTTCAAAATTCTATTCCGTTACATTGGACTGTATGTCTGATTTTATGCCAGTAACATGCTGTTTTTGTCTATAGCTTTGTAGTACAAAGTGAAGTAAGGTAATATGATCCCTCCAGTTTTGTTCTTTATGCTTGGAATAGCTTTTACTATTCTGGGTCCCGTGTGGTCCATATAAATTTTAGGATTTTTTTTTCTATTTCTGTGAAGACTGTCATTGGTATTTTGATAGGGATTGCATTAAATCTGTAGATTGTTTGGGGTACTATGGACATTTTAACAATATTTATTCTTCCAATCTATGAACATGGAATATGTTTTTTAAATTTTTTTGGTGTCCAATTCTTTTCATCAATGCTTCGTAGTTTTTATTATAGAAATCCTTTACATTTTTAGTTAATTCCTAATTATTTTATTTATTCACAGCCATTGAAAATAGGATTCCTTTATTTCTTTTACAGATTGTTCACTGTTAGCATATAGCAATGCTGATTTTTGTATGTTGAATTTTTTATCCTGCAAATTTACTGAGTTTATTTATTTGTTCCAATAGCTTTCTTCTGGATTCTTTAGGTTTTTTCAAATACAAGACTGTATCTGCAAACACACATATAATTTGACTTCTTCCTTTTCAATCTGGATGCATTTTACTTCTGACTCTTGTCTGATTGCTCTAGCCAGGATTACCAGTATTATGTTGAATAACAGTGGTGAAAGTGGGCATTATTGTCCTGTTCTAGATCTTAGGGGTAAGGCTTTCAGTTTTTCTTTGTTTTGTTTAATACTAGCTATGGGTCTGTAATATATGACTTTTTTCGTATTGACATATGTTCCTTCTATACTCAGTTGTTTTGACTGTTTTTACCATGAAGCGATGTTGAATTTTATCAAATTTTTTTTAGTTTCAGTTGAAATTATTACATGGTTTTTGTCTTTCATTCTGTTTAAATGATTGATTTGTGTATGTTGAATCATCTTGCATGCCTGCAATGAATCCCACTTGGTCATACTGAATAATCTTTTTAATGTGTTAAATTTGGTTTGCTAATAATTTCTTGAGGATATTTGGACCGATGTTCATAAGGAATATAGACCTGTAGTTTACTTTATAAAATTATTTTTATCTGGGTTTGGTATCAGGGCATTATCAGCCTGACAATGTGACTTTGGAAGTGTTCCCCCACCCTCTTCTTTTCTCTGAGTGGGACTGGTAGTTTTTAACATGCCTGGTACAATTCAGCAGTGAAGCCATGGATCTCAGCCTTTGCTTTATGGGACCATTTTTACTATGGCTTCTCTCTTGTTAGTTGCTCTTGATCTTTTCAGGTTTTGGATTTCTTTCTGGTTCAGTCTTGGAAGGTTGCATGTTTCTAGGAATTTATCAATTTCTTCTAGGTTTTCCAATTTATTGGCATGTAATTGCTGATAGCAGTCTGTATTGAGCCTTTGAATTTCTGTGGCATCAGTTGTAATGTAACCTTTATTGTTACCAATTTTATTAATTTGGGTTTTTTCTCTTTATTCCTTATTCGGGCTAAAAGTTTATCAATTTAATTCATATTTTCAAAAAAAACTTTTCATTTTATCGATCTTTTGTCCTGTTTTCATTTATTTCTGCTCTGATCTTTATCATTTATTATTTTCTACTACAATTCTTGAGTTTGATTTGGTCTTTCTATTCTACGTCCTTAAGATGAATTATTAGGTTATTTATTTGAAGTGTTTTTACTTTTTTGATGTAGGTGCTTATAGCTGTAACTCTCTTCTTTGTACTACTCTCACTATATTTCATAGGTTTTGGCATATTTCCATTATCTTTGTTTCAAGATATTTTAAAATTTCCTTCCTAATTTCCTCATTGACCCACTGGTCATTCAGGAGCAAATTGATTAAGATCCATGTATTCATATCATTTCCAAAATTCTTTGTGTTACTGATTTCTAGTTTTATTCCATGTAGTAAGAGAAGATTATTGATATGATTTCATTTTTTTTTAATTTTTAAAGACTTACTTGTGGCCTAAAAGATGATCTGTTCTTGAGAATGATCCATGTGCTGGGCAGAAGAATGCATATTCTGAACCTATTGGATTAAATTTTCTGGAAATATCTACTAGGCCCATTTGGTCTATAGTGGAGATTAAGTTAGAGGTTTCTTTGTTGATTTTCTGTCTGGATGATTTGTCCAATGCTGAATGTGAGGTGTTGAATTCTCCAGCTATTATTGTATCAGAATCTGTCTCTCTCTTTATCTGTAAGAATAAGAATCGTTTTTATTTCAACATTAACTTTGTCTGATCTAAGTATTGTGTCTGCTGCTTTTATGGTTTCCATTTGCATGGAATATCTTTCCATCACTATATTTTCAGTCTATGCGTGTCTTTATAGGTGTAGTGTATTTTGTGTAGGCAACAAATGGTTGGGTCTTGTATTTCTATTCATTCAGCCACTCTACATCCTTTGATTGGAGAGCTTAGTTTCTTATATTTAATGGTATTATAGCTAAGTCAGTAGTTACTCCTGCCATGTCGTTATCTGTTTTCTGGTTGTTCTGTGATCAACTGTTCCTTATTCCTTTTCTTCCTGTCTTCCTTTTAGTGAAATAATTTAAATTTCACTAATATGGTGGAATACTTTAAATTTTGCTTTTTATTTTTTGTGCATTCATTGTATGTTTTTAGATTTGACGTTACCATGAGGCTTACATATATTATAACCCATTATTTAATACAGATGAAAACTTACCACTGATTGCATAAACAAACAAAAGACTAAACAAGAAGCAAAAGAAAACTAATAAAAACGGTTCAGTTTAACTTGTCTTCCTGCTTTTTAATTTTTGTTGTTTCTATTTATATCTTATTTTACTATCTGCACCTTAAAAAGTTGCCATTGTTATCATTTTTGATTAGTTCACCTTTTTATTCTTCTACTTTAGATATGAATAGTTTACAAACCGAAATTACAGTGTTATAATATTCTGTGTTATTCTTTGTACTTACTATTGCCAGTGAGTTTTATATTTTTAGATGATTTCTTATTGTTCCTTAATATCTTTTTCTTTCAGATTGAGTAACTCCTTCTAGCATTTCTTGTATGACACATCTGGAGTTGAGAAATCCCTGGCCTTTTCTTTGTCTGGGAAAGTGTTCATTTCTTCTTCGTGTTTGTCTGATATTTTCCCTGGATATAATATTCTACTATAAAAGTATTCTTTTTCCATTTGCCCTAAATATGTCATGTCACTCTCTCCTGGGCACATAAGGTTTCTACTGAAAAGTCTGCTTCCAGATATGTTGGCACTCCATTGTATGCTATTTTTTCTTTTATCATGCTGCTTTTAGGATTCTTGTTTTATCTTTTATCTTTGAGAGTTTGATCATTAAATGCTTTGAGTTAGTCCTAGTTTATATCTTCTTGGTTTTCTATGACTGTCTTTTACTTGCTTATTGATATCTTTCTCTAGGTTTGGGAATTTGTCTGTTATTATCTCTTTGAATAAACTTTCTACCTCTATCTGTCTCTTCTTTAATGCCAATAACTCTTAGATTTGCCCTTTTGAGGTTATTTTCTAGATCTTGTAGTCGTGCATTTTTCTTTTAATTATTTTTTTTCAAAGTCCTCTGTGTATTTTGAAATAGCATACTTTCAAGCTCACTAATATTATCTTCTGATTGATCAATTATGGTATTAAGAAATTCTGACGCGTTCCTCAGAATGTCAGTTGCCTTTGTTAGCTCCAGAACTTCTGCTTGATTCTTTTAGTTTGTTCAAACTCCTTTTTAAATTTATCTGACAGAATTACAAATTCATTCCCTGTATTATCTTGAATTTCTTTGAGTTTCTTCAAAACGGCTGTTTTGAAGCCTCTGTCTGAAAATCCTCATATCTCTGTCTCTCCAGGTTTCATCCTTCATGCATTATTTATTTCATTTGGTGAAATTATGTTTTCCTGAATGATCTTGATGCCTGTGGATATTAATTTGTGTCTAAGCATTAAATATTTCAGCATTTATTGTCGTCTTCAGTCTGGGCTTGTTTGTCCTCATCCTTCTTGGGAGGGTTTTCAGGTATTTGAAGGGGCTTGAGTATTATAATGTAAGTTTTTGGTCAATGCAGCCATATCTGCATTAGGGGGTACCTCAAGGCTGTTAGTACCGTTCTTCTTGCAGACTTGTAAGGATTACACCTTGGTGGCCTTGAATAAGATCCAAAATAATTCTCTGGATTACCGGGTAGAGACTCTTGTCCTCCTCCCTTACTTTCTGCCAAACCTGCAGAGTCTAACTCTCTCTGTGTTGTGCTTCCTGGAGCTGAGGGAAGTATGACACAAGCACTTTTCTGTCCACTACCAGTGGGACTGCACCGGGTCCCACATGAAGCCTGAAGCCAGTGCAGCACTGGGTCTCCCTCAAGGCCCTTGTTAACCCCTACCTGGCTACCACCTATGTTTTCTGAAGGCTCCAGAACTCTACAATTAGCAGATGGTGAAGCCAACCAGTCTTATGCCCTTTTGTATTAGTCTGTTTTCACATTGCTATAAAGAAACTACCTAAGATGGGGTAATTCATAAACAAAACAGGTTTAATTGGCTCACAGTTCCACATGACTGGGGAGACCTCAGGAAACTTACAGTCAGGTGGAAGGCAAAGGAGAAGCAAGGCATATCTTGCATGGTGGCAGGAAAGAGAGTGAGAGACAGAGGAAATGCCACACTTCTAAACCATCAGGTCTCCTGAGAACTTACTATCAAGAGAACAGCATGGGGGAAACTGCCCCCATAATCCAATTACCTCCCACCAGGTCCCTCCCTCAACATGTGAGGATTCCAATTTGAGATGAGATTTGAGTGGAAACACAGAGCCAAAACATATTATCTGCTCTTTACAGTTTCAAGTTTCCCCTTACCCTGGGCCCCAAGCAGATCCAGAGATGGTGTCTGGGAGCCGTGGTTGGGAGCTGGAAACGTTAGAAATCTACCTGGTTTAGAAATCTAAAGCTGGAAACTTTAGAAATCTATCTAACTTTTTAATCTCTTTTTCTCAATTGGAAGGAAGGAAACTTTCCAAGACTTTCTAGCTGCATTCCCTGGGGTTGAGAGAGTGGTGTCACAAGCACTGTCTTGGCCACCCAGGCTGGTTTCTTACCAGGTTGCATGCACTGCAAGTCCACTGCATCTGAGCCCAGCACAACTCTGGGACTTGCTGAGTAATTTCACTTCTTATGGCCTAGACTGCCTTTAAAGTTTATTTAGAACCGCAGGGCCCCTTAGCCAGTGGTGGTGAGGCTTGACAGAATATAAGTTCCAGCTTCTGGGATGGGCAATTCCTCTCTGGCTAGGGCTGATATAAATGTTCCCTGTGTGGGTGCTAGCTGATTTCTGCCAAGTGTTGCTTTCTGTCGTGACAGGGCAGCACTGAGTCCAATGCAAAGTCCCACAGTGCTCTTTCTCCCCGAGGTGAACAGATTCTCTCTCCAAGACATGTAGCTGCTGCTGGGGTATAGGAGTAAGGTGGCATCAGCAATACAAGACTGACTTTCTTACCCTCTTCAGTGCCTCTTTCTGTGATCTGAAGTTAAAACCAAGTACTGTGATTACTCATTAGATTTTTGGTTCTTATGCAGGTTCATTTTTGTGTGGATAGTTTTTCAATTTGATGCTCCTATTGGCAGGGGTATGATTGGCAAAGGCTTCTACTTGGTCATATTGTTTTGTCTGCTTTCAGCCTGTATGTCTTTAATACTTAGTCTGGTTGATGTAATTTTTAACCTAGTATCATTTATGTTTTTATTTACTAACTTATTTATTATTTTGTATTTATTTTTTAATTGATGCATTATAATTACACATATTTGCAGGGTACAATGTGATGTTACTTTACATATCCATGTTGTATAATGATCCAATCAGGGTTGTTAGTGTATCTATTACCTCATGCATTTATCATCTTTTGTTGGTTGGAATATTCAAATGCCTCTCTTGTAGCTATTTTGTAACATACAGTATTTTACTGTTAACCATAGTCACCCTAGCATGCAATATAATACCAGAAATTATTCCTTCTACCTGACTGTAATTTTGTACCTTTTGACACACCTCTCCCATCCTTCCCTCCACCCTCCCCTCCTAGTCTCTGGTAACCATTGTTTTTATTGTGCAGCACATTTTTAAGTTTTTATTTATAGATTTTTACATACAAGTGAGTCTTTCTGTCTCTAGTTTATTTCATTTAACATTATGTCCTCAAGGTTTAGCCATATTGTCACAAATGACAAGATTTCATTCTTTTATATGGCTGAATGGTATTCCATTGTGTGTGTGTGTGTGTGTGTGTGTGTGTATATATATATATATATAAAATATTTCTTACCCATTAATCAATTGTTGGACACTTAGAATGATTCCATTTACTGACTTATTTTTAATTGAATCAATCAAGTGTACAATTTACAGGCTGGACTATAATTATTGTAGTAATATGCCTATGTACCTACCTTAATAAATATCCTTCTATATATAATTCTAAATTTTAATATGCACAATCTAATACAAATAAAAGAACATTTCATCAGTTTATCAGTAGGAAAAAATGGCTTCCTTATTAAAAGCTATCTTCTTGAAACTTATAGCACAAATGATACTCAAAGTTGAGACATTAAATGTAATTGCAGTTCAAACAAAAATGGCAATATTTACTATTATGGTTCAGCCCTGAACTAAAGGCCCAGGAATAAAAAGACAAAATAAGTAAAACAGGAAATATAAGAAAAAATAATATCAAAAGCTATAAAAAACTAATGAAAATTAACTCAAATGTATAAAATCTTACTCATGAATACTATTATAAAAATAATAAATAACCTATAATCCAGTGAATCCAAACAGTGCTTTAAGGAACATGTCACATCCAGAGTTTAACCTAGCAATGTTTCAAGGTTAATTAGACCACTTACAGTGTAACTGGATAACTTATTCTCTATTTGCCACTTCAGAATCTTTTCTTCCCTCCTATGCCATATTCTAGATCCTGGAAAGCTGACCTTTATTGATTGCATGACTTGCTCCTTGCACTCTGGCTTCCAATTGAGTTTGTCTAATCAAAGCAGGTGACAAGGGAACAAGTGTGCTTATTTCCCCAATTCTTTTATCTACGGCTGTGGTTTTAGCAGACTTTATTCCTCTTTAAATGACTGAAGCTCTCAGCAAGGAGTCAATTTCCTGGACTTTAATTTCTTCCCTGCTTCTAGTAACATCATTCCTTCTGTTTTTCACCTATGAGAGGTAATGGAGTCCCTTGATTTCTAGTCTTTGGAGGCTTCACTGACCTTTGTTGTTTATGTTAATCCTAATCACAAATCTATGTGTTGAATAGTTTTAAAAATTCTTATGAATACTATTATAAATTATTAGTGTATTAATGTAGTTTATTCTTCAGAATTATTTTTGCTGAATTTAGTCATTTTATTCTACCTTAACATTTCATTTATTTTGTAATTTTAACTTTTATTTTAGATTTGGGGTACATGTGCAAGTTTTTTACTTGAATATTCTTTATGATACTAAAGTTTGGGACACGGATGATCTTGTCACGCAGGTAGTGAGCATAATAACCAACTGTTAGTTTATTTCAATTTTTTCACCCCTCCCTCCCTTCCCCTTCTAGATGTCATCCGTGTCTTTTGTTGCCATCTTTATGCCCATGAGTACCCAACATTTTGCTCACTTATACATGAGAACATGTGGTATTTGGTTTTCTGCCCCTGCATTAATTTACTTAGGATATGGCCTCCAGTTTCATCCATGTTACTACAAAGAAGATGGTCTTGGGCTTTTTAATGGCTATGTAGTATTTCATGGTATATTTGTACCACATTATTTTTATCAAATCCACCATCAATGGACACCTAGGTTTATTTCCTATCTTTGTTATTGTGGATAGTGCTGCAATAAACATATAAGTGCATATATCTTTTTGGTAGAATAATTTTTTTCTTTTGGATATATACCCTTTAATGAGGTTGCTAGGTAGAGTGATAATTCTGTTTTAAATTCTTTGGGAAATGTCCAAACTGCTTTACACAGTGACTGAACTAATTTACATTTCCCTTGATATGGTTTAGCTGTGTCCCGACCCAAATCTCATCTTGAATTGTAGCTCCCACAATTCTCACATGTCATGGGAGGGACTCAGTGGAAGGTAATTGAATCATGGGGGTGGGTCTTTCCTATGCTAGTCTTGCAATAGGGCATAAGTCTCACGAGATCTGATGGTTTTATAAAGGGGAGTTTCCCTGCACAAGCTCTCTTTCTGCCTGCTGCCATCCATGTAAAACATAACTTGCTCCCCCTTGCTTTCCACCATGATTGTGAGGCCTCCACAGCCATTCAGAACTGTGAGTCTATCAAACTTCTTTATTTTGTAAATTGCCCAGGCTTTGGTATGTCTTTATCGGCAGCATGAATATATATTAATACAGTTCCCAACAGTGTGTAAGCATTCCTTTTTCTCTACAGCTTTGCCAGCATCTGTTGCTTTTTGACTTTTTAATAATAGCTATTCTGACTAGTGTGAGATGATATCTTATTATGGGTTCAATTTGCATTTCTCTGATTGTTGGTGATCAGCATTTTTTGTATGTTTGTTCATCATTTGTACGTCTGTTTTTGAGAATTGTCTATTTATGTCTTTTGCCCGCTTTTTAATAGGCTTATTTGTTTTCACTTGTTGAATAGTTTAAATTTCTTATAGATTCTAGATATTAGGCCTTTGTTGCATGCAGTGTTTGTGAATATTTTCTCCCATTCCATAGATCATCAGATTACTTTGTTGATAATTTTTCTATACTTCAGAAGCTCTTTAGTTTAATTAGGTCACATGATAATTTTTCTTTTTGCTGCAATTTCTTTTGAGGACTAGTCATAAATTCTTTCCCAAAGCTTACATCCAGAGTGGTGTTTCTTAGGTTTTCTTCTAGGATTCTTATAGTTTGTGATCTTGCATTTAATTTTTTTTCATTAAATAATATTTATTATTTTTTTAATTTTTGTGGGTAAATAATAGGTATATATATTTATGGGGTACATGAGATGTTTTGATTAAGACCTGCAATGTGGAATAAGCACATTATGGAGAATGGGGTATTCGTGCCCTCAAGCATTTATTCTTTAAGTTACAAACAATACAATTACACTTTTCAAGTTATTATAAAATGTACAATTAAGTTATTACTGACTTGAGTCACCCTATTGTGCTATCAAATAGTAGGTCTCATCCATTCTTTCTATTTGTTCTTGTACAAATTAACCATCCCCACCTCCCACTGAGCCCCTCACTACCCTTCTCAGCCTCTAGTAACCATCCTTTCACCCTCTATGTCCATTAGTTTAATTATTTTCATTTTTAAATCTCAAAATAAGTGAGAACAAGCAATGTTTGTCTTTCTTGGTGTAGCTTTTTTTACTTTACATAATGATCTCCAGTTCCATTTATGTTGTTGCAAATGACCAGATTGCAATAATTTTTATGGTTGAATAGTCCTCCATTGTATATATGTACCACATTTTCTTTGTCCATTCATCTGCTGACAAACACTTAGGTGGCTTCCAAATCAACAGTGCTGCAACAAACATCGGAGTGCAGATATATCTTTGATATACTGTTTTATTTCTTTGGGGTATACACCCAGCAGGAAAATTGCTGAATCATATGGTAATTCAATTTTTAGATTTTTGAGGAACCTCCAAACTTTTTCCAAACTCACCTCCTTTGATTAGTTTGTCTAATCTATTAGTTTGTCTAATCTAATGACTATTCTCCATAGTGGTTGCACTAATTTACATTTCCACCAACCGCACATAAAGGTATCTTGTCTCCACATCCTCTCCAGAATTTGTTATTGTTTGTCGTTTGGATAAAGGGCATTTTAAATGGGGTAAAAATAATACCCTCCTATTGAATTGACCTCTTTATCATTATGTAAACTACTTTGTCTCTTTTTATAGTTTTAGTATTGAAATCAATTTTTTCTGATAGAAGTATAATTATTTCTGCCCTTTTTTGGTTTCTATTGGCATGGAATATCTTTCTCCATCCCTTTATTTTCAGTCTATGCATGTCTTTACATTTGAAGTGTGTTTCTTGTAGGCAACAGATCAATGGGTCTTGTTTATTGATCCATTCAGCCAGTATGTATCTTTTGATTGGAGGCTTTAATCCATTTACATCATTGTTATTATTGATAAGCAAAGGCTTACTTTCTGTTATTCGTTTTCTGGTCTTCTCTTTGTTTCCTTTTTATATTCCTCTAGTGAAGGTGATTTTCTCTGGTGATATTGTTCGTTTCTTGCTTTTTATTTTTTGTGTATCCATTGTATTTTTTTGTTTCAGGTTACCATGAGGCTTGCAAATACTATCTTATTACCCATTATTTTAACCTCATAAAAACTTTTAACACTATTTGCATAAACAAACAAACAAGCAAAAAGAAAACTAGTAAGGACTCTATGCTTAACTTCATTCCCCCATTTTTTAACTTTTGTTGTTTCTATTTATATCGTATTGTATTGCCTAGGTCTTGAAAAGTTGTTGTAGTTATTTTTGGTTGGTTCGTTGTTTAATATTTCCACTTAAGATAACAGTAATTAACACACTACAGCAACAGTGTTGCAGTATTCTGTGTTTCTCTGTGTACTTACTATTCCCAATGAGTGTTAAACTTTCATATAATTATTTATGGCTCATTAATGTCCTTTCCTTTCTGACTGAAGTACTCTCTTTAACATCTCTTGTAAGATAGGTCTGGTATTGATGAAATCCTTCAGCTTATCTGGAAAAGGCTTTATTTCTTCTTTATGTTTGAAGAATATTTTCAGTGGATATACTATTCTACAGTAAGGATGTTTTTCCCTTTCGCACTTTAAACATGTTATGCCATTTTGTCCTGGCCTGTAAGCTCTCCACTGAAAAGAATGCTGTCAAATGTATTGGAGTTCCACTGTACATTATTTATTTCTTTTCTCTTGCTGCTTACATCATTTCTTTATCCTTAATCTTTGAGAGTTTGCTATTTCTTCATTTTTTTCTTGTTGTTTTTAAGAGCTCATATTTTATTTAAATTTTATTTTATTTTATTTTAAGTTCTGGGATGCATGTGTAGGTTATGCAGGTTTGTTACATAGGTAAACGTGTCCCATGGTGGTTTGCTGCACC
The DNA here is from genome assembly GCF_009828535.3 of Hylobates moloch. Taxonomy (NCBI): domain Eukaryota; kingdom Metazoa; phylum Chordata; class Mammalia; order Primates; family Hylobatidae; genus Hylobates; species Hylobates moloch. The sequence goes on along the minus strand of NW_026652277.1, from coordinate 120,440,156 downwards.
TATTAATCCATCACCTAGGTATTAATCCCCACATGAATTAGCTATTTATACTGAATCTCTCCCTCCCCCTGCATACCCTTCCCCTGACAGGCCCTAGTGTGTGTTGATCCCCTCCCTGTGTCCATGTGTTCTCATTGTTCAGCTCCCACTTATAAGTGAGAACATTTGGTGTTTTTTTTTTTCTTTTTCTGCACTAGGTTGCTGAGAATAATGGCTTCGAGTTCTATCTATGTCCCTGCAAAGAAAATGATCTCATTGTTTTTTATGGCTGTATAGTATTCCATGATGTATATGTACCACATTTTCTTTATACAGTCTATCACTGATGGGTATTTGGGTTGATTCAATGTCTTTGCTATTGTGAATAGTGCAGCAATGACATGTGTGCATGTATATTTATAATAGAATAATTTATATGCCTTAGGGTATATACTCAGTAATAGGATTGCTGGGTCAAATGATACTTCTAGTTCTAGATCTTTGAGGAATCACTGAACTGTCTTCTGCAATGGTTGAACTAATTTACAACTGTAAAAGTGTTCCTCTTTTTTACAGCCTTTCCAGAATCTGTTGCTTCTTGATTTTTTAATAATTGGCATTCTGACTGGCTTAAGATGATATCTCAATGTGGTTTTTATTTGCATTTCTCTAACAATTAGGAATGCTGAGGTTCCTTTTTCATGTTTTTCTGGCCATATAACTGTTTTCTTTTGAGAGAAGTGTCTGTTCTTGTCTTTTTTCCACTTTTTAATGGGGTTGGGTTTTTTCGTAAATTTGTCTAAGTTTCTTATAGATTCTGGGTATTAGATCAACTTCAAACTATACTACAAGACTATAGTAGCTAAAACAGTATGGTACTGGTACTAAAACAGTATGGTACTGGTACCAAAACAGACACATAGATCAATGGAATAGAACACAGATCTCGGAAATAAGATCACACATCTACAATCATCTGATCTTTGACAAACCTGACAAAAATAGCAATGGGGAAAGGATTCCCTATTTAATAAGTGGTGCTGGGACAACTGGCTAGTCATATGCAGAAAGTTGAAACTGGACTTCTTTCTTACCTCTTATACAAAAATTAACTCAAGATGGATTATAGACTCAAGGGTAAAACCCAAAATTATAGAAAACTGGCTAGCCATATGTAGAAAGCTGAAACTGGATCCCTTCCTTACACCTTATACAAAAATTAATTTAAGATGGATCAAATACTTAATTGTTAGACCTAAAACCATAAAAATCCTAGAAGAAAACCTAGGCAATACCATTCAGGACATAGGCATGGGCAAGGATTTCATGTCTAAAACACCAAAAGCAATGGCAACAAAAGACAAAATTGACAAATGGAATCTAATTAAACTAAAGAGCTTCTGCACAGCAAAAGAAACTACCATTAGAGTGAACAGGCAACCTGCAGAATGGGAAAAAATTTTTGCAATCTATTCATCTGACAAAGGGCTAATATCCAGAATCTACAAAGAACTCAAACAAATTTACAAGAAAAAAACCAACAATCCCATCAAAAAGTGGGAGAAGGATATAAACAGACACTTCTCAAAAGAACACATGTATGCAGCCAACAGACACATGAAAAAATGCTCATCATCAATGGCCATCAGAGAAATGCAAATCAAAACAACAATGAGATACCATCTCACACCAGTTAGAATGGCCATCATTAAAAAGTCAGGAAACAACAGGTGCTAGAGAGGATGTGGAGAAATAGGAACACTTTTACACTGTTGGTGGGACTGTAAACTAGCTAAGCCATTGTGGAAGACAGTGTGGCAATTCTTCAAGGATCTAGAACTAGAAATACCATTTGACCCAGCCATCCCATTACTGGGTATACACCCAAAGGATTATAAATCATGCTGCTATAAAGACACATGTACACATATGTTTATTGTGGCACTATTCACAATAGCAAAGACTTGGAACCAACCCAAATGTCCATCAATGATAGACTGGATTAAGAAAATGTGGCACATAAACACCATGGAATACTATGCAGCCATAAAAAAGGATGAGTTCATGTCCTTTCTAGGGATATGGATGAAGCTGGAAACCATCATTCTCAGCAAACTATCGCAAGGACAAAAATACCAAACATCACATGTTCTCACTCATAGGTGGGAATTGAACAATGAGAACACTTGGACACAGGAAGGGGAACATCACACACTAGGGCCTGTTGTGGGGTGGGGGGAGGGGAGGGATAGCATTAAGAGATATACCTAATGTAAATGACAAGTTAATGAATGCAGCACATCAACATGGCACATGTATACATATGTTGCAAACCTGCACATTGTGCACATGTACCCTAGAACTTGAAGTGTAATTAAAAAAATATTTTAAGAAAAGAGCCCACAAGAATGTCTAGGCACTACCATTTGGGACATAGGTACACACAATGATTTTATAATGAAAATGTAAAAAGGAATTGCAACAGAAGCAAAAATTGACAAATGGTATCTAATTAAGCTAAAGAGATTCATTATTAAATGCCTTGAGGTAGTCTTCTTTGGGTTAAATCTGCTTGATGTTCTATAACTTTCTTGTATTTTAATATTGATATATTTCTCTACATTTCAGAAGTTAGCTGTTATAAACTTTGAATAAACATTCTACCCCTGTATCTTGTTCTACCTCTTTTTTAAGGCAAATAACTCCTAGATTTGCCCTTTTGAGTCTATTTTCTAGTCCCATTAGTGTGACTTTTAAAAATTATTTTGTTCTCTCTGACTGTGTATTTTCAAATAGCTTGTCTTAAAGCTTACTATTTCTTCATTTTGCTTGATCAATTTTCTGCTATTAAAGAACTCTGATGCATTCTTCATTATGCCAATTGCATTTTCCAGCTCCAGCATTTCTGCCTGTTTTTTTAATATATTCTTTTCATCCTTTTGTTAAATTTATCTGATAAAATTCTGAATTTCTTCTCAGGGTTATCTTAAATTTCTTTGAGTTTCCTCAACACTGATATTTTGAATTGTCTGTCCAACAGGTCATTTATCTCTGTTTCTCCTGGATTGGTCCCTGGTGGCTTATCTAGTTCATTTTGTGAAGTTATGTTTTCCTGGATGGTGTTGATGTTAGCAGATGTTCTTCCATGTCTGGGTATTGAAGGATTAAGTATTTATTTCGGTCTACAAATATTGGAGGTATTTGTAGCTGTCCTTCTTGGGAAGGCTTTCCAGACACTTAAAAGGACTTGGGTGCTGTGATCTAAACTGTATATATTTAGGGGGCACCCAAAATCTAATTATGTTGTCATTTTTGCAGTGGCATAGAGGTACTACCTTGATAGTCTTGGACACAATCTGGGAGAATTCTCCGGGTTACCAGGCAAAGACTCTTGTTCTTATCTTACTTTCTTCAAAACATACAGAATCTCTCTCTCTCTTTCTTTTTCTCTGTTCTGTGTCACATAATTCTGTTGATGAATTAACACAAGAACTCCTGTGGTCATCACCACTATGACTGTGCTGCATCAGACCTGAAGCCAGCACAGTACTGGGTCTTGCCCAAGGTCTGATGTAACCACTCTCTGGCTACTGCCTATGTTTGCCCAAGGCTCTGGGCCTCCACAATCAGTGGTGACAAAGCCATCCATGCCTGTGTCCTTCTCTTTAGTGTGGTAAGTTCCCCCAGTTCCTGGGTGGTCCAGAGTACTGTTTGGGAGTCAGGTACTAGATTTAGTAACCTTAGAAGTTTACTTGGTGTTCTATTGTATTGTGGCTGAGCTTGCACTCAAACCACAAGATGCTGTTCTTCCCACTCTTTCCTCCCCTTTCCAAAGTCAGAGGACTCTCACTTCATAGCCATCATCATCCCAACCCATGAGGAGTACTGTCAGACTGTGGCCATGGTTCCATTAAGGCCTAAGCTCTCTTAATTCAGCTTGTGGTGAATGCTGTATGGCCTGGAACTCACTCTTCAGATAAGTGGGCTCCCCTCTGCCCGTGTCAGGTTCAGAAATTCCATCCAAGAGTCAAGCTCTAGAATCAGGGGCCCCAAGAACCTGCTTGGTGCTTTACCCCACTATGGCCATGCTGGTATGTAAGGTGAAAAACAAAGTCTCCTTTACTTCTTCCTCTGCTTTTCTTAAGCAGATGGTGCTTTGTCCCATAGCTACCACAGCTAGTAATGTGTTGAGTCTAACCTGAAGCCAGCAAGTCTCAGATGCTCAATCAGGGCTCTCACTGTAGTACCTGGTAAATTGCTTGTTACTCAGCACCCAAGAGCTCTTCAGTTAGCAGGTGATAAATGCTGCCAGGAGTGGATTCTTTTCTTCAAGGCAGCAGGTTCCCTTCTGGCTCAGTGTGTGTCTAGATGTTTTGTCTGGGAGCTAGGGCCTGGAATAGGGGCCTCAGGACTCTGGCGGATGTCTAATTCTGCTATGGCTGAGCTCATCTTCTAGATGCAAGAAAAAGTTCTCCCCCTGTTCCATCTTCTCTTCCAAGAAGAAAGAAGGGGTCTTTTAGGGGATGGTGAGCTATGCAGCCTGGGGTTAGTGGAGGGATGATTCCAGCACTCCCTTGGCAGCCCAGCTGGTGTCTCAGTGTGTCATTGGTCCCCAAAGTCCACTGTCTTTGGGCTTAGTTGATTATTAGGGCTCGCTAAGAGTTGGAGTCCTTATGGCCTAGATTGCTTTGTAAGTTTACTTGTAGACACAGTGTGGTAGCCCTTGGTGGCAACTAGGTATGCAGGCACTTAAGTTCAAACCACTGGGATCTGTGATTCCCCACGGCTAGGATGGATTTCAATGCACCCTCTGTAGGTGGGCATCAGCTGAATTTAATCTGGTTTTCCTTTCTGCTGTAACAAGACAGCACGGAGTTCAATGCCTCACAATTGCTGTGTTCCTCCTCCCACACCCAGAGATGCTCTCCATGCCATGCTGCTGCCACCAGGGGATGGAAGAGGGGTTGCAACCATGATCCAGGACTGGTTTTTCTATATCCTCAGTGCCTCTTTCAGTGTTATGAAGAAAGCCAGGTACTGTGAGTGCTTATCTAATTTTTGGTTCTTAAGAAGGTGTTTGGCCAGGAGCAGTGGCTCACACCTGTAATCATAGCACCTTGGGAGGCCGAGGTGGGTACACCACAAGGTCAGGAGTTCAAGACCAGCCTTAACAACAGGGTGAAACCCCATCTCTACTAAAAATGCAAAAATTAGCCAGACATGGGGGCCCACATCTGTAATCCCAGCTAATCAGGAGGCTGAGGCAGGAGAATCACTTGAACCTGAGAGGCAGAAGTTGCAGTGAGCAGAGATCAGGCCACTGCACTCCAGCCTGGGTGACAGAGTGAGAGACTCCTTCGAAAAAAAAAAAAAAAAGAAGGTGCTTTTTCTGTGTAGATAGCTATTTACTATTTTCTTTCTTCATATGGCTAGCCATGTATGCCAATACCATTTATTGAATAGAAACTCCTTTCTCCTTTACTCATTTGTTTCAAATTTGCTGAAGGTCAGATTGCTGTAGGTGTTCAGCTATATTTCTGGGTTTTCCATTCTGTTCCATTCCTGTACATGTCTGTTTTTGTACTAGTACCATACTGTTTTGGTTACTGTAGCATTACAGTATAGTTTAAAGTTGGGTGATGTGATGCTTCTGGCTTTATTCCTTTTGCTTAGGATTTATTTGGCCATTCAGGATCTTTTTTTTGTTTGTTTCTTTCCAAATGAATTTTAGAATAGTTTTTTTTTTCTAATTCTGGGAAAAAATGACATTGGTAGTTTTGTTGAAATAGTGTTTAATCTGTTGATTGCTTTGAGTAGTATATGCATTTCAGTGATACTGATTCTTCCAATACATGAGTAGAAAATATTTTTCCATTTGTTTGTCTCATCTATGATTTCCTTCAGCAGCATTTTGTAGTTCTATTTATAGAGACCTTTCACCTCTTTAGATAGATGTATTCATTGGTATTTTGCTTTTTGTCACTGTTTTAAATGGGATAGTGTCCTTGATTTGACTCTCAGCTAGAACATTATTTGTTTATAAAAATACTGCTAATAATTTTTGTATATTAATTTTGTACCTTGAAACTTTACTGAAGTCATTTATTAGCTCCAGGAGCCTTTTGGTGAAATCTTTAAGGTTTTCTAGATGTAGAATTACATTGCCAGTGAAGAGCAAGGATTTGAGTTCTTCTTTTCCTATATGTATGTCTTTTATTTCTTTCTCTTGCCTGATTACTCTGGCTAGAACTTCCAGCAATATGTTGAATAGGGGTGGTAAAAGTGGGATCTTTGTCTTGCTCCAGTTCTCTAAAAGAATAGTTTCAGCTTTTGCCCATTTGGTATGATGTTCGCTGTGGGTTTGTTATAGATGGCTCTTATTACTTTGAAGTATGTTCCATTAATGCCTATTTTATGGAGTTTTATCATGAAGAGATGTTGGATTTTATTGAAAGCTTTTTCTACATCTATTGAGACAATCATGGTTTTTGTTTTTAATTCTGTTTATGTGATGTTTTATTCTGCTTGGTGCTATACCCTCCTGTGGCCATGCTGGTACCTAATGTGCAAGAAAAAGTCCCCTTTCATTTTTCCTCTGCTTTTCTCAAGCAGAAAGAGTTTTCTCTCATAGCCACCCAAACTGGTAATGTGCTGAGTCTCACCAGAAGCCAGCAAGTCTCACAGGCTCACCCAAGGTCTTCAATGTTGTCCCTGGGTATAGGTACTGGTAATTCAGGACCAAAATAATAATAATAATAATAATAAACAAAAAGCATGCCAGGTGACATGATCTTATATCTAGAAAACCACATCGTCCAGCCCAATAGTTTCTTAAGCTGATAAGTACCTTAAGCAAAGTCTCAGGAAAAAAATCATTGTGCAAAAATCGCGAGCATTCCTATAAACCAACAAAAGGCAGAGAACCAAATCATCAATGAGCTCCCATTCGCAACTGCTACATTAAGAATAAAACACCTAGGAATACAGCTAACAAGGAAAGTGAAGGACCTCTTCAAGAAGAACTAGAAATTGCTGCTCAAAGAAATCAGAGAGGACACAAATGAATGGAAAAACGTTCCATTATGGAACATTCCATTGTGCTCATGGATAGGAAGAATCAGTATCATGAAAATGGCCATACTGTACTAAGTAATTTATAGGTTAAATGCTATTCCCATTAAACTACCATTAACATTCTTTACAGAATTAGAGAAAAACTATTTTGAAATCTTTCTGAGAACAAAAAAGAGTATGAATAGCTAAGACAATCCTAAGGAAACAGAGCAAAGCTGGAGGCATCAGTCTATCAAACTTCAAACTATACTACAAGATTACAGTAACCGAAACATGGTTCTGGTACCAAAACAGACACATACACCAGTGGAACAGAATAGAGATCTCAGAGATAAGACTGCACACTTAGAACCCTCTGATCTTCAACAAACCAGACCAAAACAAGCAATGAGAAATAACTGCCTGTTTAATAAATGGTGCTGGGACAACTGGCTAGCCATATGTAGAAAATTGAATCTGGGCCCCTTTCTTACACCTTGTATAAGAATTAACTCAAGACTGATTAAAGATTTTAATGTAAAACACAAAAATATAAAAACCCTAAAAAATATCTAACAGTACCATTCAGGACAAAGGCATGGGCAAAGATTTAATCACGAAAACATCAACAGCAATTGCAACAAAAGCAAAAATTGACAAATGGGACCTAATTAAACTACAGAGCTTCTGCACAGCAAAAGCAACTATCATCAGAGTGAACAACCTACATCAGACAACCTACAGAATGGGAGAAAATTTTTGCAATCTATCCAACTGAAAAAGGTCTAATATCCAGAGTCTACAAGGAACTTAAGCAAATTTACAAGAAATAAACAAATAACCCCATTTGAAAGTGTCTCTTCAAAGGACATGAATAGACACTTCTCAAAAGAAGATATACATGCACTCAACAAACACGAAAAAAAGCTCAACATCACTGATCATTAGAGAAATGCAAATAAAAACCATAATGAGATACATCTCACGCCAGTCAGAATGGCTATTATTAAAAACTCAAAAAACAACAGAAGCTGGCAAGGTTGTGAAGTAAAAGGAACACTTTTATACTACTGGTGGGAGTGTAAATTTGTTCAACCATTGTGGAAGATAGTGTGGCAATTCCTCAAAATCCTAGAGGCAGAAATATCATCTGACCCAGCAATTCCATTACTGGGTATGTACTCAAAGGAATATAAGTCATTCTATCATAAGGATACATGCATGTGTATGTTCATTGAAGTACTATTACGATAGCAAAGATATGGAATCAACTCAAATGCCCATCAATGATAGACTAGATAAAGTAAAAATGGTACATATACACTATGGAACACTATCCAGCCATAAAAAAAGAGATTATGTCTTTTGCAGGGACGTGGATGGAGTTGGAAGCCATTTATTCAGCAAACCTACACAGGAACAGAAAACTAATCACTGCATGTTTTCTCTTGTAAGTGAGAACTGAACAATGAAAACACATGGACATATGAATGGGGAACAACATACACTGTGACCTGTTGGAAGTGGGTGGGTGGGGGTAGGGAGACCATTAAGAAGAATAGCTAATGGATTCTGGCCTTCATATCTAGGTGCTGGGATGACCTGTGCAGCAAACCACCATGGCACATGTTTATTTGTGTAAAAACCTGCACATCCTGCACATGTAACCTGGAACTTAAAATAAAAGTTGAAGGAAAAAAATTCATCCCAGGAACCAATCTTGCATCCCAGGAAAAAAAAAAAAGTCTACTTGATTATAGTGAATTAAAGTTTTGATGTGCTTCTGGATTTGGTTTGCTAGTATTTAATTCAGATGTTTTTCATATGTTAATCGGGAATATTGGCTTCTAGGTGTTTTTTTTTTTTTTTTAATCTTACTGTATCTTTGCCAGGTTTTGATATTAGAGTGATGCTAGCTTCTTAGAATGTGTTAGAGAGGACTCCTTCTTCTTTGATTTTTTGAAATAGTTTCAATATAATCAGTACCGGCTCTTCTTTATATGCCTGGAATAATTTGGCTGTGAATTAATCTTGTCCAGGGCTTTTTTGGTTGATATGTTTTTTATTAGTGCTTCAGTTTTGGAACTCGATATTGGTCTGTCCAGGGACTCATTTTTTTTTTTCCTGATTCAATCTCGGGAAGTTGTATGTTTCTAGAAATGTATTAATTTCCTCTAGATTTTCTAGTTTGTGTGCATAGATGTATTCATAATAGTCTCTGAAGACCTATTTTATTTCTGTAGTATCGGGTTTAATTTCACCTGCCATTTCTAATTGTGCTTATTTGAATATGGAATTTTATGCTTTATTATCTTGAAATCTCATTGTGATCAGTTTATCTGTTTTCTTTTTGGCAATGTTTATTTTTTCTCCCCTCTTTTTATTTTATTCATATTTTTACATAATCATTTTATTTATTTATGTTTCCCAATAAAAATATTTTGACTTCCTCGATGAGCTATTCTCTGAATTTTTTCTTCATAATATGCGTTTATATAAGAATTATTATTTTTAAGTTTATTTTCTTACATTTTTCTAACTTCTTGAGTTGATGTCTTTGCTGAGTAATTTTAAGTTTTTTGTATTTTTCAATAAATATATTTAGTCTGTAAATTTACTTAAAAGCTTTGTAATAAATTTTTATTTATTTCCAAATATACTTCAAAGTCTGCTTTATTTGATTTTTAAGCTAAATATTTATTTGTCTCAATGTTGGTTTCTTAAATTAAATATCGGGGTAGTAAGCTTTTCTTGTTTCTTGGCTATCCTTTTGTTAATATTTCTCATACTAGTCAATTCTGATCAGTAAATGTATTCTGTAATAATTTTCTTATTTAGAGTTTGAAGATTTATCTTCATGATAAATAAACTGATTTGTTGGAATTTCTTATATGTTTGCTAGTTTTGCATTTATCCTCCAATTATTTATTAATTTAGTGTTAGTTGAACACTTTCTGGGAATAATATTTAAAGTTATCTCCCTATATGACTATACATTTTTCAGATTTGTCTTTATTTTACTAATTTAGAATTTGTCAAAACTTTGTAACTTAGTAAACTAATGTTTCCCTGTCCTATATTATGATAAGTATTCTATTTTAGCATCCATTAATATTTTTGTTTTAAATTTATTTTCAGTAGATAGCCCTTGCTTCATGTTTTCTTCCTTATTTTTGTACTTTATGTTCAGTTTTTTCTTTTTTTCTCTTAAAGTACATATAGCTGAACTTTTTAAGCTATTATAAAAATGTTTATTTTATTAAAATTATTTAAAATGTTTAGATTTATGGTCATTATGTATAGGTTTGTAATTAGTTGTGCATAACATTACTTGCTCTTTACTATGGTTTAGTATTACTTTTTGTTTATTTTTATGGTTTTTTAAACAATCATATTTTCATATACTATTTTCATTCTGTCATTACATTACATATACTTTTTCTTAATTTTTGAATGCAATTGTTTATATACTACTTTGAAATCTTTTGATCTGTTGATACTTTATTCTAGTAATTAAATGGCCTAATTTAAACTTTGTAGTTCTTCCAAAAATAGCATTACTTAATAAGAAATTATGAAAAAGTAAAAATTCCAACTAAAAAATTAAGAAAACTGAGAAGTTAGTTTGTAACACAGCAAGATGCTAAATACAAACTCCACTTGACATTCTAACATAGAGTCATAATGTGCAGTCCTCTGTAAATGACAGATGATGCTATTCTCTCATCATTAATGACTAGCCCTTTGAGTCAATTTCTTAATATTTAAGATGAATTTGTGTTGACCCAAGCACAAGGTTCCATTCGAATTCTCCTATAACACTTAGCTCTCATTTTAGGGTTAGCTGGGGTTGTGCAATCTATGGCCATGACTTGATGTGTCATGGTTTTGGGGTATACTTAGTTTTTGCAGTTTTGTTCAAATCTATTTTCTTCATGATTCACACTACTCTATAGAAGGATAATAGAATGCCATTAACAAGTGGGAAAATGTTTGAAAATCAATACTTTGATGGCTTCAAATTGCAATATAAAAGAGACAATTACAAAGGAAGACTTCAGTATTAGTAAAACTAGTTCAGTTATCTAACTCAAAAACACAGCAATATAAGCTTCTCATATATTATATATACACATATATATATATACACACATACACACATACATATGTATACATATATTCAATCTAAAACAAATATATCCAGAGCAGAAGATAATTTTCTACCAAATATATTCTCAGAAGAAGAAAAATTGCCGATAAATTGAAAGTCCTAGCAGTTTTACTCATTTTTCTATCTCTGTAGAACTTATGAAACCCGGGAACTGTTTGTTCAAATTAACAATAATACAGATAAGAATGCAGTAAGCTAGAGGAAATGATTACTTACATAATTTTCTAGGCATCTTGAATAAAGGCATAGGAATGTGAAACCTTGGTATAAATTCCACTTATCATTTTCTCTCAAGCTATGACATGCCCTGCCTCCAGGGAGACTTGAGAAATTTTGCAGAAGTCCCTTCTGTATCCTGAGACCCACACAACACCCATTTGATATAATAGTGGTGCCTCTTCTAAAATTAATTGTCTAGATTTTAGAGACAAAATAACATTCTTGATATATTCGAATGAAAGTGTCAATGAAAAACATTGTTTCTTAGTTGATGCTAGATTAACAGAAATGTTCTGATTTACAAAGAAATTTCATTGAAAAAGAGTAGATGCATTTTATGCTTAGTACACTCTGTGAATCTCTTCTACTCCATTTTCATGCTGCTGATAAAGACATACCTGAGACTGGGCAATTTACAAAAGAAAGAGGTTATTGGACTCACAGTTCCCCGTGGCTGGGGAGGCCTCACAATGATGGCATAAGGTGAAAGGCACTTCTTACATGGTCGCGGCAAGAAAGAAGAGAATGAAAGGGGTCTCCACCTATAAAACCATCAGATCTCATGAGACTTGTTCACTACCACAAGAACAGTGTGGGAGAAACTGACCCCATGATTCAGTTTCTCTCCGAATGGGTCCCTCCCACAACACATGGGAATTATGGGAGTATAATTCAAGATGAGATTTGCAAGAGAACACAGAACCAAACCATATTACGGTCTAAATCATATACTGAAGCCAAAAAGAAAATGTTTACTTATAGAGTCCAATGAAATATTCCAAGTCTTTAAAAGATTTGTTTGTGCCTTTCTAATATTTGTGTATTAACTTACGCAATATCAGAATGAATACAATCATTTATAAAACACTAAGAAATATTTTACTATAACATGACCACTTTATTAACACACACACACACACACAAACACCCCCCCCACACACACACACAATGCAGGATTGGAATTTTAAAAGTATCATTGACTTCGTGTCCATTCATGCTATGATCTAAATGTATATGCCCCCCAAACATTCTTGTAAAATCCTAATGCCCTATGTAGTGGTATTAGGAGGCAGGGATATGGGAGGTCTTGAGGGTAGGCCCCACATAAATAAGATTAGAACACTTACAAAAGAAGCTCCAAAGAGATCTCTCACCTCTTCCACCATGTGAGAACATAGAAAAGACATCCACTTATAAACCAGAAACAGGCCCTCACCAGACGTCTAATCTGCTAGAGCCTTGATCTTGGCCTTCTCAGCTTCCAGAACTGTGAGAAATCAATTTCCATTGCTTATAGGCTACCCAGTCTATAGTATAATTGTTATAGTAAAGTGATTAGAACCAAGACAGGTAGTGTGAAAATAGAGAATTTTGACAGCCAATATTTAAACCATCGGGGAATGAGTAAGTGAAAAAAATATGTATCTCCTGAATAATGACATTACTTATGTATTTGAAAATCTTTTTACATAAACCCATACTTATACGAAATTGGCATTCAGTGAATTCTTGTTGAATAAACAAATGGATCAAATAAGTAATCTTGTATGTTTGAAAATTTTGTTATCGATAATGTTAATAATAAGAAACAATTTTTAAAAGACGGTGTCAGGAAAAAGGACAATGCAGTCAATGTAGTAGGAACAGAAGTATCTAGATAGTTTAGCTTAACGTAGTAATAGAATAAATTATTTTTTATTGCTTGGTATATTTTTTCATGATCACTAAAATGAAAATTAAGTAAGGTTAAGTGTAAATATTTGTGATTAAATGATCATGCATTATGCATGTCTTAGTCCAGTGTTTTTTTCTACTCATAGAGAATATGACTTTTGGCTTTATTATAAAAACAGAGTGATTTTTTTCCAGTGGCATGCAAATATATATTTTATTTTATCCATTTATTTATTATTATTTTTTAAATTTTTGTTGGTACATAGTAGGTGTATATATTTATGGGTTACATGAGATGTTTTGATTCTGGCATGCAGTGTGAAGAAGCACATAATGAAGAATGGGGTATCCATCCCCTCAAGTATTTATTATTTGAGTTATAAACGATCCAATTATACTTTTTTTTTTTTTTTGAGACGCAGTCTTGCTCTGTCACCCAGGCTGGAGTGCATGGCACAATCTTGGTTCACTGCAAGCTCCGCCTCCCAGGTTCACGCCATTCTCCTGCCTCAGCCTCCCGAGTAGCTGAGACTACAGGCGCCGGCAACCACGAGACGGGGTTTCACTGTGTTAGCCAGGAGGGTCTCCATCTCCTGACCTCGGTATCCGCCTACCTCAGCCTCCCAAAGTGCCGGGATTACAGGCTTGAGCCACCCCGCCCAGCCAATTATACTCTTTAAATTATTAAAAAATGTACAATTAAGTCATTGTTGACTATAGTCACTCTATTGTGTTATTGAAGAGTAGGTCTTATTCATTCTTTCCGTTTTATTTTGTACCAATTAACCATCCCCACCTGCCTCCGAGCCCCTCACTATGTGTCTCAGCCTCTCTGGCAACCATTCTTCCACTCTCCATGTCCATGAATTCAACTGTTTTGATTTGCAGATCCCACAAACAAGTGAGAACATGCATTTTTTTTTTCTTTGCCTGGCTTATTTCATTTATTCAGTTCCATCAATGTTGTTGCAAATGTTGGGATCTCATTCTTTTTTATTACTGAATAGTACTCCACTGTGCATATGTACCACATTTTATTTATTCAAGCTATTGTTACAGCTTTTATATAAAAAGAACAGTTGATAGCAGTTTGTATAAATAGTATTCTGTAAAGTTTAAAAAAATTATATTTTTAGTTTGGCACTGTTTTGAACCTAATTTTAGGTGGATAGATTTAATCAATCTCTGTGCATAATAGAACCTATGCACAAAATAGCATTTTTGGTAACAATTTTAAAATATACTTCTAGATATCAGTATTTATCATGAGAGATTACCGATTTGTTTTTCTCAATGTAAACAAAAATAATGTAGAGTAATTTAAACAAAGATTATTTTCTAAAACAGTTGATGAATTAAATATTTGTCACTAAATGTGTGGTAAAAATCTCAAATTTGTTTACATAAATAGTATAATTGCATATACATTTATTTTATACAATAATATTCAGGGTTTTTTTCTAATGAAATAACCAATATTCAACCCTAGGAAACTAAGAAAAAATGAGGTATTAATTAAATAAAATAAGTCAGATAATTTTAATTCATATTGACATGTTATAGGTCCTATTTAAGTTGTTTTTGTCCAAAATTAATATGTTTTTGCCCAACATTGTTATGGTATCTCAGGATAATATTTTGTCCAATGTTAACATGTTGTGTCAGGAAAACAATTAAGTATATAATACGCCCAGTTGTTACCATTTGAGGGTGTGCAGGTTCTTGGCATTTTGCAAAGAATTGGACAAAATTTAGAAACAAAGCAACAAAAGAAAAGCACAGATTTATTGAAATGAAAGTACACTCCACAGAGTAATAGTGGGGTTGACCAAGTGGTGCAAGAGCACCGGGTACAGAATTTTCCGGGATTTAAATCCCTCTAGAGGTTTCCCATTGGTTACTTGGTTTACACCCTATTTAAATAAGGTAGTGGCCCACAACAAGTCTGATTGGTGGCAGAAGGCAAGTTACAAAGTTACATATGAAGTCTTGGCCTGTGACCAGTCTGATTGGTTGCAGGAGGGTGCCCATAGAGGTAACTTTATTTTTCATTTGCAATGCAGACAAAGTAGCGGGGGTTGCAAAGCAAGTAGCCTCTGATCCTTTTGTTACTTGGGTATGAAGAGGTGGATTTTCCTTTTGATTTAGTTTTAGGAAGTCAGTATTAATCAGCCTGAGGTTCCCTGCCTCCAGATCTTATTCTTCTGCCTTATTTCCCCCCTAAGAGACATGATCCCCATAAATCTCTATGGGGGGGGCAGAGGGACAAAGGGTATTTTTTTTAGTAACTGCTTCCTGCTGACTTGGAGTGCAGTCCCTACCTATTGGGGATCATGGAACTCTTGCCAAGCTGTGTCTAGTGGAGACAGGGGACCTTCTTGATGGCTGGCAGTGTCTTCATCTGGAATGGCTGGAAACCTTTTCTCATGATTGTCTGAAGCTTGATGGAAATTAGCTTGGTTAAAAGATTTAACAAACATGGTCCAAAAAACAAGGCAATTGTAATTATTAACAATGGGCTGGCCAAGGGAAGGAGCCATGAAACCCCACTCAGTGCCCTTCACCAGTAGCCTAACGACTCAAACAGCTGTTGTGGTATTTCAGAGGCCCAGTCGGTTAGTTTTTGGGTGTCATATCTTATTAATCTTGATTGGTTGACATTAAAACAGCATTTGTTCTCTAGGAAAAAGTCATAAGCCACCTTTTTCAGCAGTTAGGAGATCTAGTCCCATTCTATTTTGCAAAATGACCACTGCCAAAGAGTCTATTTGACTTTGTATGGTAATGATACTTGGGAAATGTCATTCAAGCTTTTCATAAAATCACTGGACAAGCGTTGGTAATAGGATAGGGAAGTTGCAAGCCTGTCAACTCTTATTCCTACTCCTGCTGCTCTTCCTAGCCCTACCAAAGGGGTATAAGTTGGACAGCTTGTTTGTGTCCGTTGGTTGAAGTTAAAGGTATAATGAGGGATTGATTGTTGGGTACTATATTAATTTTGAGACCTATGATATTTCTCTCTCTGGCCTGCCATTTCCTCCAAAGACAAATCATGGCAGAACCAATCTACCTGCATAATAAGGTTCAGTCTCATATACTTGGTATGAGTACCCACACAAAGTGCAACAAAAATTATTGTTCATGTAGACTCTTCTAAATTGGCTTTGCTGGAACAACTCACAAGGCCATTTCAGTCAAAGCTCTGAGAAAATAACCAGTTTCTCTAATTCTGTCTCATTACAAAAGAAAACATGTGGTTATTAACTGTATGCAAACAAACACATGGCCATGAATTAAGAATATTCACAACAGCCATACTTAAAGACACAGTTGACAAGGAAATTTGGTTATTTCTGTGGTATACAACAATTTAACATAAAAATCATATATTACTGAAAATGTATATTAAGACATATCAGAATTTAAGGAGTCTCATACAATCCTGGAACGCATGCTAATAAAACATCTATATAAATATAACCCAAAGGAGGCTAAACACTACCTCAGATTTGACAATGCTTGTTGTGTAATCATAACATTACAAATACACCTAATAAGCCCAATGTGTCTTTGTTGAATTTCAGGTAGCCTAATATCTAAAAAGTTTAGTTTGAGGTCAAAAGACTCAATTTAAGACTTGAAATTTTGCTGTTGGGAAGTTTTTCCAATTTCAATGGTTTAAGAGACTCGATATCACAAAATACTATCACAAGTTACTATAAAATTGTCATTTAGGTAGCTAAAATTATAATACAAAAACGTTTACTTTTCAATAATGAGGAAATGCAGTTTAGTTTCCCAAACAAATAAGACCTAATACTTAAGACAGCATGAGGCAACCAGATTTGTCTCTTCCCCCTCCATTTTCTTCCTGAAGCTTATTCAAAAGGTAAACAAATATTTTTATTACACAAATATTTTGTTCAAAAGAGGAAACCAAAATTTTACTTTTGTATGGCATATTAGTAATTTTAAATCTAAGTTTAATCAAACCTTCTAAACAAATTTGACTAATTTTAATTAGACTCACCATAAGGTAAGAGTTCCATAAACTTTTTAATTAAAAATATCAGTTTTGGAAATTCAGTGTGAGAAATAATCTCCTTTCATTTAAATATGATACAACAAAACAAGGACAAAGTAAAAACAAGCACACAGTTTCCTTTCAGCTATTTTTAAAAGCAGGTCATCACATATTCCCAAGATTGGTTTCTAGATATGGTACTGACAACTAATTAGATAACTTTCACCATAAAAACTTTTATACTACTGCAACACCTGCACATATTTTGTTTTCAAGTACACACATGAAGGCTCATCACTGATAGACAGCTTGAAATAAAAAATCACTAGAAAGTCTCACCTTTGTTATTACTACTTAATCCAAGTGAAGGTAATTTTAATTTGATAGTAGTAAACAAAATTGAATTAGCTTGAGAGAAATTCTAGTCAATATAATTTTCTTCAGGACAAAGCCAATCTTTCCTGAACATTAAAACTTTGTGCCCATATCACAGTTTTTCTTCATCAAAGGAAAAGATCTGAAACCAACCCAAACTATTGATTCAATTGAGTCACCCTGGAAACACACACCACTCAAACATTTCCACTCTCATTTACCCCTCCAAACAACAAAATGTATAATATACTATTTCTGTTCAGAACCTATAAAAATAAGTCTTTTATTTTTTAATTCTCTAGATTATCAGAGGCAAGCAAAACCGACAAAATTCCAAATGGCTGGTATGCTTCATCAATTCCTGCAGGCCTGACTAAAGGAGCCTAGGAATTCCAGATAAATAGAACAAATGATGGCTTGCTAGAGATGCATAGGGAAAAAAAAAAAAAAAAACTATTCACAGAATCAAATAAAATTCTTCCATTAGAAACTAAAAAGCATCATATGCATACAAAAACCCAAAGGAGAACAAACAACAAACAAATAAAATTTAGAAGCAAAAACAAACAAACAGAAAAACAATGCTAAGTATTTTCTACTCAGTCTACATTGGAGGCTACAATGTTATCCAAAGCCCCCCAAAACCCACATAATAAATGTTTTATTGCTGATACGCAATTCAATATCCTTAATTTGTACCAATATCACCATACCTCCTGTGCAATCAAGAAATTCACTCTGGAAACATGACCAGTAAGTACTACAGTGCTAGTACAATCCATGCAAAACAGTAAACATAGTGTGAAGCAACGCAAGCATGTATGTGAAATTTGGCTCCACACTAAATCTGGCTTCATGCTTAACAATATTAAAAAAGAACTGCCAAACTGCCGATGCATTTCTTTAAAATGTTTCTTATTTTACTTTAATCAAGACTAAGAGCTTGCCGGGCGCGGTGGCTCACGCTTGTAATCCGAGCACTTTGGGAGGCTGAGGCGGGCGGATCATGAGGTCAGGAGATCGAGACCACGGTGAAACCCCGTCTCTACTAAAAAATACAAAAAATTAGCCGGGCGTCGTGGCGGGCTCCTGTAGTCCCAACTACTTGGAGAGGCTGAGGCAGGAGAATGGCGTGAACCCGGGAGGCGGAGCTGGCAGCGAGCCGAGATTGGGCCACTGCACTCCAGCCTGGGCGACAGAGCCAGACTCCGTCTCAAAAAAAAAAGACTAAGAGCTTTAACTATAAAAATGTTAATTAGCCAAATTTATCCAATTCTCTATCAGGTTTTAAATAATACTTTGTTATCTAAACTTATTCAACTTTCTATTTTCTCTATATGTACTTGAAGATAGGCATACAGAAAAACATGAAAAATTACATATTACTTAGGTAGACAATCTATGACATGCACGTGCTTTTTGTTCAGTTCCAGATTTTCTCCTTTTTCTTCCCCTCCTTCTTCTTGTTCTTCTTTAAATAACCAGTCATTTTACTCTAGGCCAAAAAAAAATCACCATACAAGATCCTTTCTCACACAGAATTATTATTTTCTTTATAATCTTCCTTACCAGAAATACATCTTCATATACATAACTATCTTTACATCTCTCTCTCTTACTGGTTTTTCACTACCTTGTTTTATAAATAACCTCTTCAAACCTGTAATTTGAATTAACTTTTAAATTTTTTTATTCTTTTCCTCAATAATAACATGACCCTTTCACAATTTGTATACAGAATTATGCGTTAACTAGAATTTTTATACTTACTAACCTAAAACTTTAATGAAACTCTAAAGATCAAGAAACCCTGAACTATCAGATATGGGCATTTATAGGTAAGAACAATTCCACAATTTTTAGGACCATATTTCCCCTGTCACAACCCTTTCTTAGAAATGACCCAGATATTCAATGAGCATCAAAAATAATTTTAGAATTTTAAATTACACAAGAAATTTACCTAAAGCATCTCATTTACATGGACTCAATTCTTTCATTTTTAATGGTTTATCTAGATTACTTCTGAAAACTGAGATATTAAACACCATCATTAAAAGTGAATCATTTCCTTGTTTACCATTTTATAATCTGTGACTATCAGGTGTTTACTGAAATCAGCACCTTAAAGTTAAATACACATACTTTTCATCAATAACTCAGAAAATTCAGTTGTTTTCATTAAATCATAACATTAGTCTTACTTATCGAAAAATCTGCACAAAGATCATTTTGTTTTGGTTTGATTTATCGTTTTATAACCTTCTATGCCAAACCCTGACATCTCAAAATATCTACCACAGACAAAGATAGAATCCAGACAAAAATATATGCTGATAATTCTGAAGGCATTTCTATTTTCATTTTACCAACAATTTTAAAGACAGCTTGTTTAGCAAAGTTATACTTAAGTCACCTGAACTTGAAAATTGCTTAGGCTTTTTCACTTAATTTATGAGTACTTTTTTACTTATAAGCCAATTTGGTAGACACAACCTATAACAATAAGTGTACATACAAATAAACACATCTAGACATGTATGAACACACATAAATGAAGATCCAGCAGCTTTTACCTTGGAACTCTAGCCATGACACAGCAATATAAGCTTACCGGTTTTACACTGTTTGCCCCAACAGGTAATCCAGTTGTGTCCGGAATTGGTGGGTTCTTGGTCTCACTGACTTCAAGAATGAAGCCACGGACCCTCGCGGTGAGTGTTACAGTTCTTAAAGGCGGGCGCGTCCCGAGTTTGTTCCTTCTGGTGTTGGGATGTGTTCGGAGTTTCGACCTTCTGGTGGGTTCGTAGTGTCGCCGGCTCAGGAGTGAAACTGCAGACCTTTGCGGTGTTACAGCTCATAAAGGCAGTGTGGACCGAAAAAGTGAGCAGCAGCAGGATTTATTGCAAAGAGCAAAATAACAAAGCTTCCACAGTGTGGAACGGGACCGGAGCGGGTTGCCACTGTTGGCTCTGGCAGCCTGCTTTTATTCTCTTATCTGGCCCCGCACATCCTGCTGATTGGTAGAGCCCGGTGGTCTGTTTTGACAGGGCGCTGATTGGTGCGTTTACAATCCCTGAGCTAGACATAAAAGTTCTCCAAGGCCCCACCAGACTCAGGAGCCCAGTTGGCTTCACCCAGTGGATCCCGGACCAGGGCTGCAGGTGGAGCTGCCTGCCAGTCCCGCGCCGTGCGCCCGCACTCCTCAGCCCTTGGGTGGTCGATGGGACTGGGCGCCTTGGAGCAGAGGGCGGCGCTCATGGGGAGGCTCCGGCCGCACAGGAGCCCACGGAGCGGGTGGGAGGCTCAGGCATGGCGGGCTGCTGGTCCCGAGCCCTGCCCAGCGGGAAGGCAGCTAAGGCCCGGCCGGAAATCGAGCACAGTGCCAGTGGGCTGGCACTGCTGGGGGACCCAGTACACCCTCCGCAGCCGGTGGCCTGAGTGCTAAGCCCCTCATGGCTGCTCCGAGTTCGGGACCCGCCAAGCCACGCCCACCCGGAACTACAGCTGGCCCGCAAGCGCCGCGCGCAGCCCGGGTTCCCGCTCGCGCCCCTCCCTCCACACCTCCCTGCAAGCTGAGGGAGCGGACTCCGGCCTTGGCCAGCCCAGAAAGGGGCTCTCACAGTGCAGCGGTGGGCTGAAGGGCTCCTCAAGTGCCGCCAAAGTGGGAGCCCAGGCAGAGGAGGTGCTGAGAGAGAGCTGGGGCTGTGAGGACTGCCAGCCGGCTGTCACCTCTCACAATGAAGGCTGTGAACCAAAACTTTGGGTAAAGCAGTTTCCATGGCAGTTTGATTTTTAAAGTTCAAACCTCCTCAGGCTCCAACGAACACTGGGGCCAAATAGCACCAAAGGAGAACATCACATATTAACCAGGCTCGACCTTACTTAGAATAGCAACACAAAAGCCTAGATACATGCAATTCCCTCCCACTTTCCCATTCAAGAGCAAGCTCCAGATTCCAAACAATATTCAGGCCAAGCAGTATTGGTAAAGAATATCAAGTGTTTTCTCTTTAGATTATCAGGGTCAAATTGATTCTAATGAGGATGTGGCCAAACAGGGTGCCACATGGAGTAAATGGAGTGTTTCCCATTTTCATATATGGGAGAAAATTCTAAGGAGGGCTTAGTACTAGACTGCAGAACCTCGGCAGAGGGCATCCCCGTTGGAGAGGTTGAGTTCTGGAGTCAGATCCGCTGGGGCATTCCCTTTTGGGATCCAATCTTAGAGAGTCAGATATCTCTGACCTTAGCTGGGCACTGGTGCCACTTTTTATGTTTTCCTTCCAGAGCTGATGGCCTAGTAAAAACTTTCCTTTTGTCCCTAAATGAAGGCCTTGACTTCTAGCATCCATATAATTTAATAAGACCACACTTTTCCATGCTTTCCATTCCACTAGAATGATAGCCATGAACTTCAATGCAGAAAGTGGAGGCTGGGTGGATTTCTTTTGTCCTTAGCCAGTCGAATAGATCTAGTAGGAGAAAGGAGGTCAAAACACCTAAGAGACATTATCTTTTGCCATTATGGGTTAACTGTATAGGAGAATTTAGCATACAAAAAGAAGGTTTAAGTCACCTGAAATGTGTGAGAATTCACTCTGGACTAGCTGTCAAAGCCAATTGTGTCACATGTAGGGATCAGGGACTATAAATGGAGACTATAGAATGAAGTCCTTCCCCCTTACGGGCAGGGAAGCTATCCCTGTTTACTCCTTGGCTTTCAGGTAACACCAGAGAGTGGTCCTGGCTAGTTGCCTTCAATTACCAAGGAGTTGCCAGGAAACAGCTGTTGAAAGACTGAGGAAAAAAAAAAAAAAAAAAAAAAGAAGGAAAAGGGTCTTCATCCAATCCAGGTGGTGGTAGTCAGGCGCTTCCACACGGAAACCTTTCAGCTTCACCAGAGAGTGGCCCTGGGAGGAAACCTGCAGTTGCCTGTGGGCTTAGGCGCTGTCTACCGAGGGTCCTGATTTGGAAAGAGAAATAGGTAACAGCGTTTTCCAGTGTGGAACAAAGAGGAAAAGGGAAAAGAAGAAGAAAAATAAATTCCAAACTTTGAGGTTACCCTCCTGGCTGGCTCGCCAAAATATATTACCAGTGGAGGGTGTTCAGGTTCGTGGTGCTTTGAACAACTAATTGGAAACAAACACACAAACAAAGCAACAAAAGAAAAGCATAGATTTATTGAAATGAAAGTACACTCCACAGAATGGGAGCAGGCTCAAGCAAGTGGCTCAAGAGTACTGGTTATAGAATTTTATGGGTTTTAAATACCCTCTAGAGTTTTCACATTGGTTACTTTTGTTTACGCCCTATGTAAATGAAGTAGTGGCCCACACCAGTCTGATTGGTTGCAGAAGGTAACCAATCAGAGGATGAAGTGACGTTACAAAGTTACATATGAAGTCTTGGCCTGTGACCAGTCTAATTGTTTGCTGAAAGAGACCAATCAGAGGTACTTTCATTTTTTGTCTACAATGCAAAAAAGGGGAGTTGGAAGGGGAGTAGCCTCTGATCCTGTTGTTTCTCTGGTGTGAGGAGCTGGGGTTTCTTTTTGAGTCATTTCTAAGAAGTCAGCATGAATTGGCCTTAGGTTCTCTGCCTTCAGATCCTATTGTCTTGCTTCACAATGATTTATTTTTCTCCTTTGATATGTAATTTAGACTCAAATTTTTTAATGGAAAATATTTTTAAATATTCCAAAATAAAATGTTAAAATATTTAAATAACAATGGATATCAAAGAATACACACTTAGACAACAAAAGATAGTGTTTGAATTATTATGTCTAAAAATAGCACATTGTTGCACATAGTTATGTGTCATTTTAAATCCTGATCATTCTAAAATATCTTTATGGTTTTATTGGTATTATTCACCAATAATTTATAATGTAACTTATTGTTTATGAGTATTTCTTTAGTTGTAATTATTATATCTTCCTTTTATAAAATCATTAAAATATTTTTTATCAAATTATATGTACTTATGTCTATGGAGTATTTTATTCAAATGAAAAAATAACATTTTCATACTGAAGAATTACTTCAAAATTTTAAATAATTTTATGAAAATATGTTCTTTTATGACCTTTTCATTTGCAGTGTTACTTTAGTAACTTCATTACAATTATAAGTGTACATTTTAATATTATACACATATTGTAAAACTTTTTCATGACATAAAATATTTTACACATTATAAATATATTAATAAAAAGTGAAAACGTATCTGAACAGATTCTTATAAGGACAAGTTAAAGACAGACATGTCTATTAATAAAATATAAATTCAGGACATTTTCACTCACAATCTAATATTTTGCTTTCAAAATTTGAATATGCTATAACATTTAACAAAGATTCATTAGTGTCTTTTAATTATATAAGACTAACATAAAGTTATTTTTCAGAGTATTTATGCGTACGCCATATTGGAAATCAGAGATCATAAACAGCATGGAAATTCTTATAGCATTATAATTGACCATTAAGTAATGTGTTTGACCTGTGCAGGTTCACTTACACACAGTTGTTTTTCAATAAAAGTTATACGGAGTGTACCTGCCTCTCCTGCTCCTGCTTCTACCTCCTCTACTTCTTCTGCCTTTGCTATCACTGAGATAAGAGGACCAATCCCTCCTCTTTCTATTCTTTCTCAGCCAATTCAATATGACAATGAGGAAGATGAAGACCTTTATAATGATCCATTCCACTTAATAAATTGCAGATATATTTTATCTTCCTTGATTTTCTTAATAACATTTTATTTTCTTTAGCTTACTTTATTGTAAGAATACAGTGTACTGACCCAGGTGCAATTGTTCCTGCCTGTAATTCCAGCTACTCTGGAGGCTGTTACAAGAGGATCTCTTGCAGCAAGCTCTGATCATGACTCTGCACTCTAGCTTGGGTGACAGAGTGACTCTGTCTCTAAGATAGATAGATGGAGAGATATGTATTTGATGTTATATATGTTATATACCATATATACATAATACATTTTGCCTGTGATATATATTTTGTGTGTTATATAGTATATATAGTACTACATAACAGATAAAATTTGTTGTTAGAACATTTATGCTATTATGCTATTAGTAAGGCTTTTGGTTAACAGTAGGCTATTCATAGTTAAGTTTTGGGGGAGTCAAAAGTTATATACTGGAGTCAAAAGGTAGGCACTGGATTTTTTGACTCTTGGGAAGTGGAGCAAAATGGCCAAATAAAACACTCCAGCAATCATCATATCCCACAGGAACACTGAATTGAACAACTGTCCACTTCAGAAAGCACCTTCATAAGAACGTAAAATCAGCCATCAAAGTACCTGGTTTCAACATCATATCAAGGAAAGGGGCACTGAAGAGTGCAGGAAAAACAGCCTTGAATTTTTTACACCACCCCTCCAACATCTCTCAGCAGCAGCATGTGGTATAGAAGGAGAATCTTTGTGCTTGGGGGAGGGAGAGCAAAGTGTTTCTGAGACTTTGCATTGGAAATCAGTGCTGCCCTCTCACAGGAGAAATCAACGTAGGGCAGAATTTAGCTGGTGCCCATGGAGGTAGCATTTTGACTAGATCTAGTCAGAGGTAAGCCATCCATCCCCGCAGTAGGAATCTGAGTTCTGGCAAGCTCCACTACATTAGGCTAAGAGACTCTGAGTTTCTAAATATACTTGAAGGGCAGTTTAAGCCACAAGGAGTGCAATTCCTGGGTAAATTCTGCATGTAACCCAGAGAGCTGGCTCAGAGCCAGTGGACTTGGGGTGCATGTAACCCAGAGAGATACGATTTGTGGTGGCCAAAGGAGTACTTATGTCACCCCTCCCACAACCCCGGTTGGTGTAGCTGGCAATTTTGGGAAAAAGGGGAAGACAAAGAGGACTTTGTCTTGCAACCTGGATACCAGCTCAGCTACAGTAAAAGAAAGCACCATACAGAGTCCTACAGCTCCTATTTCAGGCCATAGTTCCCAGACAACATTTTCTAGACCCACCTTGGGCCAAAAGGGAACCTACTGTCCTGAAGAAAGAAGCCAGTCCTGGCAGAATTTACCACAGTTCCCTTAAAGGGCCCTTGAGCCTCTAATAAACTTTAGTGGTAGTCAGGCAGTAGTTACTATGGGCCTTGGACAAGACCTAGTACCAATCTGGCTTCAGGTGTTACCTAGTGCATTCCTAGCTGTGTCAGCTACAGGGGAGATACTCCTGCTTGAGGAAATAAGAGGGAAGAGTTAAAATAACTGTCTTACAACTTGGGTATGAGCTCAGTCATAGCAAAATAAAGCACCAAGCAGATTACTAAAGTTCCTGATTCCAGGCCCTCTCTCAGTCAACATTTCTAGACTCACCGCGGACCACATGGAATGTGATGCTCTGAAAAGAAAGACTGAGTTTTGGCAGAATTCATTACCTGCTGATGAAAGAGCTCCTGGACCCTAAATAAATATCAATGGTAGCTTGGGTGAGACCCAGAATAGTGCTGGCTTCAGATGTGACCCAGCACAGTCCCAGTGGTGTTGACCATAGGAATGCTTGCATCAACCTTCCCCAAATTTTAGGCAGAGCAGCACAGAGATAAAGAGATTTTATTTCTATGGAAGAAGGAAAGGAAAGAGAACAACAGACTCTGCCTAGTAATCCAGGGAATTTTCTTGGATCTAATCCAAGAACACAAAGGCAGTACCTCTACAACTCTGAAAGATACATATTATTACCAGGCTTGGATTCTCCTCCAATGCACATCTGGCTGCAGTAACCTAAGACACATCACAACATTCAACCCCCTTTGAATACTTGGAAAGACATCTCAAGAAGAATGAGTACAAACAAGCCCTGATTTAAAAGACGACACTAAATACCTTACTCTTTAATGTCCAGATGTCAATAAACATCCACAAGAATCACTATCATCCAGAAAAACAGTACCTTACTGAACAAACCAAATAAAACACCAGTGACCAATTCAGGAGTGATGGACATATGTGACCTTTCAAATAGAGAGCTCAAAATAGATGTTCTAAGAAAGGTCAACATAATCCAAGATAATGGTGAGAAAGCAATCAGCATACTATGATATAAATTTAGCAAAGGGATTGAAATAATTTAAAAAATCAAATAAAGCTTTTGGTGCTGAAAAATTCTGTTGACAAACTGAAGAATACATCAGTGTCTCTCAGTAGCAGAATTGATCAAGCAGAAGAAAGGATTATGAGCTTGAAGAGAGGCTATTTGAAAATACATAGTCAGAGGAGTCAAAAGAAAAAAAAATAAAGCATTTCTACAGAATCTAGAAAATAGCATCAAAGGGGGCAAATCTAAGCATTATTGGCCTTAGAGAGGAGGCAGAAAAAGAGATATGGGTAGAAATGTTTTTTCAAAGGATAATAATAGAGACTTCCTAACCTAGAGAAAGATATCGATATTAAAGTGCAAGAAGGCTATTAAACACCAAACATATTTAACTCAAATAAGACTACCTCGAGGCATTTAATAATCAAACTCCAAAAGTTCAAGATTAAAGAAAGGATTCTAAAAGCAGCAACAAAAACTAAACAAATAACATATAAAGGAGCTTCAGTATGTCTGGCAGCAAACTTTTCAGTGGAAACCTTACAGGTGAAGAGAGTGACATGATACATTTAAAGTTTTGCAGTTAAAAAAAAAGTAAAAGTAAAAGCAAAAAAAAAAAAAACACTTTTACTCTAGAATATTATATTCAGAAAAAAATATCTTGCAAACAGGAAGAAAAAATAAAGACTTTCCCAAACAAAAGCTAAGAAATTTTGTTACAACCAGACCCATTCTATAAGAAATGTAAAGAGATTTATTCAATCTAAAAGCAAGTCTCTTAACAGACAATAAAAGTCATCTGAAGGTACAAAACTCACTTGTAACAGTAAGTACAAAGACAAATAGAGAATCATATAACACTGTAATTGAGGTGTGTAAACTACTCATATATTGAGGGAGAAGAATAAAATATGAATCCATCAAAAAATAACAACTAGAACAACTTTTTAAAACAGTACAATAAGATATAAATGGAAACAACAAAAAGTTGACGAGTGGGAGGAAATAGTGATGAGGTGCATAATTTTTTTAGTTATCTCTTTCTTGTGCATTTATCTACTTGTTTTTGCATTAAAGTTGCCATCAGTCTAAAATAATGGGTTATAGGATGTTATTTATAAGCCTCACAATAACCTCAAAAAAGAAACCTTATAATAGATACACAAAAAATCTAAAACAAGAAATTAAAACATACCACCAGATAAATTCACTTTCACTAAAAGGAAGTCAGGCAGAAATGAAGAAAGAGAATACCAGAAAACAAATAGAATGGCAGGAGTAAATCCTTACTTATCAATAATAACATTCCATGTAAATGAACTCAACTCTCTAATCAAAAACATAGAGTGGCTGAATGGATTTTTTTTTAAAGACACAATGATAATGATCTGTCACATACAAGAAACACAAATAGACTGAAAATAAAGGGATGGAAGAAGACATTCCATGCAAATGAAAACAAAAAAAATAAGGAGTAGCTATATTTAGATCAGACAAAATAGATTTCAAGATTCAAACTATAAGAAGAGACAAAGAAGGCTATTATATAATGACAAGGGAATCAATTTAGCAAGATAAGTAACAATTGTTAATATGTTTGCACCCAACACTGGAACACTCAGATATATAAAATAAGTATTCTTAGAGCTCCATTAAAAGCTATTAGAACTGATAAGAATTATTCAATAAATTTACAGGATACGATAGCAACGTATGAAAATAAATTGTAACTGTATATGTCAACAGCAAACATAAAAAAAATCAAGACACTAACTCAATTTACAATAGCTACAAACAAAATTCCTAGGAGTAAACTTAAACAAAGAAGTAAAGTATCTTTACAATAAAAACTGCAAAACATTTATGCAATAAATTGAAGAGAATATACACAAAAATAAAGAGATATTCCATGTCCCTGGAATGAAAGAATCAACATTGTTAAAATGTTCATATTCCCAAAGCTATCTACAGATTCAGTACAATCACTATCAAAATGCCAATGGCATTCTTCGCAGAAAAAAGATAATTTTAAATTTATGTGGAACTACAAAAGACCCAGAACATCTAAAGCCATCCTGAGCAAAAATAAAACAATGGGAAGAATCACATTACCTGACTTAATATTAAACTACAGAGCTATAGTCACTAAAACAGCATAGTACTGGTATAAAAACAGACACATAGACCAATAGAACAGAATTAGAATCCCAGATATAACAGATATAAATCCATACATCTAAAGTAACCTCATTTTTGACAATAGTTCCTGTAACATACACTGGGGAAATGATAGTCTCTTCATTATATAGTGCTGGCAATACTGAATATCCATATGCAGAAGAATGAAACCCCTATCTCTCAACATATACAAAAAAATCTAATAAAAATGAATCAAAGACTTAAATCTAAGCCCCCAAACTATGAAACTACTACAAGAAAACATTGGGAAATCTCTTCAGGACATTGGACTGAGCAAAGATTTCTTGAGTAATACCCCAAAAGCACAGGCAATCTAAGCAAAAATGAACAAATGGGATCACATCGAGTTAAAAAGCTTCTGCACAGCAAAGGAATTAATTAACAAAGTGAAGAGATGACCCACAGAATGGGAGAAAATATTTGTTAACTGTCCATCTGATGAAGAATTAATAACGATAATATATAAGGAGCACAAAAAATTCTATTGTGAAAAATCTAATAATCCAGTTCAAAAGTGGGCAAAAGACATGAATAGATATTTCTCAAAAGAAGACATACAAATGAGAAACAGGTATATGAAAAGTTGCACAACATCATTGATCATCAGAAAAATGAAAATTCAAATGACAATTAGTTGTTTTTTACTCCAGTAAAAATAGCCTTTATCCAAAAGATAGGCAATAACAAACACTAGCATGAATGTGAAGAAAGAGGAATCCTCATACTCTGTTGGTGGGAATGTAAATTAGTACAGCCACTATGGAGAACATAATGGAGGTCCCTCAAAAATAAAAAAAATAGAATTGCCATATGATCCAGCAATCCCGCTGCTAGGTATATATACCCCAAAGAAAGGAATTCAGTATATTGAAGATGTATTTGTACTCCCATGAAGATTGCAACACTATTTACAGTAGTCAAAATTTGAAATCAATCAATGTTCATCAACTGATGAATGAATAAAGAAAATGTGCTACATATACACAGAGGAGTACTATTTAGGTATAAAAAGAAAGAAATTCTCTCATTTGTAACAACATGGGTAAAATGGAAGACAGTATGTTAAATAAATAAGCCAGGCACAGAACGACAGACTTTGCATGTTCTCACTCATTTGCCAAAACTAAAAATTAAATAATGGAACTCATGGGGATAGAAAATAGAATAATGGTTACCACAGGCTGGGAAGGGTAGTGGGTGGGGGGTGGGGCAGAAATAGGAGTAATTGATGGGTAGGTACATAAATATAGTTAGATACAATGAGTTAGATGCAGTACTTGATAACACAACAGGGTGACTACAGTCAGCAAAAATTTGTTTTCCATTTTAGAACAATTGAGGGAGTTTAATTGAAATGCTTGTAACACAAGGAACTGAATGCTTTAGGTGATGGATACTCCATTTACACTGATGTGATTATTACACATTGTGTGCCTATATCAAAATATCTCATTAACTCCATAAGTATATACACCTACAAAAATTAAAAATTAAAAAAATTAAATTTATACACAAACATTCAACTGAGGTTGGTAATCAGAGCTTCTAACCTGTGTGTGTTCAAGGGCCAAGTGTACATTCTTGCATTTCAACTTCCCATGTGTGCTGTTACCTCACACACACTGCTATTTCATCTAAGTACCTCATTCTACTTACTTACTAACTCCTTAAAATTATTTGTGGTTAATTTTCTCACCTGCTTCCTTTTTGCTTTACCTACTGCAAAAGAAAATAAATAATATCTCAATGAATGTACGTAATTTCAGAGACATTTCGAAGAAAGCAAACATTCTAATTTTTTTGCCACGGAATGATCAACATTGGCTAAATTTAATAAAAATAGCTAAACTAATGAGAATTTTAAAATTCTGAAATTTTTGTTACACGTAAAAGTTGTATATGGGGAGGTGGGGTGTGGCAGTAAACTGATGAAAATGCAAAACAGAATAAGTGTTCACAGGATTCAAGTTTCTGTGATCTGCTGATATTACTTCAGTTTATTCCTAATATAAGACTTAAGGCAGGGCTAAGACTCTCAGGGTCTCTCTTGGATGCTTAATATTGGATTAATACTGACTTGAGATTCAGTTGACATCTGTTAAAATAGTTCTGCATGGAAGTCCTAAAGAAAGGGGGCATATTGCTATTTGTGTACGATAGAATTGAATTCCAACTAATCTGGGAAAATTCTATCCTTATCTCTGGTAATCCTGGATTTTGGCTTTGACTCTCAGCCAAGATAAGGGCTCAGGGATTTACAACCTGCGCTTTAAAGTCTAAAACTCCCCTGGAGACTGCTAGGATCAGTTTGTTTACTGATGGTTTTCACCTAGTGTAACCTGTTAGACACCCTAGCTTAGCTACACAGTAGACATGCATAATAACCCTTCCCAACTTCTGCCTTGAGCTCTCAAGAGGCCAAAAAATTTCAGGCACAGGTCTTAATTGCAAAAATTTCATACGTTAAGGAGTAGATAAAGCCAGGTAGTCCAAAAAAATTCTCTTAACATTAAGAGCAATTAAACATTTGGTTAAAACATGGACATAGCATTTAGTTGTTGATTATGATGTATTAAAATAGAGAATATAATAAATTTTAAGAATTTATAAAATATGCTATATATTTATAGTTTTTCTTAGAATTTTAGGTTTGAAATATTCTGTGTAACCTCTTTTGATATCCTTCTTGAGTAAGTATCCACAAGGAATGACAAAACTAAATGATTCATCTTAATTTTGATGGAATTTTCCAACTATGACCTGAGTCCATTAAAATCACATTGAGTCAGAGTAAGGATAAAATGCTCAGGTGTTGGTTAATTCTTAAGAGAAGATAAAATAATTTTATGTAAAATATCCTGCTATGACTTAAAGTGACTATCTAAAATGCTAGTCAGTGAAATTTGAGCTGTTCAGTGCTTTCTTAAGATCTTGGCTTAATATCTGACACAGTAGTATATTTTCTTGTCTCAGTTTTAATTTTTAATAAAAATTATGCACATTTAGGGAGCATAATGTTGTGGATTATACATATATGTTGAAAAAGGATTACTAGTCAATTCTTTCATTTTTAAGTTTATCTAGATTAACTCAGAAAACTGAGATATTAAACACCTCGAAATATCTAGAAAAGACAAATATAAAACCCAGACAAAAATGTATGTTGACAATTCTGAAGACATTTCTATTTTTATTTTACCAATAATTTTAAAGCCAGCTTGTTTAATAAAGGTTTACTTAAGTCACATGAACTTGAAAAATGCTTGGACTTATTTACTTATTTTATGAGTGCTCTTTTACTTATAAGCCAATTTGGCAGACACAACATATAACACATACAAAGCTATGAAATAATGAAGCAACAAAAGCACAGATTTATTGAAATAAAAGTACATGCCACAGAGTGGGAGTGAACTTGAGTAAGTGGCTCAAGACTGTTGGTTACAGAATTTTCTGCTGTTTAAATACCCTGTAGAGGTTTTCCACTGGTTATTTGGTTACACCCTATGAAAATAAATAAATGGCCGGCAACCAGTCTAATTGGTCATGGGAGGTGACCAATCAGAGGCTGAAGTGAAATCACAAAGTTACACCCCTATGCAAATAAAGACTACACCCATGCTCAGTCTGAATGGTCGCAGGAGGAGACCAATTAGAGGTACTTTCAATTTTTCACTTGTGATGCAGAAAGGGGGAGGGTTGCAAATGGAGTGGCTTCTGATTCTTTTGGTACTTTAGCATGGAAAGGTGAGGTTTTCATTTTGTTTCAGTTTTAGGAAGTCAACATGAATCAGCCGTAGGTTTCCTGTCTCCAGACCCACTTCTCCTGCCTCACATTGGAGAAAACTTATTGAGCAACATAGTAAATACTTGCTGTGGTGTTATGCGGTCCTCCTTAAGAGGATCCAGTCTCTCATTAAATCAATGAATTCTAGGTCTAAGAAGTGACTTATATCTGGAAAATGTAAATAGAATTACGCCTTTTAATTTTTAGTAACAGACATTGTTAGAGGTCTTGAAACCACCTTCATGATTCAATTACCTCCTACCGGGTCCCTCCTACCACACCCACACGTGGGGATGATGTGAACTACAATTCAAGATGAGGTTTGGGTGGGGACACAGTAAAACTATATCAAGTGGGTTTCATATCTTTAAGGAAAAAGTTTAAATTTTAACTTAGTCCTCAAGTCCATTAAGGACTGGAAAATGAATTTTGTATCTAGAACTATTATTCAGGTGCTGACCTAGAAGCACATTTCTATTGCCTTTTCATGGTCCTTTTAATTTTTTTTGTAAATTTCCAGAAGTGTCACGACATTTTATATCTTTCTTTTCATGTGTGCAATTTTCTCTGATCATTATATATGACACCTAATGCTTCCTTTGATCAACTCTTAGACATACTTCCAAATTCATCCAAGCAGCCATTGCATAGATAACTTTTTTGATGGTACTTATCTGGTTAAAATACTCCAAACGCTTGGTGATATAGCCATTGGAATATTTGCTGGGGTATGAAAGATAATTGTTTTTAATACAGAATACACCTTGATAATACAGACTACACTAGGTCTTATTCATTCCTCAATGTCTACTGTACAGTAAAGTGCTGATATAGTATAAGTGATTATGAACTATTGGATGAATTAAATGAATAAAAGAAAAACTGGTGAATATTTTTGTTGATTTGTGTAAGAAACTGCTTAGAATTTCTCCTTTCTATACAATGCTAGTTATAATTGTGATCATATAATATAATCTAACTTCTCTTAAGTTAAAGAAGAATCATTATATTTCTAGGCAAAAAACTGACTGTCATCATGAGTTTCCTAGACAGACCAAGTTTAGTTTAAATTGGGTTTATACATCTTTATAAAATGTACTAGCCTTAGAGGTTTATGTGAGAATTTAACTATTAATAAAACTATTCCTAAAATGCTTTGAAGAATATCTGGTAAGGAGCTATTAATCAATAAATAATTGCTGTTATTATTATTGTCTTGTCTCAAACTTCCTAAAAAGGTTTTTATTGATATTTGAGAATCTTTCAAAAATTGAAATGTGTTTAGCCATATGTTTAGATAGTGAAGTGTTTTTAAAATTATATCATCCATAGATATATAAAATATTTATAATTTTACATATTATAAATTTTTCGTTTTTATGGTACTTAAAATTATTTACATATTTGTCATTTATAATAATTTATAAAGTCTTTTATTGTGTTTAGTAGAGTGCCTGGCATAATGCAGGCACTTCTATAAAATTTGACTCCATTAGTTCTTAACATTAAAACTATTTAATTTCAAAGTTTATGCCCACTTTAATATAGTCAATTGTATTATTTTTACATTTATTTAACTGATTTACACTTGCAAGTATTTTATTACTAGGGAATGCATATTGTCATGTTGTATTAGAGTTCTCCAGAGAAACAACCAACAACCAATGGGACGTGTATCTATATATATGGCTATATATACATGTATTTTCTATTATTATATATAATACATAGTAACTATTATATATCGTGTGTATAATTGTATACAATTATTTATAATACATAATTATATATTGTATGCATAATCATATATAATTATTAATAATATATAACTATTCTATATTGTATATATAATTATATATTATTATTAATATATATCTATGACATATTTTATGTACAACGATATACAATTATTTATACTATATAATTATTATATAGTATGAATAATTATATATACATATTTATAATATATAACCAATATATTATACATTGTATGTATTTTAATTATAAAATATTCCATGTAATGCCATATATTTTTATATTATTATATATTATCTATATAGAGAGAGGTTATATTGTTTTTTATAAAACAACAGAAAGAGAAAGTTTAAGGAGTTAGCTCACCTGATTGTGGAAAGTTGGCAAGTTTAAAGTCTGCACCCTAAACCAGTAGGCAAGACACCTAGAGAATAGTTGAAATTTAATTCCACAGGCAGTCCGCTGGCCGAATTCGCTCTCCTTCCAGGGAGGGCAGTCTTTTTCTAATAAGACCTCCCTTCAACTGATTGGATGAGCCCACCATATTATGAAGAATAATGTGCTTCACTCAAATATACTGATGTAAACATTAACTTTAGTTAAAATTACCTTCACAGAAACATCTAGAATAATATTTGACTAAATATCTAGGTACCTTGGCATAGCCAAGTTAACACATAAATTAAGCATGCAAAGTAGTAAAAGCATAAATTCTGAAACCGTATTTTTCTGGTTATTTTTCTGGGTTCATAACTCAGTTCCCCTGCTCAGTTGCATTACAGCTAGCATCTTACTTCACACTTCTTTAAGGCAACTTACTTCACTTTTCTAAATTTCAGATCCCTCATCTATAAAATGAGGATAGAGAAAGTACTGGTTTCAGAGGCTCATTATGAAGACTAAAGTTAATGAGAATAATGATCTTAACATAGTGTATTTTGCATACTAAATGCTTCGAGATTGGAGGCTTTATTATTAGCTTCAAAAATAGACCTTTGGTAAGAATCTTTTTTTGTAAACAAAAATATCAAGTTTTGATATTAAGGTTTTAATAACTCCGTATTAAACCTCTTTCTGTGACTTGTGGCTCATCTTTAAATACATAGCAACAATTCACCAATGGAAACAAATGGACTAACATGTTTGAGATTATTCTTGAACAGTTGAGCATAAATACATGCTCAGTTGTATTTATATTAGGATGACTACTTACGTATTATTCTTATTTTAATTTTACACTTATAAACATGTAGGTAGTTTCATAAACATTATTCAAATTATTAACATTATAATAGTGAATAATATGTTTTTAAATTTAAAATTACCTCCGTAACTTTTACTAATCACCTTGAAAATTTATATTATTGTGAACTTCTTTTTTCTTTTTTTTTATTTTTTTGAGAGGGTGTCTCGCTCTGTCACCCAGGCTGGAGTGCAGTGGCGCAATCTCAGCTCACTGTAACTCCCGGGTTCACACATTCTCCTGCCTCAGCCTCCCAAGTAGCTGGGACTACAGGCATCCGCCATCATGCCCAGCTAATTTTTTGTATTTTTAGTACAGACGGGGTTTCACCGTGTTAGCCAGGATGGTCTCAATCTCCTGACCTCATGATCCACCCGCCTCAGCCTCCCAAAGTGCTGAGATTACAGGCGTAAGCCACCACGCCAGGCCATGAATTTCTTAAATTTACTATTCAACTTTATGTGGAGAGAAGGGAGAAGTATTATTTTAATATTTCAATTCTTCTGTCGTTTATTTAAACTGGGGTGAGATGATATCTAATTGTGGTTTTCTTGTGCATTTTGCTTATGATTAATGATGTGTAACTTTTTTTATATGCCTGTTGGACATTTGTATATCTTTTTTTGAGAAATATTTTCAGGTTTACTGTTTTAAATCAGATTATTTATTTTTTTCTATTACATTGGTTAAGTTTCTTGTATCTTCTAGGAATTAATTCCTTGTAAGTTGAATAGTTTGCAAATACTTTCTGTCATTCTGTAGGTTGTCTCTTCATTTTGTTTATTCTTTTTATTTTCTGTGCAGAAGCTGTTTAGTTTGATATGATTCCATTGGTCCATTTTTGCTTTGCTTGGCTGTGCTTTTGAGATCTTACTCAATAAAAGTTTGCCCAAATCAATATCCTAGAGTGTTTCCCCAGTAATTACTTCCAGAAGTTTTATAGTTTCATGTCTTACATTTATGTCCTTAATCTATTTTGATGTTATTTTTATATATGGTGAGAGATACAGGTCTAGTTTCACTCTTTTGCATATGGATATCCAGTTTTCCTAGAGCCATTTATTGAAAAGACTGCTCTTTCCCCAAAGTATGTTCTTCGTGCCTTTATAAAAAATAAGTTGACTGGAAATGCTTGGATTTATTTCTGGGTTCTGTATTTAGTTTAATTGGCTTATGTGCCTTTTTTATGTCAACAAATATTACTGGCAAGAATGAGAAAGACATTCAAACACTGTTAGTGAGAATGTAAATTAGTACAGCCACTACCAAAACAGTATGGGAGTTTAAAAAAAAAGAAATCTAAAACTAGAACTACCATATGACCTAGCAATCCTACTGCTGAGTGTGTGTGTGTATGTGTGTGTATATATATATATGTATTATATATATAAACATATACACACACATATGTATGTGTATATATGTGTATTTTTAATAAGGTAATTCACATATCGAAAAGATATCCACATTCCTATTTTTATTGCAGCATTATTCACGATAGCCAAGATGTAGAATCAACCTATCAATGGATGCTAAAAGAAAATGTGGTGGACGGGTGCGGTGGCTCACTCCTGTAATCCCAGTTTTACTATTTTTGCTTAGTTATTATACAGTTTGCATGCTTATTTCTATTCCTTTTCAGTAATTAATTATTGAGTATAATTCTAAATACTTCTTATGAGTTTTGCTACATAAATTATCCACCCGTATTACTTTAACAATTGTGTATTATTTTCATAACTCGTTAGAAACGTTATTTTGAAAGCCTACATTTTTATTTCCTAGAGATTGTAAGATTTTTAATATCTGTTATTATGGCTTTACTATCAGAGAATATACATATTCTTTTGCATAAATACACTTCAAATTGTTGCAAGTTTTTGTTACTTTCCAGAGTTCTGAAAAGGTTTATTCTGACAATTTTTGCCAGCTTTTTACTGTTATAGAGGAAAGAATTTTTGTAAGCCTTTCCTGTGCCATTTTCACTGATGTGACTCTTTTAATCTTTAAAATTTTTTTCTTGCTCTTGGTTTTTGAGGGTTCTTAATATAGTCTGATTAAAAGTCCTTTGTCAGATATATTCTTTGCAAAAAAAAAAAAATCTTCTTTTTCTTGTATCTTTTTTGTATCTTGACTTTTTATTTTCATAACATGGTCTTTAGCAGATCAAAGTTTATCATATAAAGGTACTTAATCCATTCATCATTTTTCTTCATACATTTTGGTATCTCTTTGGACAAGAACAGGAGGACTTTTTTCTATATTTTATTCCAAAAATTTATAGTTTTACTTTAAAGACTATATTGATGATTCATTTTGAGTCAGTTTAATGTGTGTT
This sequence comes from Hylobates moloch, assembly GCF_009828535.3. Classification (NCBI taxonomy): domain Eukaryota; kingdom Metazoa; phylum Chordata; class Mammalia; order Primates; family Hylobatidae; genus Hylobates; species Hylobates moloch. The sequence goes on along the minus strand of NW_026652277.1, from coordinate 120,402,267 downwards.
GTGAAGATTAGATCAAACTTTATGTTTAAATGCGTAAGTCAGTTTTTTAAACATCATCTATTGAGAAGTTTATTCTTTCTTCATTAGAATACTTTTGCATTTTTGCTAAAATATTTGGCCACATTTATGTGGGTATATTTTCTTTCTTTCCATATATAAATATATATATATGTATGTGTGTGTGTGTATGTGTGTGTGTGTATTATATGTAATCTCCTATATTAATTGTACACTGTCTATATTCTGGTAGAGTAAGTCTTTAGATAGCTATGTTTAGCTTTTTTATTCTATTCTACCCAGGAAGGAGGTTCACTGTGCCCCAGTTACCAACTTGTCTGATTCTGGTAAGACAGAATACCCATGAACACAGCAAGTTACGTGAAATAGGCTTATTACTTGCATATAGGCAACAAGGGAAAACAGAAGCCAAGGATTCATTGTGAGCCATCCTCCAAGGCTCAGGAAAGTTGTCCAGGACAGATGGAGTCTTGAATCCATGTGCCCTGTTTGCACTGCAGCTGAGGGACCTCACATAGCAGCCAGCCCTGGGTTTTATACCCCACCAAATTGTGACACACTGGGCTAAAAGCATTGAAGAACATCGCTTTCTAGAGCAACTGGAATAGAGCCCAAGCTCTTCCAACTGGCTCCCCACTTATCTCAGGATGTTACATTTCAGTATATTCCATAGCTATTATGGAAGCTATAAACAAGAAAGTGAAGATAAATGAGTCAGTCCAAGAACTATCCTGCATATTTTCTTAGATTTATATATAAGTTTTAGAGTTTGCTTGTAAAAACTTACAAAATCCTTGCTGGTTCTATAAATTGTGGTGGGGAAAATTAACATCAGTACTAGCTTGAGTTTTTCAATTCATAAGTAAGTTATGTCTCTCCATTATTCAGGTCTCCTTTCATTTACTTCATCACATTTTGCAATTTTATTCATGCAATGCCTGCAGATTTTTTGATAAGAGACTGTCCAAGGTAAGTTTTAAAAATATGTTAAGTTTTTAATTGTTAGTATATAGAAATACAATTCGTGTGTATGAGCCAATCTTTTATCCTGCAAACTTGTTAAACCTATTTTTTTGTAGATTCCTTGGGATATTCTATGTAGACATTTACATCTTTTCCAAAAAGAATTTAACTTTTCATTTACGATTTGTATGATTTGTATTTTCTTGCCTTGTGGCACTGGCCTACACTTCTAGTAAAGTATTAAATGGGAATGTCACATGGACATCTTTGCATTGACTTGGACTCCACAGGAACATCATTTATCATTAAGTATATAATCATTATGGGTTTTTATAGATGTCTGTTTTTATTCCTAGATTAATGAATGTGTTTATCGTAAATGAGTATTGAATTTCATCAAACTCTCTGTCAATTGACATGATATTGTCCTTTTGTTTTTTAAATTGTAAATATGATTATTATATTGATAGGTTTTCCAGTGTCAACCAGCTTTACATTCTTCAGATAAACCTAACTTGATTATGAAATCTTATGCTTTTATGTGTTGCTTGATTTGATTTGCTTATATTTTGTTAAGAATTTTTACACCTATATGTATTTTGGTTATTGGTCTGTAGATTTATTTTATTCTATTTTTGTGTCATTGTTTTCTTTTGTTTCATTCCATTTTTGTACTGTCTTTGAGTGGTTTTGGAATTAGAATAATGCGGGCTAAATTAACTGCTCCAGTTTTCTGCTTTCTGGAAGAGATTGTTTCAAAATTGATATTAGTTCTTCTATAAAGATTAGATAGAGTGTATGATTGAAACCATCATTGGTCAGATGTTTCTTTTTAAAAATTTTTAACTTAATTAAAATTTTAAAGATATATTGGACTGTATATGTTATTTGTGTCATCTTTTCTGTGTTCATGATTTATGGGGAAATTGATTAATTTTATTTTGTTGAATTTATGAGAACAGTTGCTCAATTATGCTTTTATTGTCTGTACATCCTAGTTATATTTTTTCATTCTTTCCTAATATTGACAAGTTGTGTCTTCCATCTTGCTAAATACCTACCAACTTCTTTATCTTTTTAAAGAATCTGATTTCAGTGTCATTTATATTTTTCTCTGTTTTAATTAGAAATATCGTTTTTCTTCTCTCATTTACTTTTTCGTACTTAATTTGGCTTAGTTTTCTAAAGCTTAGAGTAATAATAAAAGATAAACATTTGCTGTTTTTTTCCTGTACATTGTATTTTTTCGTAGCATTTTGAGAAATAGGATGAATTTTTAAAGACAGGATTTTGACATACCTGAATTCTCTCTCCAACTATCACCATGAAATACCAGCAAAACTTACCTTCCCATACATTTTTAATATATTTACGTTCATATACATATCTAGACCAGTATGGAAGTAAACGCTGGGAAGAGGATCAAGTTCTAGTGAGCTATTAAATAGCATGATAACTATAATCAATTATAATATATCAAACATTTCAAAATTACTAGAAGAGCAGATCTTTACATGTCCTTGCCATAAGGAAAAGGTAAGTATGTAAAGTGAGAAATATGTTAATTATTTTATTTAATCAATTCATGATGTTTACATGTAACATCACATTTTACTCTGTAAATATATAAAATCATTATTTTTTAATTAATACAATTCAAAAAAGAATTATGTTTCACTTTTTGGCCAATGTTTTTCAACTCTGAATGCATATTAGAATTATCTGAAGAGCTTTAAAAATTTTTGAGGTCCATGCTAACAAATATTAATTTAATCAGGATATTTGTGCATCATTATTACTTAAAGCTCTCCATGTGATTTTAATATAAAGTAAGTTTCATAGAAATTAACATAGACCCATAAAACCCAATGAAATAGGTAAGTGTATTTACATAACAACAAAATTTTAAAATATGATGTGATAAAATATTAACATTTTGGAAGAATTGGCCCCTTTGATTTTTTTTCCTCATATGTGAGAGAAAGGAAAAGGGGAAGAAATATTTGGCTGAAGGAAATTGAGAAAATAATCCAAATTATTCTAGGGATTTTCTCAGATTAACATTTTACTGCCAGTTGCGCTGTGCTTTTATTTTTTAAATTTCCATCAGCTGAAGAATGAGGGGGTTCATAAATTTGGAAAGGAGAACTTTATTTATTATGAAGGGTTGCAGCCTGCAAAATGGCCGTTATGACTGGTTGGGAAGCATAGGCTCCAATTAGAAGCCAGAATCACACACTTCAAGAGTAGGAAGTATAAGACAGGAATTTAGGCTGAAGAGGGTAGCCAGATATACATATTCAATAAACTGTAGTGGGGTTAATGAATGTTTACAAAAGGAGAAATGTGCACATGCATAATTAAACTTCATGTCTCTCCATGGGGCCCAAGTTAAAAAAAAAAAAAAAAAAGGTGGCACTTGCATGATTCAAAGGTGGTATTTTCGGACCTCTGACATAAAAAGAAGCAGAGGACATAAGAACTCTCGGTACATACTCCATAGACTGGCCAGAACAACTCTGTCATTGGTGGTCTCTTATAAGGCGGGAATGCTGGTTGGTGGTTTTGTAAAAACTGCAAAAGGAAGGAGCAGCATCAACTCACTGGTTGATATCACGGGTGGAGTGAATCTTTCCAAAGGGCTGGTTTCTGTTTATCTCTTAGGGAAGAAAGGCTAAAGGCAGTTAGTACAAGAAGAGGAATAATGAAGCATGTCCAGCCTTCCTTTCTGTCATGGCCAGGAACTCAGTTTTCAAAGTTTCTCTGGGGTTTCCTTGAACAAGATGGGGTCCATTTGGTCAGCTGCGGGGGCTTATGATATCACTTTTATTTCTCATTTCTACGATCTTTGAACACGCCCTTTCTGAGGTTCAATTCTCATTACATAGAGGGTCCCAGTTTCATGGAAGGGCAAAATTTTTGTAATACTGCCTTTTTGAGATACTGACAAAATAGTCTGATAAATGTAGTATGAATTTACTGAGTTTCTGTAATACTCAAGTCTCTGCTAAGTGTTGATAGATAATTTAAAAAAGAACAAAACAAAGCAAAACAAAATACTCAATACAGTCTTGCTATTAAGAATCCAGGCCAGGCGAGGTGGCTCACGCTTGTAATCCCAGCACTTTGGGAGGCCGAGGCGGGCGGATCACGAGGTCAGGCGATCGAGACCACAGTGAAACCCCGTCTCTACTAAAAATACAAAAAAATTAGCCGGGCGTGGTGGCGGGCGCCTGTAGTCCCAGCTACTCGGAGAGGCTGAGGCAGGAGAATGACGTGAACCCGGGAGGCGGAGCTTGCAGTGAGCCGAGATCGCGCCACTGCACGCCAGCCTGGGTGACAGAGCAAGACTCCGTCTTAAAAAAAAAAAAAAAAAAGAATCCAATCACCCTGTGTACAAAAGCAAGATTTACACATAAGGCAATAAGTTCCAATATGATGAATACAAAAAATGGAAGGAATAGTAAATGGGCAAGATACTTGACAAAGAATACATAGTCTATGATTAGGCACTTCTAGTTTTAAACTCTAAACACAAATTTACTCTTTTAATTAAAAAAATAGTTATTCACACTTTCTGGTGTGTTATCTCAGCATTCTGCACATACAACAAACATAAGATGATATTATAATTATTTGTGTGTTTATCTCTATGTCTAGGCTGATAGTTATAGGATGAGATGAATTATAAATTGAAATTTTTAATCTTTAGTGACTGGTGACAGCAATAAATTTAATAAATATTTCTCAGATAAATTAAATGTATTTCTTCAATATGCTTCACTAATTAATTTACATAAAATATTTTGGGGGCGTCTAATATCTAAAATATTTGAACTAATATTTGATCAACACTATTTTCCATATATTCTAAAATCATCAGTATATCCTGGCATTAACAAATGCTGCACTAACTCCGTGTGAAATCAGATATTGATCTGAACATTTTGCTCTGTAATTATACAACTTTAAGGAGCCATGTTTTCATGTCTCTGAGCTAGTGACTTCACTGACTTTCATCTAACACCTGAAATCTATCTATTCTGTTGTATTTCTTTTGCTTATTTAAATTCCCAATAATGTATGCTTTCTTCTTATATGAAAAATTGTCAACCATTTCCATTTGGTGAAACAAGGTGCGTTCAATATCACTTTTTGTCTCTTCAAATTTTATTTTGCGTTTCTGGGTATATGTGCAGGATGTGCAGGTTTGTTACTTAAGTAAACCTGTACCACGGTGGAACCCTCAACAGCTCAATTCATTACCTGGGTATTCAGCCCAACATCCATTAGCTATTCTTCCTGATGCTCTCCCTCCCCCTACCCCCGTCTATGAGCCCGAGGGTGTGTTGTTCTCTGCCGTGTGTTCATGTGTCCTCATCGTTCAGTTCTCACTTATGAGTGAAAACAGTCTGTGTTTGGTTTTCTGTTCCTATGTGATTTTGCTGAGGATAATGGCTTCCAACTCCATCCATGTCCCTGCAAAAGGCCATGTTGTAATTCATTTATATGGTTGCATAGTATTCCATAGTGTACATGTATTATACATTTTCTTTATCTGGCCTATCACTGATGGACAGTTGGATTGATTCCATGTCTTTGCTATTGTGAATAGTGCTGCAATAAACATATGCATGCATGTATCTTTATAATAGCATAATTTATATTCCTTTGGGTATATGCCCAGTAATGGAATTGCTGGGTCAACTGGAATTTCTGCTTTTAGATCTTTGAGGAATTGCCACCACACTATCTTCCATAATAAATGAACTAATTTACACTCCCACTAACAGTGTAAAAGTGTTGCTTTTTCTCTGCTAACTTGCCAGCCTTTCTTGTTTTTTGACTTTTTGATAATCGTCATTCTGACTAGTGTGAGATGGTATCTCTTATAGATTCAATGTTATTCCCACTAAACTACCATTGACATTCTTCACCAAATTAGAAAAAATTATTTAAAAATTCATATGAAACAAAAAAGAGCCTGAATAGCCAAGGCAATTCTAAACAAAAAAAACAAAGCTGGAAGCATCATGCTACCAGACTTCAAACTATACTGCAAGACTACAGTAACCAGAGCAGCCTGATAGTGGTACCAAAACATACACATAGACCAATGGAAGAGAATAGAGAACACAGAAATAAGACTGCATACCTACAGCCACCTGATCTTTCACAAACCTTATGAAAACAAGCAATATGGATAATAAATGGTGCTTGGAGAACTAGCTAGCCATATGTAGAATATTGAAACTGGGCTCCTTTCTTGTACCTTATACAAAAATTAACTCAATATGGATTAAAGGCTTAAATGTAAAACCGAAAACTATAAAATCACTAGAAGAAAACTTAGGAAACACCATTTAAGACATAGGCACAGGCAAAGATTTCATAATGAAAATGCCAAAAGCAATTGCAACAAAAGCAAAAATTGGCAATTGTGATCTAATTAAACTAAAAAGCGTCTGCACAGCAAAAGAAACTATCATCAGGGTGAACAGACAAACCTACAGAATGGAAGAAAATTTTTGCAATCTATCCATCTGGCAAAGTGTGCAAGGAACTTACACAAATTTACAAGAAAAAAACAAACAATCTCAATAAAAGTAGTCAAAAGACATGAACAGATACTTCTCAAAAGAAGACATTCATGTGGCCAACAAACATGAAGAAAAGCTCAACATCACTGATCATTAGAAACATCAGTATCACTTTCAATGAAACTTGCAAGTATTCCTTTTTTGTAATTGTTGCCAATTTCTCTCTTTGCTGATGACCATAAATTCTGCTTTATATGATGGAAATTGTAAATAATTTATGTAGGATATAATGACAGTATATGTTATTCAAGAGAAGGCAGGAAATAAACATGAAGTGCAGTTTGGGATTGAAGGAATAAAAAGGAGCTACCCTGAAGGAAGGAGAGACCTGTGGTTAGATAACGTATATAAAGTTACAGATATGAGTAGTTCCTGAAAGAAGAAACTGTATATGAAGGATACCAGAAAGAAAAAGCCACATCTGATGGTTGATTTTATGTGTAGCTAAAGAAATAGAAAGGGAAAAGGCAACTGTGTTTCTTAGTTCCTATTGTCGGCTTCATTTTCTTAATCTCTTCCTAAAATTAGATTAATGTCACCCAAGAATCTGTTTTTGATCTATTTCTTTTTCTCAACATATCAGCAGGCAATTCCCTGTGCCCTTTTGTTTTATACCATTTTGTACTTTCATACCCCCAAGTTTGTATTTCCAGCCTAGATCCTATATTGATCCCTAATCAACTGAAACTAAACAACCAGTGATCATTTTTACTTGGGTTTTTAGACTTCAAATGCAATCCTTAACCAAGTTTATTACTTATCCTCAAAATTTAGTATTCCTTCAATATTATTTTCTCAGGGTCTAGCAATAGCATTCATTAGAGACGAGGAAAAATTTCTGTCACATTTATTGTTTACTTTCGCATTTTAATTTTCATCCACACCTATTTGCATGTGTTTCTGTATGCATGTTGAGTTTTAAAGTTATGATAAATCAACAACAAAACTTATTCTTTATGTAGAAATAAATAAAGGTTTAAAATAAGTGTGGCTGGAATTGGGATATTACATTGGTGTTAATCGTGCATTAAATTAGAATACTATTTCAGTAAAGATTGGAAATAGTAGACTCTAAAAATCTATGTATTCTGCACATATTTGATGACTTACAAAATTTTCAGGAGAGTTTATTCAGATTTTCGAAAGTGAAATTACTGACTCAAATTATTGTTTCAGTTATTCTTATATCCATAACATTAAATATCAACTCTAATATTAGTTTAAATAGTCTTGGCTGCAAGTATTATGGTATTTTATCTGATATTAAACATTTTATTAAAAATAAAAACATCACAGTACTATAAAGATTTTCTTGGCTGCCCATTTTCAAATGCTGTTTAACAAAGATTAGGTCATTATATTTGAGGATTGATCTGTCACACTGTGATCTGACTGTAAGGAGAGGAAAGAGTGTTTGTTATATTGACAGTTAATTAGCAGCCTTAGTACTGAAGAAGTCTGGAGATATTTAAGGACAAGGAGAAGGAAAACATGCATGGAAATTACTGCTTTTAGAGGATATCATAGAAAAGTCTTCACTATACTTAAATGTTTCTCTGGTTTTTTTTATATTACATATGAAATCAAATACTGGTTCTATTTACTATGCCATCACTGCTCATGATATAATATGTATTCCAACTCCTGAAAACTACAAACTACATAGCCATTATCAATTGTAGTCTAATTGAAACATGATTTAATTTTGCCTTTGGGAATGTGAAATTCAGCAGTGGTGTTGACTTTTTAAAAACATTTTTCAAGATGTGTCAAAGAAAATTATGACAATAAAGTAGGAAAAAAAGCATAGTTTAGAAAGTAATAGGATTATTCTGAATCTATCAATAGCCATTTAAATAAGACAATTCAAAAATGTCTATCAAAGTTTCAAATCTTAGAAGAGTCTCAACAAGTTCAAACACTGAGATATTTATGAAATAAAAGGTTATTAGCACGAAAAATATGGTACAAATTAGGGGAAAAATCATCAATTGGATTTCATAAATTGCATTTCATACACTCCTGGATGCAATCACATCCTTTATTTTAATTGACTAAAATGAATCAGCAAAGTGAGTATATTGCTAATGTTTGGAATAAAATTTAATTTTCAAATTATTAGAGGTTTATATAAAAATATTGCAATTATCTTTTCTTTATAGAAAACAAGCCTAGTATGGATTGTACTCCTACTAACCTGAAAACCAGATCAAAGTGATTTTTATAGCAGGCAAAAATCAATGTTATATAATGAGAACACATGGAAACATCACACAATGGGGCCTGTTGGGGGTTGGGGGATAAGGGGAGGGAGAGCATTAGGACAAATATCTAATGCATGCAGGGCTTAAAACCTAGATGATGGGTTGATAGGTGTAGCAAACCACCATGGCACATGTATACCTGTGTAACAAACCTGCACGTTCTGCACATGTATCCTAGAACTTAAAGTTAAAAATAAATCAGTGTTATATACAATAGGCATTAGATATTCGTATTTTCACTGAGAATTCTACTAAAATCTAGGCATTAATGTATCTTTCCATAGAGTCTGGTTTCTTATCAACCTTGTGAATGGCTGGTTTTATACATAATTCTATAATGTAATGAAAATGAGATCAACCTCTCTGTTATTACTCTTTATGTCCACTGTCTTTCTCTCGTAACTGAGAAACTTTCTTTAATACTATACCCTCCCATACCATCTTTCATACTTGGCACTACTTCCACTTCAGTTAGGTTGCTTGCTTCTCTTTCTGACAACCCAAATAAAAGTTCAGAGAGTTCACATTAATGATATGCCAGAGCTGTTCACACATGTCTATTCTTGATGGCCTATTCTAAAATTCGCTCACCACTCATATTACAATACCCTTCTTATAGTCTTCAAATTTAAATCATGTCCCACTTTCTGCAAGATAATTCTAATTTCTCCCTCACAGATTGTTCAAGATTGTTCTCCCCATCTCCTAAGCCAGGCATTTAAAACATCTCGTGTGTACTGGTCTGGATGCAGCATCTGTTTGAGGGATTCCAACCTCAGTGATGAATTTGATCTCATGTTATCTTTGTTGATCCCACCCCAAGGCAGTCTGTGTCTCCTTTAGAAGGATTGAATGTTCTGTGTTATGAGGGAGTCTGAGGTGCTAAACTCATCCCCTGTTCATGAGTCAAAATGTAGATATATTCATGCTGCCTTCTTTGGACGCTACTCTTGTGTTCTCATAGCAACATAAAAAGCTGATGGAGCCAAAGAGTTAGATGTATTTTACTAATTATCTAAACTGACTATGGATAAATAATTTAATGATGTAGGTTTAAGCTACATTAAAATTCCTTTTAATGTAATACCTCTGAACAATGACTAATATATTTCTCTGTTAATAAATGGATAATATAAGAAGTGTTTCTTGTATAAGGAAATCAGAGCACCAGATATATTCTGTATCTGGTATTTGTCTTGCATTTTTGTTTTTTCTTCTCTATCATCATATTATTTAATACAAATCTTGCTTTCATTGTTATGATTTATATCCTAAGTCCTCTCACAATCTGGATATAAAGGCTTTTTGTTTTGTAAAGATTTTTTCTACCTACCGCTGCTTACAAATTGAAACAAAACCCAAACTTAGAGCTGAGAGAAATGTTTCAGCCTCTGGTAATGAATATTTAGATGTTTTGTTTCTGAAACATTTTTAAAAATCATGATAATTTATGGCTTTACTTGAAACATCTAAAAAGAGAAATATATAAGGTTTTGTTAATGTTTTATTTCAGTTAGTTATTTCATTTGGGAAGAGATGGTCACATATCATAAATTGTTAAGCTCTAAGTACTTTATTTTGAAGTTTTCAGCACAGATAAATATCTATGTATTATTAAAGTTGGATATGGTCCTTTAGCCCATGTATCTGCAGCTCATCTCAGTGACAGCCAATGTTTAAATAAATAATATTATCTCCATCCAGAGTTTTGAAATCTGTTCATATTTAAGGCATAAAGCATATTTTCCATCTTCTTACCTTTACAACATTCACTATAATGAATTTATTTTATTACTTATACTTTTTTACTTCTGTGAAAATTTATTATATTTATATAGCAACAGGGATACTTCTAATGAGACTTATAAGTAATTCTGAAATCATGCAATGACACTTCACTGCAGGTTGTATTATGGTTTTAAGTTTTTTTCTATTCTAGGATGGATCATACCCAAAAAGGAGATTTCACAGAAATGGCAGCAAAGCTTCCCATGACAGATTGGATATCGCATGTTCAGCAGAATCTCTTTGTCTTGATACGTAGCTATAGAAAAACCAATTGCGTCTAGAATGTGAAAAGAGAAATCTCTAAGAGAAAACTTTTTAAAAACTTCAAGTCCTTTGAAGATCTAACACTTAAAATGTTTATCACAAAAATTTTTCAGACACCCTATCACTTTTTTATTTTCCTATAGTCACACAATTATAAGAAACTGTGATGGGCCAAATGTATGTATCAGTTAGACACATTTAAGATAACTGAAACCGAAGCTCTACTAAATTTGTAAGAAAAATAAGACCAAACAAAAAGCTTACTTTTGAAATGGACATTTCTCAAACAAGATATTTTCTGTTTCTAAAATTTACTCTCAATCTAAAATAAACCTTAGATCTCAGTTGTAAATATTAGAAACTTGTCTGAATCTAGACCCCACAGTTAAGGAAAATTCCCTATAATTTTTATGGACCATCTCTGAAATCCCTATGTTTCCTCAGAGAAATTATGTCCAAAATAGTGTAACTTCTTAACATATCTTAAATAGTTCTTCTGGTTTATTCCAATGAATATTTAAACATGCACAATTATCTATCAGCAAAAATCAAATGAAACAAAAATTGTAAAAGTAATTGTACCGTAAATATTTTGTAACATGGAAATATATGAAAGGAAAATAATGGAAAACTCCAAAAATTATACTTACTACATAGCTCTATCAAATGCTATTATTTTCCATACTTACAATTAAATAAATAAAATTGTTTATTAGTAAAGATGCTCAGACAGCAGTCTTCTGGCGTCTTTTGTATGCTTCCTTCACCAGAGGCAAGCTGTACCTGAATTTAATGTATTTAGAAACTATGCTTGTTCTGTGTACCTTGTTCTATGTATCTATAAATGTTCTATATATCTGTAAAAATTATTTGAAATAGCTGCTTATGCTTTCCAAACTTTACTTTAAAGTAGCAACATACTGCAACTCAACATTATTGCATAGCGATTATTAATTTTGAGGTAAGATTATTTAAAGAATCCCTAGTTTATTTCCCACATTTGGGGAAATCGCAGGGGTCAGCACATCCGGAGTGCAATGGATAAGCGTCGCCCTGGGAAAACCACCTTCGTGATCATAGTATCTTCTCTGCCAGGTAAGTATAAGAATCCCTAGTTTATTTCAACAGCATATGAGCATTCCGCTTATGATGCTATCAATATATAAAATTATTTCCAATGAAAGGATATTTTATATACATTTATAATATGTTTTATTATTTGTTATTGAAAATAATGCTGTAATAAACATTGTTGAACACGAGTCCATGTGGTTATTTCTAGAATTTCTGAAGGATATACCCTTCAGAGAAGTATGAGTGGAATGACTGTCTTGCAAATTTACCCAATGATGATAAGTTGCTTTCCAAAGAATTTGTAAACTTTCATCCCTCATATTAGTATGTGATAGTTCCCACTTTCCACATCTTTTAAACACCTTGAAATTGACAGAATTTTAAAATTCTGTCAATTTGAAGGATTAGATTATTGTGCGCATTTCTCAGACTACCAGAGAGAATGGATATATCTTCAAATGTTCACTGGTCTCTCAACTAACCCTTGAGAATCATTATTTTCATAATACATATATATATTTGCTTTCTTTTTCTTCATTTTATGTCTTTCATGTGGTCTGAATGTTTTCTAAATACTAATTTTTGTTGTTTAATATGCTGCAAATGCATAAGCTCTGTTTTTCTTTATACTATTTTATTTTATGTAAACATTTAATGTAAATTTATTAGTATTTTACTATGTTTCCTTACCTTAAGAAATTATTGCTTATTATAAACTATTGTATATCTTTGTCTAATATTTTAAAATGCTACTTCTCCTATTATAAGGTTTTTGAGCTACTTATGCATTTTTTGCATGTATGTTGGAATCTAATTTTATTTTGCTTCCATATGGAAAACCATTTGTTTAGCATCACATATCGAATACTTAATTAATTTCCATTGGTTTGCAATGCCACCTCTGTCATATATGAACTTTTTATATTTATGTAGAGTTATTACCAGGTATTTTTCTAGTCTTTATTCACTAAATATTCTGTATCACAGACTTTTTATATTTTATATCACAGTTATTTTTTACTGTGTGAAGTTATACAGGATTTTTCATTGTGATTTTATAACACGAAAGAAGTTTTTTTCCTTCAAAATACTTTGGTTTATGTTACATAGCAAAGGTAATAAATGCGGTTTACTATATGCAAAAAATGGGTGAATCTCACAAACATTAATAGTGTGCAAAAGAGGCCAGATGCAGAAGAATATTTGCCATATGATTCCATTTAAATAAATTCAAGCAGTCAAACTAGTCTGTGATGTTAGAAGTCAGAATTGTGGTTATTCCTAGGGGAAAGATATGACTGAAATAGAGCAAGAGGTGGGTGGGAGGCTCCTAACTTCTGCTGGCCTTCTTGTCTGGGTAGAGATTACATAAGTGCTCACTATGTAAGAATGTATTGAGCTGTGTGTGTACTTTTAAGTTTTTAAGTGATATCTAAATATACAATTTACATAAAAATATTCTTTGCTATTCTTGACAATAGTTCTCAGTCATTCTTGAGAATTTTTCCTGTAACTGCCTCTTTTTCACATTTTATTCTTGCCTAAACTCATTGTGATCTGATTTCTTCCCTCAGGTAACCACTGACTATGCTCTTGCTAAATTCAACAGTAAGTTTGCTTTAGAATTGTATAATGTAAACCACAAGAATAAACTGGTTAGTTGTTCTCTCAGCAGCACAAGCTGTAGTTGAATGCCTTCCTTAATAAAATATTCTGCTGTTCTTTTAGGTTTATGATAACAGAATCTCTTCCCTTTATACCTACACATCAGATCACATTTATTTTAATATTTATCATTGGCCTTTCTTGCCCCGCCCATATGAATGTGGTTATTTCTTCCACCATTTCTTCCTGGGGCCCCTAATCTATTTGGTCTCTCTCATTTCCCTGAATGTTTGCTTTTACTGCTAGATCTTCAATTGCCATCTGTATAATGTATGGGTGAATAACTCTGAGGCCTAAGTCTAGTTTTATTGCATTATGGTCAGAAAAGATACTATATATAAAATCTATACTATATCTATATATATAGATATAATCTATACTATATCTATATATATAGATATAATCTATACTATATCTATATATAGATATAATCTATACTATATCTATATATGGTATAACTATATCTATATATAGATATAATCTATACTATATCTATATATAGTATATCAATATCTATATATAGATATAATCTATACTATATCTATATATAGTATATCTATATCTATATATGCAATGCATACTATATCTATATATAGTATATCTATATCTATATATAGATAGATATATAGATATATATATATAACTCTCTCTATATATATATTTAACTCTAAGGCCTAAGTCTAGTTTTATTGCATTATAGTCAGAAAAGATACTATATATATATAGATATATTATCTATATATATCTATATATAACCATATATCTATATATTATATACAGATATACTACATATAGATATATATCTATATATAGATATATACTATATCTATATATAGTATAGATATATAGTGTATATCTATACTATATATAGTATATATCATATAGATATATAGTATATATCTATACTATATATACTATATATCATATATAGTATATATCTATACTGTATACACTATATATCATCACATATATTATGTATATAATATATATAATATATAGCATATATAATGTATGTAATATATATAACATATATTATATATATATTATATATATATTTAACTTAAGACTTGTTTTGCGGCTTAAAATATGGTCTATCTTGGAGAATGTTCCATGCATTGAGGAGAATAATGTGTATTCTGCAGCTATTGAGTGAAATGTTCTGTAAATATCTGTTAGTTCTATTTGATCTAGAATGCATTTTAGCTCCAATTTTTTTTGTTGGTTTTCTGTCTGGATGATCTGATCTAAATTAGTTCCCAATTTCTGATCCCCAGATCCAGATTCAACTATTGTGTATCTCTACTTGGCTAACACTTATCCATATAGAATTCATTTTTATTTTCAAACCATTTTTCCTTTCAGTGTTTCAGGAGCTGGAAACCTGACAATTACCCTGGTCTTCTATCATTCCTTTTTAGTCAATTCTCAACAAATAAATTAGTAACTATAATATTAGTGGGGAATTAAAGTTGGCCACAAAAATTATTTGGCATGTTTTCTATAAAAACTTGGGACAATGATCCTTCCCTTTGCATCTGGGTAGGTTTAGTATCTGCTTTGACCAACAGTACGTGGCAGAAGTGATAATATGCCAGTCTCTAGTCACCAACACTAACGGAGTCTCAACTTTGTATCTGTTAGAATACTCCCTTTGGAGGAATGTAGTTTCATGTAAGAATTCTGAGCACCAAGCTGTGAGTAAGCCTAAACTGGCAAGTGAAGACGATTTACATAGAAAGAGAGAGATGCCTGAAATCTCCCAGTTACTCCAGCCATCCCAGTGCAGATGGAAGATACAGGAGTGAGGAAGCATTCAGTTTTAAATTCTTCTCACTTAAAATTATTATTCTTAGACCTGGAGTGATATCTCAAAAATATGTACAAACTATGCTTCAAACATGCCCATGTTTTTCATTGTTCACAAGGTAAAGTTGAATTGTAAAATAACATAGTAGAGCCTGTTTGCAACCTGCCTCTTTCTGCATTTTAGCATCGTATCTCATGGTTCTTTTCCTTTTTTTTCAGCTTCTAGCTTCCTGAAGCTTTTAAATTAACATCTTAGTTTTTCTGCAGACACTCTTTCCTTTTGAAATTTATTTTTTTTGTTTTACTGTATTAGTATTTCTAGGAATCACTGCCTCTGACAGGACTTTAAAGTCTTACAAGGGTCAGATGCTGGAGTAGATCCCAGAGCGTTCTATGTATAGTGCAGTTAAAAGCCTCTATCACTCTGTGTTGGATGAAGGTGTTAATCTGTTTATCTTCTCTATCATATGTAAAATTATTTAGGCAGGAACTATGAACTTCTTACTATGCCATATCCAATATCAAGCAAGTGCTCATCACATTTTGTGTGCTGCCAAAGTTGATAGATTAGAAATAGGTAAATAAATGGAGATGCTGAAAATGTTTCTATGTAAATATACTTTAAAATGTCAATTTTAAACAATATATTTGTTTTAGAATTATGTTGCATTCTTGTTGTAAGACATCTTCTAGTTTATATTTTGTTCAAAACTAATACCTAACATTTACTAAGCGGTTACCTGTACACATATTCTAATTAATTGAGTCCTTGCAACAACTCGGTGATATAGGACTTTCTGGCCCCATTTTCTAGATTAGAAAAATCAATTCAAGAGAAGTTAAAGAGCATGCCTAAGGCCACATTTCTAGTCACTGGCAAATCTAGGAGTAAACCTATATTGTCTTTCTCAAAGCCCCACCCTCAACTGCATCTGTTTTGTTGATTAACTCTATTAAAAGCATTTAACATGAGATCTAGAGTCTCAACACAATTTTTATTTTTTTATAGATACATAGTATTTGTACATATTTGTGGGGTGCTTTTGACTTTTGTTACATGTGGAGAATGTGTAATGATCAAGTCAAGGTATTTGGAGTATCTGTCATGTTGAATATTCATGATTTTGATGTGTTGGGTACATCTCAAGTCCTCTTTTCTAGCTATTTTGAAATGTGAAATACATTGTTTTTAAATATAATTACCCTACTTTGCTACCAAACTATTAGAATTGATTTCTTCTATCTAACTATGTTTGTGCATATTAATGAATCTCTCTTCATCCCACCCACACACACATCCTTCCCAGCCTATGGAAACTACCATTCTACTCTCTGCCTCCATGAGATCAACTTTTGTAGCTCTCACATATGAGTCAGAACACATGATATTTGTCTTTTTGTGCCTTTCTTATTTTACCTACAGTAATGACCTCCGGTTTCACCCAGTTGCTGCAAATGGCAGGATATTATTCTTTTTTTATGGCTGAGAAGAATTCTGTTTTTTTATATATATATATATATAAAATATATTATATATAAAACATATATATATGTTTTATATATAATATATATTATATATGTTTTATATATAATATATATTATATATGTTTTATATATAATATATTATATATTTATATATGTTTTATATATAATATGTTTTATATATAATATATAATATATTATATATTATATATTACATATTATATATTGTCTATATGTTTTATATATTATATATTTCATATTATATATGTTTTATATATTACATATTACATATATATGTTTTATATATAATATATATTACATATTACCTATATGTTTTATATATAATATATATATTACATGTTATATATATGTTTTATATATAATATGTATATTATATATTATATGTTTTATATATATTATGTATATTATATATTATATATGTTTTATATATTATATATATGTTTTATATATATAATATATATGCTTTATATATATTATATATATATAAGCTTTTCTTTATCCAGTCATGTGGTGATGGACACTTAGATTCCATATATTTGCTATTGTAAGTAATGATGTGATAAACATGGCGATGCAGGTATTCCTTTGATATATTTATTTCATTCCCTTTAGATAAATAACCTCGTAGTGGAATTTCTGGTAGCACACTAAAGTTCTATTTTTAGTTTTTTGAAAAATCTTCAGACTGTTTTCCCTGCACTTATGGCTGTACTAATTTACATTCCCATCAACAATGTATAAGTGTTCCCTTCTCTCTGCACCCGTGTCAAGCATGCTTTTTTTTTTTTGTATTTTTTTCTAATAGTCATTCTAACTGGAGGACCATGATATGTCATTGTGTTTTTAATTTTCATTTTACTGATAGTTAGTACTGTTGAGAGTTGACCATTTCTTTTTTTTTTTACAATGTAAACATAGTCAATTTTATTCTTATTTTTGCATATAGTTGCTAATGATGCTTATGGTGATTTTACTCTTTTTTTTTTTTTTTTTAATTATACTTTAGGTTTTAGGGTACATGTGCACAATGTGGAGGTTTGTTACATATGTATCCATGTGCCATGTTGATTTCCTGCACCCATTAGCTCGTCATTTAGCATTAGGTATATCTCCTAATGCTGTCCCCGCCCCCCCCACCCCCCACCCCACAACAGTACCCGGAATGTGATGTTCCCCTTCCTGTGTCCATGAGTTCTCATTGTTCAATTCCCACCTATGAGTGAGAACATGCGGTGTTTGGTTTTTTGTCCTTGCGATAGTTTACTGAGAATGATGTTTTCCAGTTTCATCCATGTCCCGTTCATTTCTTTATCTTCTTTTGAGAAATGTCCATTTATGTATTTGCCCACTTTTTAATGGACTTTTTAGTATTTTTTGGCTATTGAATTGAGTTTTTTGTAAATCTGGATATTAGTCTTGTGTTTAATGAATACTTTGCAAATATTTTCTTCCATTCAACAAGTTGTCGCTTCACTCTTGATTTTTCCCTCGTGGTGCAGAAACTTTCCAGTTTAATATAGTCTTGTGTCTATTTTTGTTCTGTTGTCTGTGCTTTTGAGGTCTTAGCAATAAAATATTTGCCTAGACCAATTCAGTGATTCCTATATGTTTTCTTCTAGTATTTTTATATTGTCAGGTTTTATGTTTAGCGCTTTAATCCGTTTGAGTTGATTTTTGTATATGGTGAGAGATTCAGGTCTAGTTTTCTTATTCTGCATATAAATATCCAGTTTTTTTCAGTAGCATTTATTGAAGAGGATGTCCTTTCTCCAATGTATATTGTTGGCACATTTGTCAAAAATCAGGTGGCTGTAAACATATGGATTTATTCCTAGGTTCCCTATTTCGTTCTATTAATCTAAGTGTCCAATTTTATACCAATACCATGCTTTTTTGTTTGCTAAAGGCTCGCAGTATATTTTGAAGTCAGATGGTGGGATGACCACCTCCACCTTTGTTCTTATTGCTGATAATTGTTTTGTCTATTTGGGCTCTTTTCTCGTTCCATATGAATTTTAGGATTGTTTTATTCTTTCTGTGAAAAATGACTTTGGTATTTTGATAGGGATTCCTTTGAGTTGGTAGATTGCTTTAGGAAATATGGTTATTCTAAAAATATTAATTTTTTAAATCCATGAGTATGAGATGTTACTTCATTTGTTTTTATCCTTTTCAATTTCTTTCATCAGTAGTTTTCCTTGTAGATATTTTTCAACTTTTTGGTAAAACATATTTCTGGGTTTTTATTGTTTATTTTTGGAAACTATTGTCAATAGAATAGCCTTCTTGACATCTTTCTCAGCCGGTTTATAATTGGTGTATAGAAGTGCTACTGAATTTTGCGTGTTAATTTTGTATTCAGTCATTCAAATCATGGTATTCTTAATAGCTATATATGGGTAATACTAAGTTTTCATCCATAGCTGGCAATTTTTCAAAGTTTGTCAGGAGAATATCAGATATCATCAATGACAAAAGTGCAAAAACATTGAATTTTCCACATATTTAGAATCTTTGTATTTTGTAGGCCAGTCTCTGTTATGAATTAAAAACATGTGTTTTACTTTGTTATTATTTATAATCCAGAATGCTAGAATGTCTTCTTCATACACTTAAACAATAATGATAAATAGTGAAGCTTTCATCTCCAGTTTATCATATCAGGAAAATAAGCTAGTAGAATAAACTCCTACTGTATTAGACATTGTTATCTAGATGTCAACATTTACAGTTTTTCAGTTTTTTAAATTACATTTCAAAGTCAATTGATGTCATAAAGTACAAAAATCTAATGAAATACTATGTATGCCACAGAATTAATAACTATTCATTAGAGGACTGAAGCTGCTACTGTAAATTTGGGGACAAAACTGTTAAGTTTGACATACAAATCTGAGTTTTAAAAAATGTGAAAACCCTTTCTGAACATTAAAAACATTTTTCCTCATAGAAATGAGTTTACCTACATGAATAAAAACGTTAACTGTTATAGGAATTTTCTCTCCATGTGAAGGTATTTCACAGATTTGAAAACTGTGAATTTTAGTATTTGCATTCTATGAGAGTTTTGCAAATGACAAGGATCATTTAATGAGCAATAGAAATTTGGAAATTGCTAATAAATTCCTATATTTTGCCAACGTTGAAAATGCTTTAGTTCCACATTGTTTTTGTCAGTACACTAAGGAACGTTTAATTTTTCTTATATGGTTATGACTCATTCCACTTAGAATTTCACAAAAACTATAAGATTGGCATAAGAGGAAGTATATACATATATACAGCTGAGTTTCATATTTTGCTGCCTACATGAAAATATTTGCTCCTTTTCTTATTAGACTGATATCATAATTAACACTAACTTTACAATGGTTAAATAAAATGTATGAAAATATAATTATCATTGGATTTATAGTAGTATAAAAATCAACTGATTATTAAGCATAGATTTAAATAGACTAATGATTTTAATCTTTGTAGGGCTTAATTGTCAAAAGAGCCATCATAACGTACTATATCAAAGATGTTAGGCCGGGCGCGGTGGCTGACACTTGTAATTCCAGCACTTTGGGAGGCTGAGGCAGGCGGCTCATGAGGTCAGAAGATCGAGACCACAGTGAAACCCCGTCTCTACTAAAAATACAAAAAATTAGCCAGGCGTGGTGGCGGGTGCCTGTAGTCCCAGCTATTCAGAGAGGCTGAGGCAGGAGAATGACGTGAACACAGGAGGTGGAGATAGCAGTGAGCCGAGATCGTGCCATTGCACTCCAGAGTGGGTGACAGAGCGAGACTCCGTCTCAAAAAAAAAAAAAAAAAAAAAGATGTTAGCAAAATAAATATATGCATGTCAGTCAGACAGCCTATCAGACTGGGTGTGGTAGTATATGCCTGTAGTCCTAGATACTAGGGTGGCTGAGGTGAGAGGACTGCTTGAGCCCAGGAGTTAGAAGTTATAGTGGGCTATAATCATGCCACTGAACTCCAACCTGGGCAACAGAGCAAAAGTTTGTCTCAAAAAAATTTAAATAAATAAGTAAATAAATATCAGGAAAAATTATATCAGTTCTTTTAACACAAACCAAAAATTAGTTACCAGTGATTAAACCATCACATAATAAATAAAGAACACTAATATAATAAAACAAATACAGGAATTGTAGGACATGGCTGCCAGTAAAGAGAAGAGGCAGAAATTATTAAAATGAAGAAGCTTGTAGGGGGGTCCTGCAGAGTTTAAACTCAGACTCTTGATAAGGGGCTGCTGTCAAGTTGCTGCTGGTCTCATGTCTCTGACCTCAGAAGAAGGCCTTTGTGAAGCTGAGATCCAGACTCATAACAAGGGAGAACTGTTCAACTGGTATGGGCATTTTTAAGAGGTAAATAAGATTGGCTCTAAGGGTTTAGACAAATTGCAAAATGAATTCAACTCCTGATTGGGAACAGACTGCTATTAATATTACCGAGATGAAGAAACATTGAGAGGGTGATGTTGACAGTAACAGAAAGTACAACTGAAAGGGGTAGTCTTTTTACGTCCAGTTTACCCATCTCCTTCTATTAGAAGAAAATAACGGAGAACAACTGTTAAACCAGAAATTGGTTTGAAAGTCCTAGTCTCAGGATCATTGAAGCTGTGTATGGAAGGGTGGATTTGAAGCTGAGAGTGACAATAGCTTAGGAACTGGCAAATAAGGGACAAAGTTTGAAAACTTTTAAAAACACATATATATATTTCCTAAAGAATATATGTGTGTATATGTATGGATGACTACCAACATACAAATATACATATATGTTTTTATATGTGACTTTATTATATAAATATGTATATATCCATGTGTACACACATACATACTTTAAAAAAATACGGTATTAAAACTATATAGATAGAAATATATAATTATATGTGTGTATATCGAAAACCAGCTACATGACACACAGTTTTAATGTCAAATTCAGGAAATTGATACCTCCTAAAAGACACAATTGACTTCTTAAGTGGTGAGAATGATATCTGATGATTCTACAAAGGAAAAACAATAGTGATACAGTCTTTACCAATTTTAGAAAATTCAGAATAAAATAAAGAAAACCTAAAATTTTATTCCAACAAATGTTACTTTAAAACAGCTTCACTTTAATCAAGAAAAATGGACTAACCTGAAAATTCATGTCATACAGAGTTTTGCTAATAAATTCAGTGCCACAACCTTTAAAACATATCAAACATTTTTATTTAGAGGATGTAAATATATCAAATTATGGTCAAAAGATTTGAAAATTTATCAAAGAGGACTAAAATGAATATTTGAAAAGATTTAACATAGTCCTAGTTCTAAGGTTGTTTAAACAAACTTAAATTAATGAAAGAAATATAATATTCTGGTTTTAGTTCCCTTGCTTTTTGTTCCCATTTCTTTACCTACATAATGGAAATTGTAGTTAAACTTAATTTTAGGCACATTTAATTAAAAGAGGAATGAAAAAATAATTATTCAGCTAATGAGAGAAGATCAATGAGACAATTCATGATGAAAGAAGGTTAAATTATGCTATATTTCAATAATTCTATCATATATGAGTTTTGGAGGTAATACAGTAAATAATCTCATTCTCTTTTATTGTTTTTCTAGATTATTCAGCAAGATAGAAAACTTAAACAGAAAATTATAAATAATTGTTTTAAATGACTAATCAATGAAAAGGGAAAATTTTCTGGCATAATAAAACAAATAAATTTCCTAGTATAAGGTAATTTTAAAAGGCTCACTTTAATTTTAAAGACATGTTGAAAGTTTTTAAAAAGTGATTATAAAACTATACACTGAGCAAACTTTAAGCATAAAAAGTTTATTATTTATCTGATATTAATATCAAAGTAGAGATGAAGACAAGAAAAACTAGCAGAAATCAAGAAGATAAATTTTAAATAATAAAAGTGTTAGGCTGGGCATGGTGGCTCATGCCTGTAATCCTAGAACTTTGGGAGGCCCAGGTGGGAAGATCACTTGAGACCAAGAGTTTGAAATGAGCGTGGGCAACATACTGAGATCCCAGCTCTACAAAAAGTTAAAAAAAAAAAAAAGTGGTGTGGCAATGCACACCTATAGTCTTAGCTACTCAAGAGGCTGACGCAGGAGGACTGCTTGAGTCCAGGAGTTTAAGACTGCAGTGAGCTGTTATGGTGTCACTGCACTCCAGCATGAGCAACAGAGGAAGAGCTTGTTTCAAAAATTAATAATAAAAATAAAAAATATGTCAATTCGTCACCTAGTAGAGAATTTCAAACTAAATTTGAGAGATCTAAGAGATAAGGAAATTCATCCAAAATCATAATTGTGTATTTTAAAATATCACTCTTCAGTAATTCAGAAAACAGTAAAAAAAATCAATTAGTTGTGCAAAACAAAAATAACATTCACCGAATTGATCTAATTCGTTTGTCCAAGTTTATACTAAGTAAGTGAGGATACCATTCTTTCAACATGCACAAGTAATATTTACTGAATGTAACCATTTGCAGGGATGTAAAAAAGTCTCAATAGGCTGGTCACAATGGCCAGTGCATGTAATCCCAGCATTTTGGGAGGCTCAGGCAGGAGGATTGCTTGAGCCCATGAGTTCAAGACTAGCCTGGGAAACATAGGGAGACATGATCTCTACAGAAAATAAAAAATAATAATAATTAGCAGGCATAGTGGTGAATGACTGTAGTTCCAGCAACTTCAGACACTAAGGTGGGAAGATCTCTTGAGCCCAAGAGTTCAAGGCTGCCGTGAACTCTGAACTTACCATTACACTCCTGCCTGGGTAGCAGAATGAGACCCTGTCTCAGAAGGAAAAAAAGTCTAGGCTGGGCGTGGTGGCTCACGCCTGTAATCTCAGCACTTCGGGAGGCCAAGGCGGGTGGATCACTTGAGCCCAGGAATTCGAGATCAGCCTGGGAAACATGGCAAAATCCCATCTCTACCAAAAATACACACTACAGCCTGAGCGACAGAGCAAGACCCTGTACCCTCCCTCCAAAGCCCCCCTCCCCAACATCTCAATATATATCAGTGCTAAAATATCTAAATATATTCCTCTTATACAATGAGTTTAATTAGAAATCAATAAAGATAAAAGATCTACAAGTATCAACCTCCAGTTAGTAAGGTGCTCCTATGGTTGTGATGAAGAAATCACTAATATTTCAAACTTAATAATAATGAACGCCAACATGTAAAAAAATGAATTACAAAGCAAATTTTAAAATAGCAATTAAAACACAGTTTAATAATTGAAGTGAAATAATAAGTATAAAAGATAAAATAAATAAAATGGGAAATAGATAAAAACAAAAAAACTAAAAACAAAAATGTTTCTTTGAAAAAAAAATAGTGAAATCCTAACAATGTTTTAAAAATAAAATTAACAGTATCACAGATGACAAGAGGAAATCACTAGAAAAACATTTTAAAAAGCTGTATATATAATGTATACACATTTTTCTCATATTTTAAAATTTAGATAAAAGTTATAAATTTCTAGTAAACTCTATCAAATATTTAAGGAAGATATTATATCAGTGGTTTCAAAATTCTCCAGAAATAGAAGGGGGGAAGGACTTAACATAGTTTAGAGGCCAGTATAACCTTGATACCAATATCCAATATATTTGAACAAGACTTTTACAGAGCAACATTCCCTGTGGTCTGGATCCAGTATGTTTACTCTATAATTAGATAATATAATCTAGAACAAATGACAAGATTTTGAAAATGTATGAACCACTGGACTTATGCCAACAATATTTTAGTTAGGCCCTCAAAAAATCAATCAATATAGGCTGGGAACGGTGGCTCATGCCTGTAATCCCGGCACTTTGGGAGGCCAAGGCGGACAACTCACCTGAGGTCTAGAGATCGAGACCAGCAAGACTGACACGGCGAAACCTTGTCTCTACTAAAAATACAAAAATTACCCTGGCATGGTTGTGGGAGCCTGTAATACCAGCTACTTGGGAGGCTGAGGTAGGAGAATCGCTTGAACTCAGGAGGCAGAGGTTGCAGTGAGCCAAGATCACACCACTGCACTCCAGTCTGGGAGACAGAGTGAGACTCCATCTCAAAAAAAAAAAAAAAGAAATCAATATAAAGTCATCATTATTTGATAACAAAAGAAAACAATAACGTTATCATTTGGTAGGTGTATGTGACAGAATGACAAATATATATGTTTAGTTTTTGCCCCTGGTTCCTGACACATAGCTTCTAATACCCTTCTAATTTCTTGAGTGATAGGGTACTAGAAAGATGTCTTGTTCTAATGCATGGTTTTTGACCCTGTTTCCAATACAGAGCACTTTAACCTCATGGAATTTTCTATGTAAAAGGTGCATCTTTTTTTTTTTTTTTTTTTTTATTCAATTTTTTTTTTTTTTTTTTCTTTTTTATTATACTTTAGGGTTTTAGGGTACATGTGCACAATGTGACAATGTGCAGGTTTGTTACATATGTATCCATGTGCCATATTCATTTCCTGCACCCATTAACTCGTCCTTTAGCATTAGGTGTATCTCCTAATGCTGTCCCTCCCCCCTCCCCCCACCCCACAACAGTCCCCGGAGTGTGATGTTCCCCTTCCTGTGTCCATGAGTTCTCATTGTTCAATTCCCACCTATGAGTGAGAACATGCGGTGTTTGGTTTTTTGTCCTTGCGATAGTTTACTGAGAATGATGTTTTCCAGTTTCATCCATGTCCCTACAAAGGACACGAACTCATCATTTTTTATGGCTGCATAGTATTCCATGGTGTATATGTGCCACATTTTCTTAATCCAGTCTATCGTTGTTGGACATTTGGGTTGGTTCCAACTCTTTGCTATTGTGAATAGTGCCGCAATAAACATACGTGTGCATGTGTCTTTATAGCAGCATGATTTATAGTCCTTTGGGTATATACCCAGTAATGGGATGGCTGGGTCAAATGGTATTTCTAGTTCGAGATCCCTGAGGAATCGCCACACTGACTTCCACAATGGTTGAACTAGTTTACAGTCCCACCAACAGTGTAAAAGTGTTCCTATTTCTCCACATCCTCTCCAGCACCTGTTGTTTCCTGATTTTTTAATGATGGCCATTCTAACTGGTGTGAGATGGTATCTCACTGTGGTTTTGATTTGCATTTCTCTGATGGCCAGTGATGATGAGCATTTCTTCATGTGTTTTTCGGCTGCATAAATGTCTTCTTTTGAGAAGTGTCTGTTCATGTCCTCTGCCCACTTTTTGATGGGGTTGTTTGTTTTTTTCTTGTAAATTTGTTTGAGTTCATTGTAGATTCTGGATATTAGCCCTTTGTCAGATGAGTAGGTTGCAAAAATTTTCTCCCATTCTGTAGGTTGCCTGTTCACTCTGATGATAGTTTCTTTTGCTGTGCAGAAGCTCTTTAGTTTAATGAGATCCCATTTGTCGATTTTTGCTTTTGTTGCCATTGCTTTTGGTGTTTTAGACATGAAGTCCTTGCCCACGCCTATGTCCTGAATGGTATTGCCTAGGTTTTCTTGTAGGATTTTAATGGTTTTAGGTCTAACATATAAGTCTTTAATCCATCTTGAATTAATTTTTGTATAAGGTGTAAGGAAGGGATCCAGTTGCAGCTTTCTACATATGGCTAGCCAGTTTTCCCAGCATCTTTTATTCTAATGAGGTGACTGCTGGTGGGCTCATGGACAGCTTTGGGATAGAGTCTGGTCAACAGAAAGATCAAGCCATAACTAAAGCATTGAACTTTCACCTCTTCTAGAGAGAGGAGAGGGTCTGGCGTTTTAGTTAAGAATCAATCATTCCTACATGGTGGCATAATTATGGTAAAGACTATAAAAATCACTAAAAATTGGGAATCAGAGAGCTTCTGAGTTCGTGAACAAGAACACATAAATATGCTAGAAAGGTGGTGTGCCAGGAGAGGGCATAGAAGCTATGTACTCCTTCCTACATACCTCACTCTATGTACCTCTTCATATGGCTGTTCATCTCTATTCTTTTTCGTATACTTTATAATGCACACGTCAATGTAAGTAAATATTTCACTGAGTTTTACAAACCACTGTAGCAAATTATCACACCTAAAGAGGGGATGGAGGAATCCTCCAATTTATAGCAGTAGAATTGGAGGTTTGGGAGGCCTGGACTGGTGATTGGCCTTTAAAGTAGGTGGCAGGCTTGTGGGACTGAGCCCTTAACTTGGGGGGTTTAATGCTAACTCCAAGTAGATAGTATCAGAATCCAACTGAATTACAAGACATGCAAACGCTGCCCACAAAGAATTGGAGAATTGCTTGGTGTGGAAAACACACACAATATAGAAGTGTTGTGAGTACAGAAAAACAGATTGTCTTCCCATTTAATGTATAAAAAGCATTTAACAAAATTCAATATTTAGAAAACAAGGAATACAAGAAAACTTCAAAAACTTGATAGAGATCATTTGCAAAATACCTGCAGACAACAACATCCTTAAGGATAAAAAACTGACTGCTTTTATAATAACATCAATAAAATGGCAATGATGTTCATTTTCACTGTGTCAAAGTAAGATTTAACAAGATTTTTTGGCCCCTGCAACCCTGGCAACCCCTCCCTCACTGCAGCCAGTGTCTTTGCAGTGGCCCCTCCAGATGGACCGCTGCTGCCATCAGTAATACATATTCAAACGGTGAGATACCACTTCATGCACTAGAGTGGCAAAAATATTTTTGCAGGAATATGTAGCAACTGGAAGAAGACATTTTCAGTTCTGTAATTGTACAATCATTTTAGAAAGTGTTTGGTTGTTTCATATAAGTTTCAAAGAACCTGTGGACGAGCTATTTCCGCTACCAAGTATACCCAGGAGAACTGAATATCTATGTTACAAAAACTCATGTAAAACAATGATCATAGCAGCTTTATTAGTAAAACCAAAAAAAAAAAACAAAAAAAAAACATGTCCAGCAACTGGAAAATAGACAACATAAACTGAACATATTTGTAACAAATACAGAAGGGTAGAAAATGTTTAATGAATTTCAAGAAGGCTTAAATTACTCACTGTGGGAAATGGTAAAGTAAATTAAACATATGGACTTTGTTATATCTCTGGGCAGTGTTGTGAGGGAACATTTGAAATTGGTGATAATGAGTATTTTTTTGTGTGACTTTTCTCTATTAGGTCCTTAGATAAATCATAGAAAAATCAAATGTTGGAATTTATCTAAAGTTAAAGTTTTGCTATGCAATGCAACCAAAATTCAGAGGAGAAAGAGAGTTTAGGATATTAGTGAGGATGTGTTCCTGAAATTAAGACTGTGGGATATCCAATCAGATGTCGGAGAAATGAAGAAAAGAGTGAGGTGATGGATTGGAAGAAAGTAAAATGGTGGTCAGAGCTTTTGCAATTGTGACCTATATTTTGACTGTGGGCATGGGTTACTAAAGTAGAGAAAGGAGGGTCACTTCAAATAAGATTGTGAAGAGATTGAAAGGGAAGGCTTTGGGACTGGTAATCCAATTAGGTATTAGAGTCTCCTAAGGTAATTCAAGTAATAACAGGGCTTGAAATCAAGAAGAAAATTGAGCCAAAGTTAATGGATATGATGGAGAGCTGGACACGTAAAGAAAGAAGGGAGAAAGCAGAAACGTAATAGAGAAAGTGATGAAGTAGGTAAAGGATGAAGCATGCAAAATAACTGGTTTTGATATATCTATTTATCTTTTGAGATCTATGACTGTGGCATGGCATAGATGGGGATTTTCTTTTCATTATCTTGAAAATGTAAACATGTTAGGGATAAACAGGGATGTAGTAATAACACTATCATAGGGAATAGGTTTCTTAAGAAAAGTTTTCAACATTTTTAAATTTGAGAAATGAAATAATCTACCTTTTTATGGCATCTATGCTTAAACATATAGCTTCTTTTTCTATCATTCTCATTTTTTCCCTCGTGAGTTTTGCTTGAAGTTGCAGCTATAAAGCATGTCTTTTCTTTCCAAACAGTGTTATCTTCTTTATATCTGTGGTCTCTGAAGAGGCAATTTGCAGAAGTACCTGGGCTTTCAGTCATTGAATTCTTTTTTTTAATTTTTTTTAATTTTATTGTTATTATACTTTAAGTTTTAGGGTACATGTGCACAACGTGCAGGTTTGTTACATACGTATACATGTGCCATGTTGGTGTGCTGCACCCATTAACTCATCATTTAGCATTAGGTATATCTCCTAATGCTATCCCTCCCCCCT